>NC_088354.1:41347500-41671150 GCF_036884655.1 Musa acuminata AAA Group | reverse complement strand
CATCATTTCCAACAAAGCAACTCTTGCTTTGCAGAATCATTAATCAAAAGAAAGAGCTGTGACATCAATAGAAAACGATGTCAAGAATTCAGACCTCTCAATCATAAGCAAGTCTAGAAAAAAAAAATTACAAGCTAGAAAAATCAAAGCGTACAGCACAAACATTTATTGCATAAGAAAATGAGCTACAAGCAATGCCCAGAAAAACAACACCTGTTTCCTGAATTGTCTCGATATGTTGACCAAGAAATCAGGATCCCGATGAATTCTGACCCAACAGCCATTGACAAAAATTTTAGTCAACTCCTGAATAAGAGCATGAGATATTTCCTACAAGAGGTGATAAAACGCAATAAGTCAGAAAATCACATCCATTCAACACTTACCTCAAAATATTTAGTATGCAATTCTTCTAAAAGCTCCAATCATAAATGTGTACTAAATCCTACTGTTATGTGCACCATTAGTGAAAATCAAAATAATATTAGTAAAACTCAAAATCAAAATAATATTAGTAAAAATAAAAAAAAATATTAGTAAAAATTAAAATGAAAAAAATTAGTAAAAATCAAAATGAAAAAATTAGTAAAAAATCAAAATAAAAAATATTTGTAAAAATCAAAATAAAATAGTAAAAATCAAAATCAAAATCAAAATAATCTTAGTAAAAATAAAAATCAAAATAATATTAGTAAAAATCAAAATAAAAAAATATTTATAAAAATCAAAATCAAAAAATTATTAGTAAAAATCAAAATCAAAATAATATTAGTAAAAATCAAAATCAAAATAATATTAGTAAAAATAAAAATTAAAAAAATATTAGTAAAAATCAAAATCAAAATAATATTAGTAAAAATCAAAACATTAATGATTCTATTAAAATAAAATTTCAAAATTCGAACCAAGAAAAAAGAGGGTCAATAAAATCTTGTACAAGATTAAAAAAAAAAAAAACCAATAGAAATATCCTAAAGAGGATTACATAAGATCAAACATTAAAAAAGTTCAAAAATTAAATATATATAACAAATTCGATTCTCTTTCATGTGTTACAAATGGGGAATCAAGAAGCTTTCAAATTCTATCAAGCACAACAAATCATCATGAACAGTAACCATACTAAAGTTTCATGACCATGGTACAACAATTACAGAGATTTTTATGAAGGGTTAAAAGACGTTCTATCCTCGGCAATTTTCTACTACTTATTAGCTTACGCCTGTATAGGGAGCACAGCCTTCCTTTCCAAAAAAACAAAATAAGTAAAGAAAGAGGTATATATATATATATATATATATATATATATATATATATATATATATATATATATATATATATATATATATATATATATATCAGTCAAAGGCTTGATGGTTCGATCATCCAAGGGAGGTGCTTCTAAGCCAAAAACTTGCACGTTTTACAATTGCAAAAGTTGATTCTCATCACTTCTTTTGATCCTTGGTCTGCAGTCTAGGAGCAATTGCCATAGCCATCAGTTCTTGTAACATCAACTTAAATTCAAATGGAATGTGCACCTATGTCAATTATAGACGACGATATTTCATTACATGTTAGCGATGTTGTCATTTCAAAAAATCGAGACTTGACATATCAAAATAATGGAACGGACGGATGTATACATGGCATTTTATGTTCGAGGGAAGCAAGGGATCAATCAAGATTGCACGATGACGGGAGTAGCTTAGTCATTACCATTAGGTATGTTTGAAAATATTACGAAATGTTATTCTGAATAAATAAGCATATATATGTTGTTGGTTAAGCTCTTAAACTGCCAACCACGTTGGAAGAGAGAGAAAAATAAAAGAAGATGATCACAAACCTCACTTTCACATATCTCACCCTCACTTTCACAAACCTGAAACCATCAGCATTTGTAGTTATCAAAACCTGCAAAATGTAGATATTCCTCGATGATCTAAATGAAACCGAATCCATTACTATGACTTTGACCTCTTCGATACTTTGAATGCCACAAGTAGGTGGTAAACTTGATCCACTATTCCACATTCACCAGGGTGCATGCTCATGGTTTGGTCACATCGTCCTCGGGAATCATTTTAAGGAACAGCTCTTCTTGTCTTTCCTATGATAACATCATTGCCAAAGACCCGTGTCCCCTGAAACAAAAAAGAGATTGACCAGATAAAAAAAAGGACAAGGCTTTAATAGCTCAGATGAATGAGATGAGTTCTCGAGATACTTGCGGGAGGTGCAAGCCAATCAACACCCATTTTTTCATATAAACCATGGCACATGCCCTGAAACACAGAAACACATAAATCCACATTCTAAACAAAGACCAAGCAAGCCTAAATAGAATGATAATGGAACTACAATTACAAGCAATCATTATTCACAAGTTTGTTTAGTTAGAACACAGTCATATCCACATGCAGATCTCTGAATAGATATCACAAAACTCAAGAGAGCCTATAAAATATATCTAAATATGTAAAACAAACAAAATGAAATAAATAAATCATTGTCCACAAAGTACTGTTCTATTAGAGAAAGACATTTTATGAAACATTACATGTCTTTTACCTTCACACAAATGTCACTTGGAAGCATCAAGATATATAATATTTAATATTCATCATTTCCAACAAAGCAACTCTTGCTTTGCAGAATCATTAATCAAAAGAAAGAGCTGTGACATCAATAGAAAACGATGTCAAGAATTCAGACCTCTCAATCATAAGCAAGTCTAGAAAAAAAAAATTACAAGCTAGAAAAATCAAAGCGTACAGCACAAACATTTATTGCATAAGAAAATGAGCTACAAGCAATGCCCAGAAAAACAACACCTGTTTCCTGAATTGTCTCGATATGTTGACCAAGAAATCAAGATCCCGATGAATTCTGACCCAACAGCCATTGACAAAAATTTTAGTCAACTCCTGAATAAGAGCATGAGATATTTCCTACAAGAGGTGATAAAACGCAATAAGTCAGAAAATCACATCCATTCAACACTTACCTCAAAATATTTAGTATGCAATTCTTCTAAAAGCTCCAATCATAAATGTGTACTAAATCCTATTGTTATGTGCACCATTAGTGAAAATCAAAATAATATTAGTAAA
This sequence comes from Musa acuminata AAA Group, assembly GCF_036884655.1. NCBI lineage: Eukaryota > Viridiplantae > Streptophyta > Magnoliopsida > Zingiberales > Musaceae > Musa > Musa acuminata. The sequence continues at coordinate 41,668,034 of NC_088354.1, read as the reverse complement.
ACTCAAAATCAAAATAATATTAGTAAAAATAAAAAAAAATATTAGTAAAAATTAAAATGAAAAAAATTAGTAAAAATCAAAATGAAAAAATTAGTAAAAAATCAAAATAAAAAATATTTGTAAAAATCAAAATAAAATAGTAAAAATCAAAATCAAAATCAAAATAATCTTAGTAAAAATAAAAATCAAAATAATATTAGTAAAAATCAAAATAAAAAAATATTTATAAAAATCAAAATCAAAAAATTATTAGTAAAAATCAAAATCAAAATAATATTAGTAAAAATCAAAATCAAAATAATATTAGTAAAAATAAAAATTAAAAAAATATTAGTAAAAATCAAAATCAAAATAATATTAGTAAAAATCAAAACATTAATGATTCTACTAAAATAAAATTTCAAAATTCGAACCAAGAAAAAAGAGGGTCAATAAAATCTTGTACAAGATTAAAAAAAAAAAAACCAATAGAAATATCCTAAAGAGGATTACATAAGATCAAACATTAAAAAAGTTCAAAAATTAAATATATATATAACAAATTCGATTCTCTTTCATGTGTTACAAATGGGGAATCAAGAAGCTTTCAAATTCTATCAAGCACAACAAATCATCATGAACAGTAACCATACTAAAGTTTCATGACCATGGTACAACAATTACAGAGATTTTTATGAAGGGTTAAAAGACGTTCTATCCTCGGCAATTTTCTACTACTTATTAGCTTACGCCTGTATAGGGAGCACAGCCTTCCTTTCCAAAAAAACAAAATAAGTAAAGAAAGAGGTATATATATATATATATATATATATATATATATATATATATATATATATATATATATATATATATATATATATCAGTCAAAGGCTTGATGGTTCGATCATCCAAGGGAGGTGCTTCTAAGCCAAAAACTTGCACGTTTTACAATTGCAAAAGTTGATTCTCATCACGTCTTTTGATCCTTGGTCTGCAGTCTAGGAGCAATTGCCATAGCCATCAGTTCTTGTAACATCAACTTAAATTCAAATGGAATGTGCACCTATGTCAATTATAGACGACGATATTTCATTACATGTTAGCGATGTTGTCATTTCAAAAAATCAAGACTTGACATATCAAAATAATGGAACGAACGGATGTATACATGGCATTTTATGTTCGAGGGAAGCAAGGGATCAATCAAGATTGCACGATGACGGGAGTAGCTTAGTCATTACCATTAGGTATGTCTGAAAATATTACGAAATGTTATTCTGAATAAATAAGCATATATATGTTGTTGGTTAAGCTCTTAAACTGCCAACCACGTTGGAAGAGAGAGAAAAATAAAAGAAGATGATCACAAACCTCACTTTCACATATCTCACCCTCACTTTCACAAACCTGAAACCATCAGCATTTGTAGTTATCAAAACCTGCAAAATGTAGATATTCCTCGATGATCTAAATGAAACCGAATCCATTACTATGACTTTGACCTCTTCGATACTTTGAATGCCACAAGTAGGTGGTAAACTTGATCCACTATTCCACATTCACCAGGGTGCATGCTCATGGTTTGGTCACATCGTCCTCGGGAATCATTTTAAGGAACAGCTCTTCTTGTCTTTCCTATGATAACATCATTGCCAAAGACCCGTGTCCCCTGAAACAAAAAAGAGATTGACCAGATAAAAAAAAGGACAAGGCTTTAATAGCTCAGATGAATGAGATGAGTTCTCGAGATACTTGCGGGAGGTGCAAGCCAATCAACACCCATTTTTTCATATAAACCATGGCACATGCCCTGAAACACAGAAACACATAAATCCACATTCTAAACAAAGACCAAGCAAGCCTAAATAGAATGATAATGGAACTACAATTACAAGCAATCATTATTCACAAGTTTGTTTAGTTAGAACACAGTCATATCCACATGCAGATCTCTGAATAGATATCACAAAACTCAAGAGAGCCTATAAAATATATCTAAATATGTAAAACAAACAAAATGAAATAAATAAATCATTGTCCACAAAGTACTGTTCTATTAGAGAAAGACATTTTATGAAACATTACATGTCTTTTACCTTCACACAAATGTCACTTGGAAGCATCAAGATATATAATATTTAATATTCATCATTTCCAACAATGCAACTCTTGCTTTGCAGAATCATTAATCAAAAGAAAGAGCTGTGACATCAATAGAAAACGATGTCAAGAATTCAGACCTCTCAATCATAAGCAAGTCTAGAAAAAAAAAATTACAAGCTAGAAAAATCAAAGCGTACAGCACAAACATTTATTGCATAAGAAAATGAGCTACAAGCAATGCCTAGAAAAACAACACATGTTTCCTGAATTGTCTCGATATGTTGACCAAGAAATCAAGATCCCGATGAATTCTGACCCAGCAGCCATTGACAAAAATTTTAGTCAACTCCTGAATAAGAGCATGAGATATTTCCTACAAGAGGTGATAAAACGCAATAAGTTAGAAAATTACATCCATTCAACACTTACATCAAAGGATTTAGTACGCAATTCTTCTAAATGCTCAAATAGTAAATGTGCAGCAAATCCTACTATTATGTGCACCATTAGTGAAAATCAAAATAATATTAGTAAAACTCAAAATCAAAATAATATTAGTAAAAATCAAAATAAAAAAATATTAGTAAAAATTAAAATGAAAAAAAAAATTAAAAATCAAAATGAAAAAATTAGTAAAAATCAAAATAAAAAATATTTGTAGAAATCGAAATAAAATAGAAAAATCAAAATCAAAATAATCTTAGTAAAAATCAAAATCAAAATAATATTAGTAAAAATCAAAATAAAAAAAATATTTGAAAAATCAAAATCAAAAAATTATTAGTAAAAATCAAAATCAAAATAAACTATTGGACAATCACGAGCTAAAAAGGAACCAGTCTAGCGCCAACCCAAGTTATACACTCCACAGGTGCAACTTCTTTACAACCTATTTGACTATAAAATAATGCAGCAAGTTCTTTCAAAAAATTCTTGCACTTCAGGTGTTTCAATAGGACAAATCATTCCCCAGGGAGAACTATGCAACTGTCGAGGTTTTGCTAATCTTTTGTCTTTCTGACAAACAAAAAATCAAATTAGCACGTGAATTTTATTCGGTTATGAACTAGTAAATAGGTAGGAAAATTTTCAAATAAACTCTTCATCTTTTTATTCTAATATATTTGACCTTTTCACAAATCCCTGAAGGATATCAAATTTACAAAAAAGGGCAAAATAATTTACTTTTGCGATCCATGGGAGAGCTTAACCTCCACAAATGAGAGAGTGTAGATGCATATGTCAGTCCATTCACCACTTGAAATTTTAAACATCTATCCAGTATTAGTTACATGAGTAAGAAAATAAAATAAACACCAAAAGGCAGTCAAAGTCCTTGATGTGTCCCAATCCGATGCCACCCTCCCTTGACGATCTCGATCCAGTAGGAAACGATGAGGCGATGACGAGGCTTCTTTGCCACGTTCTTCGTCTTCGCCGAACGCGACATCGCCTCCTTGTCGGCTCAGATGAGGAACTTGACTTATTCAGCTCCATTGTATGTTAATATCACTAAAACCATTATCAAGAAGGGGTAGGATTGTGAAGTAGTTGCAAAGACTCAACACTTACCAAGAGTCTTTATTGGAAAGTTAAAATTGATTCTTCTGAGTTGTATAATTATATCGCTCTTTTTCTTTATATTTTATTCATCACGTTCTTGATCACCATCTTTGAGAGAGGTTTGAGAGAGCTTAGAGAGTGTCCTTATGATCAACGAGAGTATTTCATGATCAATGGAAATGAAAAGGTGCTAATTGCACATGAAAAGATGAGCATTAATCGTGTATATGTTTTTCAAGAAAAAGCACCCTAACAAGTATGTCTATGTGGCTCAAGTTCTATCAATGACTAAGAAACAGAACATGCCAATAAGCAACATGAAAGGAATTTAGAAAGAGGCAACGTGGCCTCCTTTTTAATTTTTTATATTTTTTATAAAAAATATATATATATTAATTTTTATATTATAGTATATATTAATATAATATAATAATATATAAATTATGCGGATAGTAAGGACTCATACACACTGAAACCCGAATTATTTTATCTATTACTAAATATGACTATTGATGATTACCTAAAAAAAAATATTTTATTGATGCCCATAAAAATCTGGATAGAAAATATTTGAATTATAGAATTCTTTATTTTTGGCTTAGAAACAATAGTGATATTGAGAACAATAGTGATACCGAGGACTAAACCGATATGTATATCAGTACCAAAATTGATAAAAATACTAAGACTAAGACTATCAAAAAGAAAATTTTGATTGAATGAGAATGAATCGAAATTATTCTACCATATCAAATCTAGAACTATGGTTCTTCCTAGAATTTGTGTTACCTTTTGATGCATATAAGATTAAATTGTGGATCATACCTATCGAATTACTTCTTTCTAATATTTATTTTGAAAATAATATTAGTCAAAATCAAAATAAAAATAATATTAGTCAAAATCAAAATAAAAATAATATTAGTCAAAATCAAAATGAAAAAAATACAAGTAAAAATTAAAATAAAAAATATTAGTAAAAATCAAAATCAAAAAAATATTAGTAAAAATTAAAATAAAAAATATTAATAAAAATCATAATAAAAATATTAATAAAAAATATATTAGTAAAAATCAAAATCAAAATCAAATATATATTAGTAAAAATCAAAATAAAAAAATATTAGTAAAAACCAACTTGGTGCCTTTCTTCAATACAACGAGTGCCTTAAAAAAAAACTTATGATTAAGAAAGTAACATTCCTATCAAGACATTTTTTATAGAAATGACTGCAATACAGATCTAAGGAAACAAAATTTTCAAAACATCATGGATGAATCATGTAAAAATCAATCAAAAACGATAAATTTTATAGAATTAAATCAGTTATGATCTTAATTATACACATTCTTCTTTAATAATTCGTACCAAAAGCAACAGTTAGGCTCCTATTGACATATACTTGTTATTTAAATATAAAATCAAGGTAAAAATACTCTTTTGATAAAACTTCTCAATCGATGCATTATATCTCCAACATACGGCAAGATTTAGAATCATTATTTCGCAAAAGATAATAACGTCAATTTACCACCAAGTAGGTGCAATAGAAGATAGAATAAACCAACACAACCTTGGCTTGCAAATACTTTAACTTTAAAACAAAATAATAAAACATCAACAAAGTAATTGTAGTAGCCTACAAAATTGGGATAGCAAATATTGTTTTGAGATGTAGCAATGTTATGAAAAAAATGGTTCCAGAGCTGCATTTATGTGCTCTTTGTTAACCTAAAGATTCAATGCATCTACCATATACATAAATATGGAAATATTTATTTGTTCATATTATGCTTCTGTTGGAATGCATCTCCCACAATCTTTCAGGGAAAAAGGTTTAGGATCTAGAAAATCAAGGTGGATCCAATATATCAGAAAAATTGGATGAAACTTACATACGTAAATGACTAGCACCAAACATCACATGTTCTAAGGTATCTTACATTTTTTGTACTATTACAACTCTAATATCAACCTTTAGATGATAGTTGTGATCATCAATTGCAGTCAGACCTGGATATGTATTTATATCCTATCTGCAGCTTTGATGTTGTATCATATGCAGTGAATTGAGGCATTGCTCCCCTTCCATCAAATAGTAATAATTACTATGATGACAATTCTTATTGTCGTACTACACACTATTGCCTCTTCAAAATATCAATTACGAATGGATGATATTCATATAGTTTTTACTTACATGTGCTTCTAGCATAAGAAATCAGTAATTTAAATTTTATTTTTCAAGAATGGGCTGTTGATATACTATAAATAGATTAAAGATACAAAAGATGCTTAGCACAGCTTAGTAAAAGTCTTGTTGATGCAAAGAATTCAGATGTCAAAGTTCCACACAACAGCTCATCCCTATTTGGTTAACATCGAAAAAAGTCTTTATTCTTCTAAATTACTAATTACTTAGGGGATAAGCATGACAATGAGGAACATTAACACTTTGGAAGTATAATTAACTATTTGATAAAGCCAAATGATCTTGCACCGACACCCAATTAGCATTCAGCCAGCTCCCGGAAGAAGAGGAGGATCAGGATTCTAATGAGAAGCTAGATGCATAAAGTGTTTTATTCTAATTATAAACGCAAGCTATTTAAACAACTTTCGAAAAATAAAAAGAGAAAGGAGTAACTCTATAATTGTGATATTTATTATATTAATTGAGAAATCTTAAATGGACCTAAAAATATGAAGACTATGTGGAGCATACCGTAAAGAAGCATAAGAACAATGTCTAGACATAACCTAATGAGAGAAAAAGAAAAACAGAACAAAGGAACCACCTTCATGGAGACCTAGGATTATTATTATTATTATTATTATTATTATTATTATTATTATTATTATTATTATTATTATTATTAAGGTGTAGGGAAAAGTTCCAAAGAAAACAAGCTAATATGTGAGAAAACAAGCTAATATTCTTCATTAAGAAACTGAAGAAATGAACTGAATTATCAATTCAGTCATGGTTAAACTTTGGATGCAGAATATATCATTCATCGATCTCTCTTTTTCCTGGCATCAATTTTTCAGCGTCTGATTTCACAGTTGACATATACCAAAACTAACATAGTGCTATTTTTTCTCACACACATTGATGCATCCCGGAATCGTGAACAAAGAAAATAAAAATATTTTCGTTGATATTATCTTCATAAACCAAAGATTCATTACATCGAAACAACACAAGAAGCAAGCGAATAATAATAAGATTATAAATTAAAATAAATACTAAAGGTGCGCACTGGAAGGAAGGGATTGAAAATGGCTAGAATTCAATCTACAAAACCTACTTGTTGTATGTCACGGTCGGGGTTCCCATAATTGGCCGGATCTGCCATTCCATCTGAGAGGACAGTCGAGTAGAATTTGGAAGCGGAGCATCAGAAGTGGCATTCCTCGGCAACCACCACGTCTCCATCGATGAGAAGCTGATGATTCGCCTCCCAGCCCACGTCGACGCCGACGCCTTCACCTAACATCAATCAAACCCCTATCGTTCCTCCTCCGATTCTTCCTTGAGAAGGCCCCACAGCCGCTGCCGCTCCTTCTCTAATCTCATCACCCGGATCAATCACCGTTAAGGAGGGTAAAGAAGAAAGGAAAGAAAGACGGGAGATGCTCTACCTTCAAAACCACCGGTCGATCCGTGGCCTCCTCCCTTCTCTCGGACTCATAATGAAAGAAAGAAGAATGACGTCAAATGATATAAAGATTTGGGACGCTTTTTGTGTTTTTGGCTTCCTTCTTTGTTCGACCGCTCGTCGTGGGAAAATTTTAAGTTGTAGACGAGCACGAGTCAGAATGGACGGTTGATCCCGTCTCGCATCGCAAAGTCTCTACGGATGGCAGCGCCGTTTCGTTGCGGGGTTTGATCGATGGGATCCAATTTTTGCGGGAAGGATGGTCGTCATGACGACCGACACGTGGGATTCAAATCACACATCAGACCAAATCTTGACCATTGAAACTCTGGTTCTTATGAACCTGGTTTGGGCCTAGCGACGACATTAGGCGAAGCCCTTATATGTGTATATGATCAAGTCATGCACGATCCAACCTGCTCGTTAATTAACTCTTCCATCATTGTGTGAAAATTGTATGTGTAATCCGCCGACCCCATTTCACATTAACTTCTTCTATTGATCATAGTGATGACAGCAACGCATGACCACGTTCGCATCCCAATTGCCAACCTTGGGACGAAATAATTGGGCCAACTACTGGATCTATCAGACAGAATAATTGTGTCAATCACTTCAGTCCGACTACACTCATTAAGCAATGACCAGGAGTAGTCATTTCACCGATCAGCATGAAAAGCAAAATGCTTGATTTCCATATGCAACCGGAAGGGAAGCATTTATATCAGAGTATGTCCGAAATTTAGAAACCTTAACACAACTAAAAGCAAGATAATATAACCAGAAAGAAGGCCATATAACTGAAATCAGCTGTAGAAAACACATTTCGGCACCCGAAATTGATTGATGTTGCATTCAAATTATGAGCAAAAAGAAAAAAAGAAATCTAATGTTTATTTTGCTTCGATGATAATGGAGAAGCTGATTTGTGCCGTTGGTCGTCGTCTCCAAGTGGTGGAATCCCCACTTGCACATTCAACCTCTGCTTCGTCGAAAAACAACTTGGAAAAATAAACAACATCCACATCTCTCGAGCAATTTGAATATATCTGAACAAAGAGATGTACAACTAATGATAAATGGTCATGGTGATGACCTTAAGCATTCAATGGGAAGACATTCAACCCACAAATCCTCTCTTGAAGGCCATGATCAGACTCAACCTCACAAAACTAAGGTATCACCGAAACGTGATCAGAAAGATTGTTCCTATTCTACCTATCACTAAATGATGCCAAGTATGGTCAACATGGAAGCTGATGCTTTGGTTGGAAAAAGTGGTCGCCATAGTCACAATGAATCAATGTCAAGTGTCATTTCAAGCATCGGGATCATGAGTAAGTTTGAAGACAACACTTGTTTGGATTATAGGATTCTTCATTTTTGCCTTAGAAACAATAGTGATATTGAGAACAATATCATGTGAAATCTCCATTGTTATGGGATGGATTATCTGTGTTTATTGTTGAAACTTGCAAGCATCTCTCTCCTTCAAATGGGATGATGATGTTGGAGGCAGTCCAAGAAGATATGGAAGGTGCAATGCTCTTACCGTGATCTTTTTGTTATGTGGATTGTAAATGAACATAGTATGAATGTTGATGCACATATTGTTGTTCATACTCTCGGGGGTAATATCAACTCCTACTTGTATTTTTGGACTTTTCACATATTACCTTGTTCATACTCCTGCCTCATCAAAAACAACGTTATGTCCGATCACTATATGAAGGGTCCTCTATACAGAGGGAAACAATACGTAATCAAATAATCTCTGACGTTCTATGCACATTCATGTCATCATTCGCTGCCCTAAGGGGGAGAATATGGTATATTACATTTTTGTGATGCATATAATACAACTTTTGGATGATAAGTTGAACGAACCTATACAATGATACAACCCACGAATAACCCACGAATAGAAGCTCTGTTACAAAGAACAATGGTGGAAAAATATGACTAAACAAACCTTCTTGTCTAGATTGTCATCTCTATCCCTTGACAAGCTCTGGCCCTCGATTAGCAGTAGAATATTGCCAACTAAATAGGAAGTCTTCCATAAGCCATGAAGCTTGCACTGTCAGTTCGTGCCTTTTGTCTCTTTTCACTGTTGCTCCTTACTATCAACGAGAACAGCTAAGTCTAGGAGGATGGTGTTGCATCTTCCTCCTCGTTTGGTGCACTCGTGGATAATGTGGCAGTGGCCTGCCCTGGATAACTGTATTTCTTGAATACCCTTTCTTTGTTTTTGTTCCACCAGTCTTCTGCCTGCTGCTCGGCAAACCTTCTCTTGCTACACAAGGATCAAAAAGTCAGAATGCTTAATGTGAATGCAATAATGGAGAATTTCTTCGGATTCCTTTTTCAAGAATGAAAGTTATACTTGTTCATTGATCTCGATTACACCATGTTGCAAGTTTTCTTTTTGTTTTTTGTTTAACATACCTTTGACGTTTTCTACCAAGATAATTATAAAATAAAAAAAAGAAAAAATTGTTTGCTGATGAGTATGCAGCTATTGAAGAGTTTTTTTTCTAAATCAATAACGAGATGTATATGTGTCTTTTGTGACATGCTTAAATAGTATTTATTGCATGGTTTCCAATGCGAAGAAGGCGTACCTGAATCGGACCCGTTTGAACATTTTAATGTCGTTCTTTAGTTGTATGAAAGTAATGTATACACCAGGCTCAAATTGCTCAACCAATTCTGCTTCTCCATCTGTGCTTTGCCTAGAGCTTGGAGGTGATTTTAAGCCATTGTCAATGCTATGTTGTGAAGTAGATTCTCTGTTATCAGGGACCACCAACTTACTACTGTTTTGAGCACCACCTTCAATAGCACTATGTGATAATTCCAACTCATACCTAGTGTCAATTCCCTCATTTGTCAGGTGAGATTGAAAATTTGATGAAGAATCCATTGTCGAAGACGAAAAGTCTGATCTGACATGTTCACTGTGCTTAAGGAATGTTTCTGCTTGACCATGCATGACGCCCAAGCTATCATGAAACTCGGGAGGTAGTTTCTCGGCTATGTCCATCAGCTTCAAATGAAAATGGTAGCCAATAAACATGGCAACAAGAATCAGTAGAAAAATCATAACAATGATAAATACAACAAAGTATTGTGATTATTTTGTATAAGCTACAATAAGCATGTGGTTTCTTCAAAAATATTAAATTTGGTGGAAACTGGATAAGTTACAGCATTCTATGATCTAATTAGCAACTATTCATTTCACAGTATGGCTGTAAAGAGATAGGAATTTGCCAAAACTGTTCCTTTGAAAGCAAAATAGATATAACCACTAAGTTTAGATCCTTCTGTGCAATTTGCAATTCGATATATCAAATTTTTGTGGTCTAATAACAATATGAAGCATATGAGTGAAATGTTCATAGATGACTAACTAGATGGGGGCTGTGAAAGTTTGAATCAATGGCATGCATGATCTCTATGTGTGGACAACAGAAATAACATAAGCTCCTTTCTCCTTGAGAAAACTCCCTCACATAATAAAGAAGCTATAGATAAGTGCAAACCAAGGGCATGTTAATAAACAACTTTTCTAAGAAGTTTTGAGAAGGGTTTTATTAGTTAACCATGACATAATTTCTCAATAATAAAATTAGTCATTTAACAAATGTGAATTCAGACTTCTTAAGGGTCTTTGTTCATCAATTAGGTAACCATAGAAAATTGCAATCATCAGAAAGGCCTACTAAGAATTGACTGCTGATAACAAGAGAGCATGAAAGTGAATTTGCATCCAATACCGTGAATTATACCATGAGACAGTGATATCAATGAAAACATTGGAACATTTGCAAGTTTCTAAAGAATATAGGTTACAGAAAGAATGGTGTACATGTTTTCATCTTTACAAAAATATTATGTATTGTTATTTATAAGGGTACCTGAGAATCAAGAGACTTGATGACTTCTACTGCAGCATTGAATTTGGCAGATTCATCTTGAGCTTTCTTTTCTGAATTCTGCAAGGCAAGTTCTTGTACTTCACATCTTTTTTTCAAATTTTTGACCTGGAAAAGGGCACAGAGATGTTCTTAAGGTTGCAAAGAACAAAAATGAAATGACATCTTCATACTAATTAAAAGCTTGCTTTTGCAGCATACCTGGGCTTGCAACTTTTGGAGGTCCTGTTTTTGTAGTTCATTAGTCCTTGTGAGGCTATCAATAATGCTTTTGGAGAATACTGGAGTTGCAGTGCGTGGAGGGCTTGGCTTTCTTGAGTAGGGTGATGTAGGCTTAGAATTTACAGGAGGTGGAGGTGTCGATGTTACAATTGGTTTTAAAGCGGTTTGAAGAGCACTCAATGAGCTGGTAAAAGAGAGATCTTTCAGCTGCAATAGCGAGGGAACTTGTGGAGCTCTCAGTATTGACAAAGGATCTGATTTAGTCTCAGTCTTCATTGATTTAGCTTCAACATATTTGAGTGGTTCTGTATTAGATGATAATAGGAATTTTGAAGGTCTTATATCCCCTCGGTCTGACTTTTCCCTGATATCAATGGATCGACGAGGAATTACATTCTTCTTATTACCTATCAAGAAAGTACCAGCTTCAGCAGCTTTAAGTTTTGAATAGCAAGAATCACATACACGATGTGGTTTGCCTGGAGTTGGTGCCAGTGCAGCTTTCAACACTTTTTTGGAACTACAAGCATGGCAATGTACCAATCCACAATTATAGCAGTTGTGTCTCTTTCTAGTAAAACCAAATGCTTGTCGACAACCTGAGCAAAGTGACTGATCAGCACCAGATATCCATTTATGGATACAAATGCAAGCTGTAAAATTTGAACCACATGATATACTTTTCACATGCCTATCTTTAAGAGCTTCAACAAGGGTAGGTGTTTTCCGATCTTCGGTATCACCATGTCCCAGTCGGCCATTAGAACCTTTGCCCCATGTGTATACTTCACTGCGTGATGTTAGTACTGCAACATGGTAAGCTCCACAAGCAATCTCTTCAACTAATTCACCAACCAGTCTTTCTTGTACTAAGCAAGGAACCCTGCCATCAGATTGTGGGTTTCCAAGCTGACCATGAGACGTACTGCCCAGTGTGAAAACATGACCAGAAGTGGTGAGGCCAATAGTTATGTTATGCCCACAGGCCAGCTGATGAAAGTTATAGTCAATAAGTGAAGGAACACAAGTAGGGACCAAACGTGCTTCCTTATCACCATGACCTAGACGATATTTGTCACCATCACCCCAAGTAAATAATTTACGAGATATGACATTGACACCAGTTTGCCCCATTACCTCTACGATGGCTGCAGTATGCCACACTCCGCATGCAACCTTGATTGTCCTTAATCCACTCAAAGATTCCACTTCCCTGGGGCATGCTACAGTCTCTCGGTCACCATGTCCAAGGACACCAAATGTTCCGTCTCCAAATGTATATACTTTTCCATTGGAAGTAGTTAGTGCCGAATGCCATGTACCACATGCAATAGACAGAACTTGAAGTCCTTCTAGAGGGCCAGAAACTTTTTTTGGTATCCAGTGGCTGACATCATTGCCATGACCAAGAAGTCCAGTATTATGGGTGCCATCTCCCCATGTAAACAAGTCACCGGCGGTGGATATAGCACAACTATGATACTCACCACATGCAACATAATCCATATTCCATAATACCAACGACTCAACAAGACGGGGCCGACTTACATCTTTGTCATTTCCATGGCCTAGTTGCCCACCAGATTCATCACCCCAAGTAAATACTTCCCCTTGCCTTGTAACAAGTGCAGCATGTCTAACACCACATGCAATTTGATGAACATCTAAAACTACATTCGATTCTAAGGATCTTGGAATCAAAACATCAGTTCTTGAACATATTGAGTTTGTTGATCCATCTAACAAAACTCCATCAGACCATACTTCCCCCCACACATAAACATCACCTAAAGATTCAATATCATCGGGTCCAGAACCTTGACTGGAAGAACTAGGGGCACTTGAAACACTAAGTCGTACACCATCTCCGTTACTTGCTCTTAGTTGCATATTTGCATTATCTGACCCCACATCTGACCTTGGTAAACTCGCTGAAGTATCACGATTATGAAATTTTGTGCTGAAGCCACGGGATATGCTCAAAGTGCTTTCTAATGTTACACCAGAAGGACGACCACTTGAAACAGAGTCTCCATCCTGAAGAAAAGAAATAGTTAGGATAGTTCTAGTTATAATTCATCAAGAAGAAAGATCTATCTATTCTTTGCCAAAGCTATAGCAGTAATAAGAGCAAGTCTAGTACAGTTAACAGAATATCTACTCTTCATTTCATAAGAATTGTTTTTGTAGTTATATAGTCTAAAATCAAGCTGGTAATATATGTACCTAAGTTTGCATCCCAAAAGTAATTATCAGAACTTTAACTTAATTTAATTGGGCTTTGATCTAATTTACAGATCAAGTGTTATAAAAAGAAAAGGCTAGAGGCAACCACTTCACTTTTGTGTGGGTATAAATTGTTGAAAATTTTGGCTAACATTGTACAGGTAGAAAGCTAACCATCTAATCAATAAAAAATAAATAAATATAATCAATGTATTTTTTTCCAGTGTGGTTGTTCTTGAATCTTGTCATAATACAGAGTACTATTTGAAAACCAAACAAATTGGTTTTTTCTTCAATTTAAAGTCAAAAGACAGGCACTAGGATTGGTAGCTAAAGGTACATAGCTCTCATGTCATATAAAGTAGAAGTAGAAATGCTGTGGTAGCATAAGTTGAAGAAACCTGTTTATAATGAAAAATCAATATTAAACCAGAAAAAAAAGAGTCAGGCCTGACTTTTTGCTTATTGTAAAGATACAAACTTACATCAGAGAAGAAAACCCCATCACTGTGGCTATCAGTTCTAGAATGTTGATGTTGTCCTGTAGATATCAGAGCCTTAAGGCCCGTAATCCACACCTCTAGCTCACCTTGATCCTTGCAAATCTATGCAGAAGGAAGATATATAGAAGAGTCACATTCTACGTAAAACAGATGACAATCGAAAAGTTGTGATTGTCTTGTATGCTAACCAGATCAAGAGATCTTTCACCGTTGTTATAGATAAGAGAAAATGATAAGTAGTCTTTCTCAGGCCGCAAGTATCTCCTAAAAACAGCCTGTTAAAGTCAATAAGGAAGAAAAATTAGACTTTGGTAATGATGAATTCTTGCCGGCAAATTCTGCTTCATCTTTTGAACACTAATGGAATATTACTCAGTTCTAAACTAAGTAAAACTTACAGTTCTCTGTCCAGGAACAATTCTTGTGACAGAAGCCAATTTAATAGCCCTCTCTTTCTTATGAGAAAACCAAACCAGTGTTGTCTCGTCCTGTGAATGCTTAATAATATCAGGAATTTTTTATAAACATAGATTACAAAAAGTAAATTTGTAAAATGAAACAACTAAAGGCCGAAGAAGTAGATGAGAAAAATTACAGAACACACAAATATACATGTGTGTCAAAATATCTAAAACATCATCTTATCTTAATCAGAACAGTAAACTTCACTTAACTTTCATATTTCTATTTAGTTGTAATTAAATCTTAGATGCCAATTATAAACGCTAAGTAGAATGTAGATAACTACATACGATGAGAAAAACATAATACTGGCAACATACCTGAACAAAGCACAATGAATAAATTTGATACTGTAGTATGTCTAAGGTTCTCATGCTATTGGCCACAAGTTTAAAATCATAATTGAAATCAGGCTAAAAGTGGATGATTTAACAGTTTAATCCAAAAATAGTAATAAAATCTAGTCATCGTGGATGTAGCTCAGTTTCCATACAAGTTCCAGAATTTTGAAATTGACTTCCATGCAAACTCCTCATAAGATTAGGGTCATTTATGATACCTTTATTGCTTCCATAAATCTTTACATAGCTTTTAGGATAGGAGTCTTACAATGCTTTGTAAATTATTTATTTTTTTCTTTTCTATTGCCACTTCTCGAATTGGTGAATCATTTTCACTAGATGTTTATGCCTTCTAAATACAATTTGCTTCTTGTGTCAGAACTTGTAATTATGATGGTATCTGATGGCTGCTATCAAGTCTATGAATCTAAATTGCTTTCATTATTTGAAATTTTCGGTTTTGAGCAAATATACAGACACCAATATGGTTGACATGATAAATGGCCATGAATATTTAAAATAAATAATAGAATATTTTGATTTCATATAGTCTATGTAGCCAAACTCATGTGGATGAGACAAGGCTTCTATATGGGAGTCGATGTTATCATTGAGCAGGTATCCTCTAATGGCTTCTACTTTGAGCTTGCATCACTTAAAATGTCAAGGATAAGGGTTCAGATTTTTTTTTTTTGTATCTTTTTCAGTGAAAGTTAATTATATGCATACAGTTTTCTGGCAATTAATTTTATTTTTGTATAAAGTTGAATTGAAAATAAAGAGTTGCTTTGTTTTCCTTTGGTTTCTGCCCAAAACATGATTCTCTTTTTCTGATTTCCTAAAACCTAGAAGATTATGATGCCTTCTCCCATCCAATAGGAATCAAAACATAGATGAAAGAAAAAGATAATGACTGAAATCAGTAATTTTGATGATAAATATTATTGATGCTAAACTAGTATATAGTGCTTATTTTTCTTTTAACTACGGTTGAATCCAACTAAGTATTTTCATATACCGGTGGAGATACTATAGTAATGTGAGAGTCACAAATACTGTAAATTTGTTTCTGATGTCTATATACCTATATAGTAATAGGCAAATAATATAAGAACTACAATTGACCCTCCAGATTATGTACAAAAGGATGAATGCAAGGATTTTCAGCTTAGTCTAAAATTAATAATAATACATATTTTCCGTAAAACTTCAGCATCCAATTATTGGCAAGGTTTGGGATACAGAGCCCGAACTCCATTTCATAAAGTGCTTGTACAAAAACATAACTTGATAAAAATAAATAAATATCAGGAATAAGACATAACATGATAGTACAGTAACTCACACTAGAAATTCTGAAGGGGCAGAGTTTAGGCTTTCCTTTCCGATTATACTTAATTAATTGGGTGCCTTTCTTCAATGCAACGAGTGCCTTAAAAAAAAAACTTATGAATAAGAAAGTAACATTCCTATCAAGACATCTTTTTTTAGAAATGACTGCAATACAGATCTAAGGAAATAGAATTTTCAAAACATCATGGATGAATCATGTAAAAATCAATCAAAAAAGGTAAATTTTACAGAATTAAATCAGTTATGATCTTAATTATACATATTCTTCTTTAATAATTCGTACCAAAAGCAACAGTTAGGCTCCTATTGGCATATACTTGTTATTTAAATATAAAATCAAGGCACAAAATACTCTTTTCATAAAACTTCTCAATCCGTGCATTATATCTCCAACATAAGGCAAGATTTAAAATCATTATTTCGCTAAATACAATAACGTCAATTTACCACCAAGTCGGTGCAATAGAAGATAGAATAAACCAACACAACCTTGGCTTGCAAATATTTCAACTTTAAAACAAAATAACAAAACATCAACAAAGAAATTGTAACAGCCTACAAAATTGGGATAGCAAATATTGTTTTGAGATGTAGCAATGTTATGAAAAAAATGGTTCCAGAGCTACATCATTTATGTGCTCTTTGTTAACCTAAAGATTCAATGCATCTACCATATACATAAATGTGGAAATATTTATTTGTTCATATTATGCTTCTGTTGGAATGCATCTCCCACAATCTTTCAGGGAAAAAGGTTTAGGATCTAGAAAATCTAGGTGGATCCAATATATCAAAAAAATTGGATGAAACTTATATATGTAAATGACTAGCACCAAACATCACATGTTCTAACATGTCTTACACTTTTTGTACTACTCCAGCTCTAACATCAACCTTTAGATGATAGCTGTGATCATCAATTGCAGTTAGACCTGGATATGTATTTGTATCCTATCTACAGCTTTGATGTTGTATCATATGCAGTGAATTGAGTCATTGCTCCCCTTTCATCAAATAGTAATAATTACTATGATGACAATTATTGTTGTCGTACTACACACTCTTGCCTCTTCAAAATATCAATTACCTGTGAAGAATGGATGATATTCATATAGTTTTTACTTACATGTGTTTCTAGCATAAGAAATCTGGTGGAGCGATTCATCCACATAATTTATCCAACAAAAATAAGTAATTCAAATTTCATTTATCAAAATGAGCTGTTGATGTACTACAAATAGATTAAAGATACAAAAAGATGCTTAGCACAACTTAGTAAAAGCCTTATTGATGCAAAGAATTCAGATGTCAAAGTTTCACACAACAGATCATCCCTATTTGGTTAACATCGAAAAAAGTATTTATTTTTCTAAATTACTAATTACTTAGGGGACAAGCATGACAATGAGGAACATTAACACTTTGGAAGTATAATTAACTATTTGATAAAGCCAGATGATCTTGCACCGACACCCAATTAGCATTCAGCTAGATCTCAGAAGAAGAGGAGGACTAGGATTCTAATGAGAAGCTAGATGCATAAAGTGTTTTATTCTAATTCTAAACGCATGCTATTTAAACAACTTTCGAAAAATAAAAAGAGGAAGGAGTAACTCTATAATTGTGATGTTTATTATAGTAACTGAGAAATCTTAAATGGACCCAAAAATATGACGACTATGTGGAGCATACCATAATGAAGCATATGAACAATGTCTAGACATAACCTATTGAGAGGAAAAGAAAAACAGAACAAAGGAACCACCTCCATGAAAACCTAGGATTATTATTATTATTATTATTATTATTAAGGTGTAGTAGAAAAGTTTCAAAGAAAACAAGCTAATATGTGAGAAAACAGGCTATTCTTCATTAAGACATTAAGAAACTGAATAAATGAACAGAACTATCAATCCAACCATGGTTAAACTTTGGATGCAGAATATATCATTCATCGATCTCTCTTTTGCCTGGCGTCAATTTTTCAACATCTGATCTCATAGTTCATATACCAAAACTAACATAGTGCTATTTTTTCACACACATTGATGCATCCCGGAATCGTGAACAAAGAAAATAAAATTATTTTCGTTGATATTATCTTCATAAACCAAAGATTCATTACATCGAAACAACACAAGAAGCAAGCGAATAATAATAAGATTAAAATTAAAATAAATACTAAAGGTGCCCACCGGAAGGGATTGAAAATGGCTAGAATTCAATCTACAAAACCTACCTGTTGTATGTCACGGTCGGGGTTCCCATAATTGGCCGGATCTGCCATTCCATCTGAGAGGATAGTCGGGTAGAATTAGGAAGCGGAGCATCAGAAGCAGCATTCCTCGGCAACAACCACGTCTCCATCGATGAGAAGATGATGATTTGCCTCCCAGCCCACGCCAGCGCCGACGCCTTCACCTAACATCAATCAAACCCCTATCGTTCCTCCTCCGATTCTTCCTCGAGAAGGCCCCGCAGCCGCTGCCGCTCCTTCTCCGATCTCATCACCCCTGATCAATCACCGCCGAGGAGGGTAAAGAAGAAAGGAAAGAAAGATGAGAGAGGCTCCACCTTCAAAACCACCGGTCGATCCGTGGCCTCCTCCCTTCTCTCGGACTCATAACGAAAGAAAGAAGAATGACGTCAAATGATGTAAAGATTTAGGGGAATGGTGGACGAGCGTACGTTGAATTGGTTGGATCAACAAGACAGATGGGAGAGAGAGAGAGAGGAAGAGGGGGGCAAAAGATTCTCTTTTTGTGTTTTTGGCTTCCTTCTTTGTTCGTCCGCTCGTTGTGGGAAAATTTTAAGGTGGAGACCCGAATCCCGAGTTTGGCGAGCACGAGTCAGAATGGACGGTCGATCCCGTCTCACATCGCAAAGTCTCTACGGATGGCAGCGCCATTTCGTTGCGGGGTTTCATCAACGAAATATACCTCCGGTTAATTGACTGATGCACACATCTCCATAGCTTAATATTTCTTCTTTTTTGTTCTGCCATCGAACACTAATAGAGCCTTACGTATTCCTTTTGTTTTTTTTGTCAGTATATAGTTATGGATAATAGTTATTGCTGCTGCTGCTGTTGTTATATAGTTTCGGATAATAACTAGTGTTGGAGGTGCCAGAAATATGAACAGGGAATCTTTTCCTTGACCACATCAAGACATCCTGAGGTCGACGAGACCAGCAGTAGAGCAAATACATGGCACCCCCCCCCCCCCCCCCCATGAGCGGCCTTGGAATCTGTCTTCTCCAAATGCTGCAACCACGCAAATTTTCTACCGACCGACTTGCGCTCCTCTTCTATATAACAACCCATCCTTTTTGTCTTCTAAGGCTGGCCTTTCTCGTTTTGCTGCAATTTTGTTCTCTCGTGCTTCTGCAGGTTATTACTTCACCTGCGACTTCTTCTTTCATGGCTACGTCGTCGACAGGGGATGCGCCGCCGCGAACAGATGCCGCCAACCTCGCCATCGTCGTGGAGAGAGACCCACCCAAGTGTCGCTTGTTAGAGCTGGGAATCAGGTCATGGCCCAAGTGAGCACACAACTCCACCGTCAAGCTCATCTTGGGGTCGATGTTGTTTCTGAGGGATAAATAGCTCATCGTATCGCTGTTATATAGGTGGGGTTGCTCTCCGGGCAGGTATCTTCTCAGGTTTGATGCACAAGAGACGTGCTATCTTCTCAAAGGGAAGGTGAAAGCCTACAGCGAGGGTTCGTCTCAGTACGTGGAGACCTTGTTGTGATTCCTAAAGGAGTCAGCTCCACCTGGGATATCATAGTAGCTATCGATAAGCACTATAAGTTTGATTCTTGTTAGAATTCCCACGAAGCTGACACCTTGTACTGATGTTTAGTTAGTATCGACTTAGAAGAAGTTGTCTTCCATCGCCTTCATCCTTCATGTGAGTTGGTCTCGGTTGTACCTTTTTAACAGTTCCAATGACTAGATCCCACTACAGAAAGACGAGCTAACGCAACGTAGGACATTTGGTTTTCTCGGAGGAAGAAAACAAGTTAAACAAACATAGACCATTGTGATTGGGTGAGTCAACAATATAATGCTTACTTTCCCTATCACCATACATTTCGATTCTCTTTCATATGTTACAAATGGGGAATCAAGAAGCTTTCAAATTCTATCAAGCACAACAAATCATTGTGAACAGTAACTGTACTAAAGTTTCAAGACCATAATACATCCAACAATTACAAAGATTTTTATGAAGGGTTAAAAGACGTTCTATCCTCGGCAAGTTTCTGCTGCTCATTAGCTTATGCCTGTATAGGGAGCACAACCTTCCTTTCCAAAAAAAGAAAAGAAAGAGGTATATATATATATTAGTCAAAGGCTTGATGGTTCGATCATCTAAGGGCAGTGCTTCTAAGCCAAAAACTTACATGTTTTACAATCGTAAAAGTTGATTCTCATCACTTCTTTTGATCCTTGGTCTACGGTCTAGGAGCAATTGTCATAGTCTTCAGTTCCTGTAACATCAGCTTAAATGCAAATGGAATGTGCACCTATGTCCAATTACAAATGACAATATTTCATTACATGTTAGCGATGTTATCATTTCAAAAAATCTAGGCATGACATATCAAAATAATAGAACGGATGGATGTATGCATGGCATTTTATGTTCGAGGGAAGCAAGGGATCAAAACAAGATTGCACGATGACGGGAGTGGCTTGGTAATTATCATTAGGTATGTCTGAAAGTATTACAAAATGTTATTCTGAATAAATAAGCATATATTTGTTGTTGGTTAAGCTCTTAAACTGCCAACCATGTTGGAAGAGAGAGAACACTAAAAGAAGATGGAAAAATGTTACCTGAACAATGTCAATTTTATTCTTGCAACCTTTGCACTCGAAAGAACTCGTCTGAAGATTGGCAATAGCTATGAGACCACACATGAATCCTGTAAGCATCACTCTGGTTGAACAGCCGCTCCTTGAGCCAGTGTGCAGCACCATGAGCAATCTAGCAATCTCGCCAAATCGAAGCCCACCATATCGATATCGCCCTTGGGCTAGATGTCTGGTGAGGATGTCAATAGGGCCACGACTCCTTGACTGGATCATATCATCAACCTTGTGCTTCAGTCTCATAAATATCATGGCAAGATGACTCAGAAGAGGGAAACCATTTTTTTCCTAAATAAATTCAAGAGAAAAGATCATTCGATTCAAGTTGATAGATCGCACGGCAAGAAGTGACAGAGCATGATGTTCCTAATCAATCAACCAAGAAACAGATGTACTTATCAATCGCGACCACTTCCAATCAACGAGGAAAAGAGAGGGGGACCTCGTCAGAGTCGAGCTTGCGGCCAAGGTGGTGCTGGCGTTCGGGGCGTATCTCGATGTCGGTGGACTCGTCCACTATCTCTTGCATGGTGTTCTCGATGAACTCATCAAAGGAGTCGAGCTGGTGGTGCACGAAATTATTCTAATTGGATGGGAAGGAATTGATAAAAATACTAAGACTAAGACTCATCAAAAAAAAAAAATTGATTGGATGAGAATGAATCGAAATTATTCTACCATATTAAATCTAGAACCTTGGTTCTTCCTAGAATTTATGTTACCTTTTGATGCATATAAGATTAAATCATGGATTATACTAATCAAATTACTTCTATCTAATATTTATTATGAAAATGATATTAGTAAAAATTAAAATAAAAAAATATTAGTAAAAATCAAAATAAAAAATATTAATAAAAAATCAAAATAAAAAAAATATTAGTAAAAATCAAAATAAAAAAATATTAGTAAAAATCAAAATTGAAAAAATATTAGTAAAAATCAAAATAAAAAATAGTAAAAATCAAAATAAAAAATATTAGTAAAAATCAAAATCAATAAAATATTAGTAAATATGAAAACAAAATAATAATAGTAAAAATCAAAACATCAATTATTTCATTAAAATAGAATTTCAAAATTCCAAGAAAAAGAGGGTCAATAAAATCGTTTACCAAATCTACAAAAACAAAACCAAAATAAATATCTTGAAGAGGATTACACGAGATCAAACATTAAAAAAGATAATAATAAAAAACAATCCAAGAAAAATAAGGAAAGAAAACTAGATTTGTTCCTTAAAAAATATTTTATTTTTCAATTTAGATGGGATGACCCCTTGAATCAAATAATGATTAATAATGTTATGATATATTGTCTCTTACTTAGATTGATAAATATAATTTATAAATGGGGATCAAGATCATTATAATTTTTTTGTTCCTAAAAATATTCTATCTTCTAGACATTGTAGAGAATTGAGAATTCTAATTTGTTTCAACTCTTATAATCGAGATATTGTGAATAGAAATCTAGTATTTTGCAACAAAAACAACATAAGAAACTCTGAGCAATTTTTAAATGAGGACAAACGTCTTAATACGGATTTAAATAAATTAATTAAATATAAATTGTTTCTTTGGCCCAATTACCGATTAGATGATTTAGCTTGTATGAATCGCTATTGGTTTGATATCAATAATGGTAGTCATTTTAGTATGTCAAGGATACGTATGTAGCCATGATTTAGAATTATTTAATGATATATTTCCTATATATCACATGCCATTTTCAGTAAATTAAAACCGAAAGATATACACATATGGTGTGTTTTTAAGTGCAAAGAAATCATTCTCTTTCATAAATGCAGAAATATATTATTCTTTTCTTTTCTATCTAAATCAAATGAAAATTTTGATTTAGATAGAAACAGATAAATCTAAATTTTGCAGCACATCATAGCTCACTGTAAAATACCAAAATAGATCAATTTTGATTAAATGACAATACAAAGGGCGAGTGAAGCACGATCCATGACTTCATACAATGGGAGTTTAAAAGAGTGCTGAGATGAATGATATTTGTTATTCTATGCTACAGTCATTAGATCACACGAGAAATATCAATTCTTTCCTATCTGAAAAGAAACATAATCTTACAGTTTATTTAGACAACATGATCACGAGACCTATCCTTTTATTAAAGACAAGATAAAGTATTATTGTATGACACGAGGAATATTTGATTACAAATCAAGGCATAAAAAAATTAATAAGTCTAGAATGAATAAATGGAAAAGCTGGTTAAAGGGTCATTATCAATATAATTTTTCTCGAAGAAAATATCTCGATTAGTACTGAAAAATGGAAAAATAGAGTCAGTCAACGTTGTACTATTCAAAATAAAGAATCAATGAAATTGTATTCATATAAAAAAGAAAAAGACTGATTAATTCATTACATGAATAAAAACTTTTATGCAGTGGATTTATCGATGAGTCAAAAAGAAAAATTTTAAAAACACTATAGATATGATCTTTTATCACATGAATATATAAATTTTGGAGATAGTAAGGACTCATACACACTGAAACCCAAATTGCCTCAGGTTCCTAATATAAGGGCTCGAGGTACATCTTTGTGTTGTGGGTGATCGGGCGACTTGACTCCCTCTCCTTTGTCTACTATAGTGAGCCTTCTTTCTGGGCCGCATGACCCGGGGCATGTCTATCGTAGCACGCTTCCTCGCTGGGGTGTCATGTTTGACTGAGGTGTATGATTCAGACATCGTTGGATCAAGGTGCATGGCTTGAGCACTTGTTCACCATAGTAGGTTTTTTGGTTGAGGTTTATGACTTGGGCACAAGATTGGTTGGTTGAGGTAGGGCTCAGTCTAATCCCTTGGGATATGGTATTGAGGTATCATTCAAGTAACATATAGATATCAATTATATTATTACGGACTTAGCTAGAATTATCCAAGTCGTATGCCATTCTTACATTATCCATTCGCAAAGGGTCAACTCAAGAATAACCTCATACAGGTTCAAATAATCTATAAAAGAAAGTTGATCAGCTTAAGAAATTGAACGATAAATAAGTCTCGACGTCTCATAAAAGATGGTAGCTTGTAAGCAACTCAACAAAAACTTATGCAAGAGAGAAAAGAGAGGAAGAGAAAAATAAAAACTTCATAAGGTAAAAAAATAATCACAATACCACAAATTATATACAAGCGAACTTGTGTATCCAAAAAGCACCCACCACTATCCCAAGGCCCTATCTAGTCCTATGCCACCTGGATAGTTCAAGGAAACTGAGATGACTAATATTTCCCACCGAACCATAGCCTCTAGAAGATAGACAATGGCATGTGAAATTTTGATAATTTTAGGATAATTTTACCCAATCTGATGATCAGTCACTATGCAGCTTACAAACTTAAGGTAAAACATATTGTCAAACAATCGTACAAGCAAACATAAGTGACAAATGATTCGTTGATAAATGCATTGCAAGAGTGCTATTATAGACTTAGTTAGAATTACCTATATCATAAGGTATCCTCGCATTATCCGTCTGCAAAAGTCAGCCAAGATACAACCTCATATAGGTCCTAAAAAAAAATTGATTAGCTTAAGCGAATGCGCGATAGACAAGTTTTAACATCTCATAAAAGATATTTATAAGTAATTAAATAAATACTTAGTGTATAAGAGAAAAAAAAAAAAGAAAGAAAACAAGGCGTAGAAGGACTCATTTGCTGAACAAGCTCTTGTGCAATAAATATCCCGCATCGATTTGGGACAACACGCCCCTTTACCTCGGCATTTGCTGCTCCCCTCCCCACGAGGAGCTTTCCCAATTGCCCCCTTGTGAGCCGGGGCTTTGGCCTGGGCCCCTCGGACCTCATGGACTAACCCACCGGAGGACTCCTTGCGCGCTAGCATTTTTTTCTTCTTCCTCGGGTGCTCCGGTTTGCTCACAGTGACGCAAGAAGCTTCGGAAGATGAGGAGGGAGGTGCTTGTGCGGAGGAAGGTCGAGACCGAGGCACCTGCTTGACGAACATCCCCTTCATGCCTTTCAAATTCATGCCTGCCGACACAATCTTGTGCCAAGAGAGGCATCTGTACAGGAAAAAACCCTGTGCTCTACATCATGTGCTGTGCAGATGAAGAGAAAGGAAAGTTATGATGAATCCTTATCTTCCTCTTTCGTCTGTGTCAAGTTGTTTCATCTTCTTCACTAGAGTTTTCCTTGACCAAATGTATGATATCATGATGGACATTACCTTCTCTTGTTTCTTAAATGACCATGGCTGTGACATCGAAGTGTCTGAACTCGAGACATGAGGCCATTGTATTAGAAGTATTTAAGATGAACTATGAATGATGCACCCCAAGAAACTCCCCATCAGGCATTTACCTGATCCCTATTCAAAGTAAGCTACCATATTATCTTCATTTACGTGATGCCCTCAATAATCATATATCAAACATAGACGTTGATATATAAAAATGCTATGATAATTCTGTGTATCATCGATATGATAATTCACTGAAACCTCGATCTTTTTTACCAAGTAAATAATGCATTAAGACTACGATGACTACGCAAATGCCAATTAGGGTGGTGACAAAAGAATGTGTGTGGATTGATTGTTAGGATAAGCATGAGAGAGAGAGAGAGAGAGCTAAATTTGCTGCCTCAACCTAAAAAAGTTGTGGATGTGTTTGCTCCATCTATGGGGTGTGAGCTAAATTTAGATAAAGATTAAGGAATGGATCTATATAAGTCTTCCTTTGCTTCGTTCTTGTTCCTTGCTCGTTTGCTCCCCCAATCAGCCATAGAGGTGAGACGGTCGAGAGCTAACAGAAGGGGAAGGGGAAGAACAGGGGGGATGGCAGAAGCGCACCGCACCCTCTTGCTCCTGGTGGTCGCCATGAGTTGCCTTGTGACAGTGTCACAAGCCCACCAAAAGATCCACATCGTCGGAGGCAGCTATGGGTGGAAGATCCCACCCAACAAGACATTCTATGAGGAATGGGCTAATAAACAGAGCTTCTTCGTGGGGGATAAGCTCAGTTCGTATCAATATACTCTTTTAATTAGAAGATATTCTCATTACATTAAACGTAGTACAACACGAAGACATCCATTTCACTATCTTAATTAGCTTAAAATGCTCATCTTATTTAGTTTAATATCCAAGAAAACAAAAGGAAAAGAAATGAATGATCAATCACTATTTCCTTTTGTTTTCTCTCTTCGTTCTGCGGGACTACATGGATTGGCATTGGGGGCGGCAGTGTTCTTGTACACGACGGGGTTGCAAAACGTGATAGAGGTGTCTGAGGAGGAGGAGTTCACCTATTGCAAGCAGACCAACGTGGAGGACGTGCAGTTCGTGGGACCCACCATCCTGGAGCTGACGAAGGTCGGTGTCCACTACTTCTACTGCAGCATTGGCCTGCACTGCGAGGGCGGTCAGAAGCTCCACGTCAACGTCACCGATGAAGCCACCGCGTGATCTGCGATCGTAACTCGTGCTGAGTGTAGCACAAAGATTTGAATTATAGAATTCTTCATTTTTGGCTTAGAAACAATGGTGATATTGAGAACAATAGTGATACTGAGGACTGAACCGATATGTATATCGGTATCGAAATTGATAAAAACACTAAGACTAAGACTATAAAAAAAAATTTTGAATGAATGGGAATGAATCAAAATTATTCTACCATATCAAATCTAGAACCTTGGTTCTTCCCAGAATTTGTGTTACCTTTTAATGCATATTATACTAAACCGTGGATCACACCAATCAAATTACTTCTTTCTAATATTTATTATGAAAATGATATTAGTCAAAATCAAAATTAAATAATATTAGTCAAAATCAAAATAAAAAATAAAAAAATATTAGTCAAAATCAAAATAAAAATAATATTAGTAAAAATCAAAATAAAAATAATATTAGTAAAAATCAAAATAAAAAAAATATTAGTAAAAATCAAAATAAAAAAAATATTAGTAAAAATCAAAATAAAAAAATATTAGTAAAAATCAAAATAAAAAATATTAGTAAAAATCAAAATAAAAATATTAGTAAAAATAAAATTAAAAAAATTAAAAAATCAAAATGAAAAATATTAGTAAAAATCAAAATAAAAAAAATATTAGTAAAAATCAAAATAAAAAAAATATTAATAAAAATTAAAATAAAAAAATATTAGTAAAAATAAAAATCAAAATAATATTAGTGAAAAATCAAAATAATAATGATTCCATTAAAATAGAATTTTAAAATTTCAACCAATAAAAGGGTCAATCAAATCGTGCACTAAATCTATAAAAATAAAACTAAAAGAAATATCCTGAAGAGGATTGCATGAGATCAAACAATAAAAAAGGCAAAAAACCAATCCAAGAAAAATATGAAAATAGAACTAGATTTGTTCTTGAAAAAATATTTTACTTTTCAATTAAGATGGGATGACCCCTTGAATCAAAAAATGATTAATAATGTACACATATTATGTGTTTCATTTTAGTACATGATACGTATTTACTTGTGTATCAATTCAATTGAATCTAGAAAGAAATCTATATAATCATTTTAGGTGCAAAGAAATCATTCTCTTACGTAAATGCATAAATATATTATCTTTTTCTTTTTATCTAAATCAAATGGAAAATTTGATTTAGACAGAAACAGATAAATCTAATTTTTTGTGATACACAAGTAATATTAATCAAAATTTTTGATTGGATGGGAATGAATCAAAATTATTCTACCATATCAAATCTAGAAATTTGGTTCTTCTAGATTTTGTGTTACCTTTTTTACGCATATAAGATTAAACCATGGATCATACTAATCAAACTAATTCTTTCTAATATTTATTATGAAAATGATTTTAGTCAAAATCAAAATGAAAAAAATATTACTAAAACTCAAAATAAAAAATATTAGTAAAAGTCAGAATCAAAAAAATATTAGTAAAAATCATAATAAAAAATATTAGTAAAAATCTAAATCAATAAAATATTAGTAAAAATCAAAATCAAAATAGTAAAAATCAAAATGAAAAAAATTAGTAAAATTTAAAATAAAAAATATTAGTAAAAATCAAATTCAAAAAATATTATTAAAAATAAAATCAAAATAATATTAGTAAAAAAATCAAAACATCAATGATTCCATTAAAATAGAATTTCAAAATTCCAACTAAGAAAAAAGAGGGTCAATCAAATCTTGTACCTAATCTATAAAAACAAAACAAAAAAAATATCTTGAAGAGGATTGCACGAGATCAAATATTAAAAAAGGTTAAAAAAACAATCAAAGAAAAATAAGGAAAGAGAACTAGATTTATTCTTGAAAAAATATTTTATTTTTCAATTAAGATGGAATGACCCCTTGAATCAAAAAATGATTAATAATGTTAGGATATATTGTCTCCTACTTAGATTGATAAATCCAAGGGAAATTGCTATATCCTCGATTCAAAGAGGAGAGATACATCTAGATGTAATGCTGATTCAGAAGCTATAGATAAGTGCAAACAAAGGGCATTTTAATAAACAACTTTTCTGAGAAGTCTTGATAAGTGTTTTATTAGTTAACCATGACATAATATGTCGATAATAAAATTAGTCATTTTTACAAATGTGAATTCAGACTTCTTAATGGTCTTTGTTCAACAATTAGGTAACCAGAAAATTACAATCATCAAAAGGCCTACTAAGAATTGACTGCCGATAACAAGAGAATATGAAAGTGAATTTGCATCCAATACCGTGAATTATACCATGAGATAGCGATAACAATGAAAACATTGGAACATTTGCAACTTTCTAAAGAGTTTAGGTTATAGAAAGAATGGTGTACATATATTCATCTTTACAAAAAATATTATGTATTTTTATTTACAAGGGTTCCTGAGAATCAAGAGACTTGATT
The DNA here is from genome assembly GCF_036884655.1 of Musa acuminata AAA Group. Taxonomy (NCBI): domain Eukaryota; kingdom Viridiplantae; phylum Streptophyta; class Magnoliopsida; order Zingiberales; family Musaceae; genus Musa; species Musa acuminata. The sequence goes on along the minus strand of NC_088354.1, from coordinate 41,638,891 downwards.
ACTTCCACTGCAGCATTGAATTTGGCAGATTTGTCTTGAGCTTTCTTTTCTGTATTCTGCAAGGCAAGTTCTTGTGCTTCACATCTTTTTTTTCAAATTTTTGACCTGGAAAAGGGCAGAGAGATGTTCTTAAGGTTGCAAAGAACAAAAATGAAATGACATCTTCATACTAATTAAAAGCTTTTGCAGCATACCTGGGCTTGCAACTTTTGGAGGTCCTGGTTTAGTAGTTTATTAGACCTTGTGAGGCTATCAATAATGTTTTTGGAGAATACTAGAGTTGCAGTGCGTGGAGGGCTTGGCTTTCTTGAGTAGGGTGATGTAGGCTTGGAATTTACGGGAGGTGGAGGTGCCATGTTACAATTGGTTTTAAAGTGGTTTGAAGTGCGCTCAGTGAGCTAGTAAAAGAGAGATCTTTCAGCTATAATAGCGAGGGAACTTGTGGAGCTCTCAATATTGAGAAAGCATCTGATTTAGTTTCAGTTTTCATTGATTTAGCTTCAACATATTTGAGTGGTTCTATATTAGATGATAATAGGAATTTTGAAGGTCTTATATCCCCTCGGTCTGACTTTTCCCTGATATCAATGGATCGACGACGAATTACATTCTTCTTATTACCAATCAAGGAAGCACCAGCTTCAGCAGCTTTAAGTTTTGAATAGCAAGAATCACATACACGATGTGGTTTGCCTGGAGTTGGCGCCAATGCAGCTTTCAACACTTTTTTGGAACTACAAGCATGGCAATGTACCAATCCACAATTATAGCATTTGTGTCTCTTTCTAATAAAAACAAATGCTTGTCGACAATTATAGGTGTTTTTCGATCTTCAGTATCACCATGTCTTAGTCGGTGTGTCTCTTTCTAGTAAAACCAAATGCTTATCGACAACCTGAGCAAAGTGACTGATCAGCACCAGATATCGATTTATGGATACAAATGCAAGCTGTAAAATTTGAACCACATGATATACTTTTCACATGCCTATCTTTAAGAGCTTCAACAAGGGTAGGTGTTTTCCGATCTTCAATATCGCCATGTCCCAGTCAGCCATTAGAACCTTTGCCCCATGTGTATACTTCACTACGTGATGTTAGTACTGCAACATGGTAAGCTCCACAAGCAATCTCTTCAACTAATTCACCAACCGGTCTTTCTTGTACTAAGCAAGGAACCCTGCCATCGGATTATGGGTTTCCAAGCTGACCATGAGATGTACTGCCAGTGTGAAAACATGACCAGAAGTGGTGAGGCCAATAGTTATGTTATGCCCACAAGCCAGCTAATGAAAGTTATAGTCAATAAGTGAAGGAACACAAGTAGGGACCAAACGTGCTTCCTTATCACCATGACTTAGACGATATTTGTCACCATCACCCCAAGTAAATAATTTGTGGGATATGACATTGACACTAGTCTACCCCATTACCTCTATGATGGCTGTAGTATGCCACACTCTGCATGCAATAGTACATACGGAGTAGTTAATGCCATGTACCATATGCAATAGACAGAACTTGAAGTCCTTCTAGAGGGCTAGAAACCTTTTTCGGTATCCAGTGGATGTCATCATTGCCATGACCAAGAAGTGCAGTATTATGGGTGTCATCTCCCTATGTAAACAAGTCACCGACGGTGGATATAGCACAAGTATGATACTCACCACATGCAACATAATCCATATTTCATAGTACCAATGACTCAACAAGACGGGGCCAACTTACATCTTTGTCATTTCCATGGTCTAGTTGTAATAACTGATAATTTCTTGGTTAACATAAAATAATTATTATAAATGATGTATTTTTTTATTATTAATTTTTATGTTTGTGTACTTTAGTTAAGGAAATGATTAAATTTGATTTCCTTAATCACGTGGATAAGTTAAGAATTCTACTAATCAATTAAATTATTAATTGATTTATTTCCTAATGAGTGATTTGATTTTTAGGAAGTAAATAGTTTACATTCCATTTTTGTGTGTAAATTATAAGAAATGAATATTATATTTCTCTCTTTATATGTGAAAGAAAAATATAAATAAATTAAAACTAAGAATTAAATTATTACTTACCTTTTGGGAAGATCTCATCTTCTCTTATATAAAGGGGACTACTCCTCCCTCATTTCTCACCAAGCCTAACAATGGGACGATTGAGGAAAAGACTTTCCGAGGAGATGATATTGAAGAAAAGATAGTCGAGGAGAGATAGGATTATTTCTTTTCTTAACTAGCTTCGATTTATATTTTGAAATCTTAATGTTGAGATTGTTATAATTTTATGATATGATGTTTTAATTTTTGAAATTTCATGATTAGTAAATAATGATAATTATTTTATGATGTTAGAATGCTTATTGGATTTATATTGATATCTGAAGCTTAAGTAAATTTTAATATTGATTTATTTATTAAAATTCTTATTTTTGGATTATCATAATAGTTTTAATTTATTTAATTAGATATATCTATGTTTTTAAGAAGTATGTGTGAATTTATATAATGTAATTAGTTTTAAATTTAAGATCATGAATTTAAAGTTTTAATTAATGGATTTGAGTCATTCTTTAATTATTTTAAGATGAGTTTAATTAGGTCTATGTGGTCAGATATGATCCCAACTCATATGTCGAAGTACGACCAACTCACGAGCCAAGCATGGCCTAGTTCAGTGGTAAGGCTCAGCTCAACTTATAAATAAGGCTTAGCTTAGTTCATGAAGTTAAGCCTGCCCAACTATGCGATTGACATTAGACATATCGTTGCTCCTCTATCTTGTCAATTGTACTTTAACTCAACCTATTACTTGGAACAGGCATATGTAGCGTATGTGACCCATTTAAGACTTATGTGGGTTGGTTCGATTTGGGCTAGCATTATACGACATAGTCCAATTTCCTCTCCCTCTATTAGTTTGAGCCTATTAATTGACTAAATCAGATAGGTTTGATCGGTTAAAGTCAGTTTAGGGTGGTTCTAAACTAACTTGACTAGTTCAAACCTACTTGATCTAATTGAGATCAATCAAATTTAGATTAGACCAGCCTAGGGTGATTCCAAACTAGTTCTATAAGGATTTGAGGTTAGTTTCGTTATATCATAATTGAATTGAGTTTGATTTAAGTTAATTGAGTTATTCCAATTAGGGTTTTGGTTGATTGAGGACTATTGAGAGATTGATGTTTCATGCCTTTATGATTTGATTAATTTAAAGGTTTTATCTAAAGAGCTATTGGCTCATCATAGTGCAACTTGTAAGTGCAACTTGTGAAACTTGTGAGTGCAACTTGTGAAACTTGTGAAAGGAGCTATTGGCTCATCATAGTGTGGAGCCACCAATGAATATAGTTTAGTAGATTTACATCATGTATGATATCTCATAATGTTTAATCATATTGATTTCTTAATGCCTGTGTGAGTGAATGGATAAGTGTAAATGAATGATTATGGATGTTTATATATCCCCACCGAGGGCAGGTATGTCGATTCCTTTCGGGGATTAGCGGACCGTCAGACGTGATGGTTAGACGGCTCCTCCATCCATTGTTGGAACGAACGTGTCCCCACTTAGGCGAGTGAGGGATACCACTCCATCCGCTGTTGGGAGTGCGATATGGATTATCTTCATCTGCTGTTGGGAGGAATCCATCCCGTGAAATATTCCTCTCCATCCATTATTGGGAGAGTGCACCATCGAGTGCGATGTATGCCTTTGTTATCTAGTTATTATGTACGTGTTGTATGTGGCTGATACATGATTTTGTTTATTATTTGAGAAATTATCATCGTTTTTCTAGTGCATAAGTTTTATGATGAATCGATATATTATCATTTCTTATTGAAGTATTGATATTTATTTATATTTTATAAATATTTAAGATTATTTTTATGATTTTTCTGATGTTCCTATCAAATGTGGTTGCTGATATGTTTTGTCTTATATTTATTTTCAGAGTAATCTACTATCTTGTAATAGATTTGAAGCTTGGGTGGAAGAGACTTATAACTCAACTAAGAAGATGTGATATTTTTTTAATAGAATATTTACTATTGTAAAGATAAGGATTTGAATTCAAACAAAATAAAAGAGAAAGTTTATTATGTAAATTATGGATAATAAAACACTAATTTATCATTCTTTTTATAAATCTGGGATGTGACACTGGTTGCTCACCAGATTCATCACCCCAAGAAAATGCTTCCCCTTCACACTAAGTCGGACACCATCTCCATTACTTGCTCTTAGTTGCATATTTGCATGATCTGACCTCACATCTGACCTTAGTAAACTTGCTGAAGTATCACGATTATGAAATTTTGTGCTAAAGCCACGGGATATACTCAAAGTACTTTCTAGTGTTACACCATAAGGACGATCACTTGAAACATAGTCTCCATCCTCAAGAAAAGAAATAGTTAGCATAGTTCTAGTTATGATTCCTCAAGAAGAAAGATCTATCTATTCTTTTCCAAAACTATATTGGCAGGAATAAGAGCAAGCCTAATCTAGTTAACAGAATATCTACTCTTCATATCATAAAAATTTCTTTTGTAGTTATATAGTCTAAAATCAAGCTGGTAATATATGTACCTAAGCTTGCATACCAAAAGTAATTATAAGAACTTTGACTTAATTTAATTGGGCTTTGATCTAATTTACAGCTAAAGTGTTATAAAAAGAAAAGGCTAGAGGCAACCACTTCACTCGTGTGGGTATAAATTGTTGAAAATTTTGGCTAACATTGTACAGGTAGAAAGCTAACCATCAAATCAATAAAAATAAAATAAATATAATCAATGTATTTTTTCCGGTATGATTGTTCTTGAAATTTGTCATAATACAGAGTACTATTTGAAAACCAAACAAATTGGTTTTTTCTTTGATTTAAAGTCAAAAGGTAGACACTAGGATTGGCAGCTAAAGGTACATAGCTCTCATGTCATATAAAGTAGAAGAAGTAGAAATGTTGTGATAGCATAAGTTGAAGAAACCTATTTATAATGAAAAATCAATATTAAACCAGAAAAAAAAAAAGAGTCATGCTTGACTTTTTACCTATTGTAAAGATACAATAAGTCTTTCCATGAACAAATTTGAAGGAAAAGATCATTTAAATCAAGTTGATAGATATCACGATAATAAGTCAAATCAACGAGGAAAAGAGAGGGGGACCTAGTCACAATCGGGCTGACGGCCAGGGTGGTGCTGGTGCTCGGGGCATATCTCGATGTTGGTGGACTCGTCCACGATCTCTTGCATGGTGTTCATGATGAACTCATTGAAGGAGTTGAGCTGGTGGCGCATGAGGCAGTTCTCCTTGAAGTAGGCGTTGATGACAGCCTAGGCATCCTCCTGGGTGATCTCGTCGTCTTCCATCGTGGCATGGTCGTCCGCCACGATTCCAAAATGATGGTTCAAGCGATGAGTAAACGATCGAAGGCGGAGAGTTTGGGAGAAGCCCTAGAGAGCAGAGAGAATGGGCATTGGTAGCGGAAGAGGCGATTAGTGAATGACGCGGAAGAGGCGAGCTGTGGTCTTTAAAGTGTGCTTGTCACACCGACGGAGCTTTTGGAAGGGTTTGTTGCAGGGGAAGCGGGTTCGACGAACCTAAACGAAGCTCAATCCTATTATGGGTGAACCCATATGGAGTTAATGTGGCCGGGTGGAACCACGGCCTCGACGCAATTCAAATAGAATCACATTCAACTTGAGTCATATGTCGAAACAAAATAAAAAAGAAATAGATGAATTTATAAATATAGTATTAAAAAAAAGATGAAAGATAATACATCCCTAAAATGTCTGTCTTGGAAGCGATGCGTTCACCAATATTAAGTCAATCCAATGTATTTTTAGTTAAGTCAACATGTGAAAACCAATTTATAAATGTAAGTCAAATCTCTATACGCTCGAATAGTTTCCTTTGCATGTGATGTATCCGTCGAAAGAAACAACATGCCCAATGCAGCTAACACGTCTTCATATTAAAGAAAATATCACCTTTTTTTAATGCATTTGTTCAGGATAAAATTAAAGAACCTCGTTTACACGTGATGCACCTACTCAAGATGAAAAAAGATTTAAGAACCACATTCTCATCTCTAATGTGTAGTCAAAAAAAAAAAAAGTCTAAGTGATGAATGTATAATTGTAGAATACTTTAAATGTTTGATAAACATTATATAAAAATTATATTTTAGATATGCATTGACATAAGTTTTGTTTGATAAAATTATATTTCAAAAGTCTATTGAATATTTTATAATAAATATATCCTTATGATATTTTTAATGTTTATTCAAAAGTGAACACATATTTTCATTTAAAATAATAAGTAAATAAATAAAATAAATCTTACAAAAAATTCAAATGGCTCATATATATAATAAATAAAAATATAATTATATAAACTATTTTTTAAATAAAATAAAATATTATCTTATAGAAAATATAAATTATATTGGTTTCTTACTAAATCATTTTAGCAATCTTATATTTTTAGATATAAGATACTTTAGAATTTAAAAAATTATATTAACATCTTACAAGTGTTAAATACTAAATGCATCATCATTTAAGTATTTTCAATATAGCATGAATTGAAAAAAAAAATTACTAAACATCGATGCATAGAACCCTTATATTTCAAATATGTTTGAAAATATACCCTTAATACTCTAAGTCACATCTCACATGCAATACGTTCAGGTAAAAAAAATGAAGATACCACTTGATTATTTCTTAATGAAGGTAATAGTTGTGGAGCTGTGATAAGTTCTTTAAAGTCAAATAAACTTGATATTCGTTTACAAACAACAGACATGCAAAGTCTAATCAATAATTACCAAAACTAATATTATATTAAATAGCCTCTTCGTATGTTCCTTTTGATTCATCCAACTAAACTAAAGGAATTAAAATACTTATAAATGTTTTCATCTACTACTGTCAAACTAAAACCGATTTGACTGTGTCGGTCATACTCTAATAGTTGTAGGAACAGATTAATGTGTATGAATCCTTACCCATTCGACTTACACTCATCATTTTTTGATTTCATACTAAAATTGCTCCATTATCAATTTGGTGCGGAGAACCGAGCGTGGAAAATAATCTATTCCACTGCATGCATTTGTTGAAGCTTTAAATTATTGCTTAGTTAGAAAGGAATTTAACTATTGATTGAAAGTTCTTAGAATTGAGTCATGTCTTCACTGGTCAAATAATATGGATCAGAGCAGCCATAGTGTCAACAACAGCTATTTCACGTTTTGAGCTGATGCATGGTCCTGTGAGGAAGCTACTGAGGATAGTTGTTCTGTGTCAGAAGTCATCTTAAAAAAAGTGCTTCGACTCCTACAGAGTACGATCTTACTCGGATTATGATCATTCAGACGTCACTTTTGTGAGAATTTTACCTTTGCTGACAGGTAAAGATGCCACTGCCTCTTCAGCCCCTGGAAATGCCACGTAGGGAATGGATGTCGGATGGCCACCGAAAGCTCGCCGATGCTTTTGAGGCGTGAAGGCCAATCAAAATTGTTCACTCTCGATGGAGGCTTTTGGATAACGAATCCATTTGCGAGATGGAAAGGAATGGGAACTCGTCAGCATGACAAAGGCAACGCTAGTGATGGAACAGTGATGCTTGACGCTGGTTATAAATAATAAGCTCGCGAGCATGTGGCATTGAAGGAGTAAGGTGAGGAATTTGCTTAAGATTCAAGTTGAGGGTGTCCATGGAGTGTTGGAGGTCGATGAAGCAAGTATTTTGGAAGTTGAGGTCGGAGTTGAGGGGCATGACAACGCCGTTGTGGCACAAGTCGACAAGTTTTGCTTATGATCCATGGAGTTACTCTCAGAACTTTGATGATGGTTTCCTCCATGACCATCTCTTGTTGTGTGGAGTAGTAGCTCGAGGTCTACCCACTTCAGACATCTCATGACAGCTTTCCATCCTTACCCACAAGTTTGGCAAACAATTTCTACGAATAGGTTAGAATGCATCCTCTCATTGCTGTATTTTTCACACAGTACCTTGGACGTTTATGAGATGGATATCAACTATTTCCCCTTTTATCTTCTCACACTTGATGCCCTTTGAGAAGCCAAGAGAGTATCCCTGGAGCTCTCTGAGCTCATCAATGGCACTGAAGAGTTATATCTATCTTCCATGAAAACTGGGTTGGAGGGATAAAGACTCAATTTCTTAGTTGTGTTACTCGAGGAGTGTAATTAATTATGTTTGTTGGAGGAGGTTCTTTCCTAATTCTATATTTTATATTGACAAATCTATCTCATAAGTAAATTGATTAGTCATGTATGGCTCAAACTTTCAAGATACTCTTATGATGACTAACTTATGTTTTGCAGTGCATCTTAGCTCACTATAAAATACCAAAATAGATCGATTTTGATTATATGACAATACAAAGGGCGAGTGAAGTACCATCCATGACCTTATGTAATGGGGTCTTAAAGAGTGCTAAGATAAATGATATTTGTTATTTTATGCTATAGTCATTACATTGCGTGCGAAACATAAATGATTTTCTATCCAAAAGAAGCATCATAGTTTATTTAGACAGAACTTCGTATAATCTGTAGCATTTTATTGAAACCACAATCACAACAAAAGAAAAATCAGTTAAACCAAAATAACTTTTACTATAAAATTCTATCAAATAACTTTTACTATCAAATCAGTTAACCAAAAATCTCTTTACCATGTAAGAGAAAAAGCAGCCACATAGAACAAGATGCCAGATCACCCCGAGAAGGAAGCAAATCAACCTTATGATGCATAAAGATACACAGGTGCTACGACTTTCTTACGTTCTCATTCATGAGGGATATCCTCTTCCACAAGCATCGAATGACCTCTCATGCCAGGAATCCAAGCTTCTCCCCGTTCTTTTTGGCCAATCGGATCAAACCTTGCCTCTGTTTACCATCAGCACCTATAGTCCTGCAGAACTCTGTGATCACCTGAGCGTGTAACGACAAAGCCATCAGTAAAAGCCATCACTATGAGGAAGAGGAGGAGATCCACACCGACCTGTGAATGGAGAGCGATAGCCTTCCCCCTGAGCTGATTGAATCGCTTGCGACCGATGATGTTGCGAACCAGCACGACGACCGGCGCGAAGAGGCCTTTGCCTTCGTTCACGTTGCCCATCCTAGGAGATGACCGCCGCGGCCGAGCAGCTCGAACCAAGACCACGGTGACGTGCCTGGCCAACGCTGCGCGGTCTTCACCCGCGAAGGAGCTGGTCCAGCTTCCATGGAAGGAGGAAGGGAGGGCTCTGCACCCCGCGGCCGTCAGCGAGGCAGCCATGGACGCGCGCACGCACGCAAGGGAGGAGACCTCGAGATGCGGGAAGAAGAACGGTTGCGGGGTGTGCGCTGCTGAGGCTTGGATTTGGAGGGGCGAATTGAGGCCACACAATGGAGATCTTGATTGACTCTTCAGTGGTGAGCTTTAGATGCGTGTGTCGATTGGCTGGGAAGGAGAAGGCACGGCTGCTGCTTACTCTTCACTCTGCGGTCAAAACGAGACCACCTAATCACGTCGTCCCTGAGCCACTGGGATCCATTTCACCTGATGCGGATTGGTGCAGCTCAAACTGGGGGCTTCAAATTAAACACTAAGCTTGCCGGATGCTTAGACTCCGACCAATTTTGAATTTCCATCAGTTGTAATCTGAATTCTTGTGCTTGGAAGACTTTTATACAATTAATAAGAATCTCACTCTGCAACCATTTTAATTTCATCTACGTTGATACCACACACACACAGTAATAATCAGGAGCATAAAGCATACAAACAAATTAATACAAGTATAGGCAAATGGACAAACATACAGGTGTAGATCCACATACAAATTATAAGAGGTCTTACGGATGCTCTCATAAAACTTGTTAACTTTGCAGTATAAAATCCTTATGCAGTTGCACCTCACAATGATTAATCCTAGAAGAGAGGATGCATACACACTCAGCGTTTCTTGATCTCGAAGGAATAGTCGAGTTCCAAGTAGCATCTCTTATCATCATCTTCAAACTGCAGGCAACCAAAAACCAAAAGAAAAAAAGATGGTAGAAAAGATTTAACAGTGAAATCCTGGAAGAGAAAAGCTAGTGATGAAGCTAAGTAGTTTTTAAGTAACCAATTTCTTGTGCCACTAGAACAAGAATGTACCTTAAGTTTTGCCGAGTAAATTCCTCGGGCAAGCACCCCGAATGGAGTGGTCTCTTCTTCCAGCAAGAGTTCGTGTGGATCACGTTGAGGAGCAAATGCACCGAGCATTCCCTTATTTTGATCCACTGTCACAACCAAGATCTAATAGTTACAGATAACTCAAATGGAAAACCTGGAGGAGCTTATGCATCACATCTTCCACTGGCTAATCTAACCACACAGGTGTTACCAAAACAGAAATCATCCAAAATCATCGACTGAGAACAGAAACCAATATGTAATTAGAAGGACGAGTGACCTCTGGTCCCTTGCGGCAGCAGTCTAACCCTGCAGCATTCTTCTAGTTACAACTTTGACTATATTTGACTGTATACACTAGTCATGCATGCTCACATGACTATTTCTTTCTCATAAAAAATCCAGAATTTATATTCTATTTAGAGATGAAATGTCTTGTTAACTGAATCATTGTGATGGTTGAGGTTGAATTTCTATCTTTTGTGTTGGCATTCCTATGTAAAAGATTGTACCTTTAAGCCCTCTCTTCCACACTGTGTTCGAGTAAGTTAGGCCAGAGACAATATTATGCCTAACACTGAATGTCAACTTGAGGCGATATTTAGATCCCTCCTTCAGAGTAAAAAGAACTCGGTTTTGCATCTCTGCTACTGGTAAGGATGTGACTGAATCAACATGGCCTTCAGATACGACTCCTATCGAGTGAAATGTAACTTCAGGTTCAGTTTGGCCTAAAGATATACAGAAAGCATTGCAGAAGGTTTATGAGTCGTGAAAAACCTCCAATAATCAAATAAAGAAGAAATAAGACAATAAAACACTGACCATCCAACTCTCCTTCAACACAGCCAAGCAGCTTTTCTTTCCATCTCCTCAGACTTTCATCTTCCTGCAAGATATAATAAACGAGCTTTGATTTAAGATAATGGATTTGTCAACAATTTGCTTACTGCTAGTTAACAAACCTTCTTTCATGTGAGTGAGAATTTGGCAGATGGTTTCAAATCAATATTTACTTAAGAAGTAGCCATAATATTGAAGTAGAAACTAAACTTGACTTCTCATTGTAACTAGAGGCAAGAGAAAAAGACATTGCTTCTGTTCCATGGAAACAAAGAAAATAAGAGATATAGGTCAATCAGAGAGGATAAAACCCTCCTTTACATCTATAACACCTACTCCTGAAGCAGGTATCTTGGCATCCTGTTAGACTTATGCTTTCTTTTTACTATCTGCAATACAAACTTGGAGAAGCTTAAACAAGGGTTCAATAAATAAGACAACTACAAACTTATTTCTTAAAAAAAAAAACACTACAAATTATGCCTATCAGTTGAAGCCAGTGAATGTGAGTTGTTTTGTTCTATGATTCTCTCTAGTTCAGTGTTTGTATCTACATGTGAAGGCAACTTGATTTGCAACCAATGATATCTAGGAGCAAGGCCATGGTTTTAATATCCCAAAACAAACATCAGCTAGTGCTAGAACGTAGATGCAACAGTGTCATAAACCACCAACAAGTCCATTTATGGCCAAACTAGATAAATAAAATGGCTCAGAGAAGTAACAACTGTATATATCAACAATAAAAGACTTGTAAGAGAAACTGAAATCTTTGCATGGCAACCCAAGTACCTGATGTTAACGTTTTCATTGGAGAATTACCTTATATATAATACATGTAATTGTTTATGTAGAGCTAATGAATGGTAATTGAATAACAAATATAGGACAAACCGATGTCCCCTTCATGTTACAAGTGGAAGTAGACAACGTTTAGTTCACAGATTAGCTTGCGACTAATTGAGGCTGTAACATTATCAACTATCTTTTGGAAAATAAAATAATAATAGTTCTAGACTATGCCATGACCATATCTTGCCAGCAAATGGTAATTTGCAGATTCACCCATAACTTAAAGTTCTTTACAAGCTGAATAAATGACCCTTGAAATTGAACACCAAATAGGATCTTGATTGAGAAGAATTGAAGATAGACAAAGCTGGTGGGGGGGGGGGGGGGGGGGTGTTTGGGGTGTAGTAGAAAGTCATTGCAGCAATGCTGATTTATAGTAACTAGTGGGTGGAAGAATAGAGAACATAACTATACAGTCAAACTACAAAATCTTGTCTAGAATAGATCAAGAACACCATCAAGACGCAAGAAAAGGACCCTAAACGACTACTTTCCAATTGACAATGCTGTTCATCTGTAATTACTACTATAAATAAATTCTATACGATGGTATGCTAATTAAGTAGCAGTTTCAACTGCCAAGTAAAATGGTCATCAAGAATGGCACTTTAAGAAAAATTATAATAAGGTTAACAAATTATACAGTTTTATAGATGAAAAAGACGTAAGATTGGAAGAAAATGTCAAAAATATCAACAGCTGCACCGCACATCCAATATGGTATTGTTGTACTATATTGATGGCCCTGAGACCAGCCAAGTGTTATGAGAGATGTATCCAAATGGGCCTGGAAGTATAAGGATGGAAAAGGGTTTCCTTTGAGCAAAAACATCCTTTATACTCATTATTCATTGGCTTCCTGCTCTATTAATCCGAAAAGTCGATTTATGAATTTAACTCTTTTTAGCAACAGATTCTTCAAGAAAATCAACAAGAGACAGCTGCAAGCAAGAAAAATTCGAAGAGACTAGCAAGACAGATATAAAATAAAATTCTAGAATCACCATTATAATGCTTCATATCATTTGAATGACAAACCCAAATCATTTTGATTTGGCTTAACTACAAAAAAGATGTATAAGTAACAAGGGTTTGAAACAATCACTGTCAACTGTTGACAAAGGAACAGATATATGAAGAAAAAGGCCAATCAATCCTCTGGTTTTACTACAAAGGAAAAATCCACCTGTTTAGTTGAAAGGTCTATTTTGCAGCCAGACAACCTACATTACAGATTTATGTGTGACTTGAGCTAATGTTGCCTGGCAACTGTATCATGTGGCACAAAATCGTTGTCTCGAGTAAATCTAGGCAATCTCCCAAGAAAAGAACCCCGTCATGTACAAGAACAGGAAGTGCCCAATTCAAGTGTCCATAGAGGAAAAATCATTTTGTCACGGAAGTATGCGATACTTTACAGACACAACACAACCAAGAGAAGCAACCGTAGATTCTTAACAACGATCAGCGCCAGATCCATCTCAATGTCAAAAGAAGATAGAAGTGGAAAGCTGAGGGCGAAAGTGCAGACCTGATTTAGACGGAGACAGAAGTGCATCGAACACTCATTATCAGTCAAGAAAACTAAGCCGACCTCAATCGCCAATAATATGGCATCTTTGGAGGAACCACACATCGCAAATGACCGTAAGAGAAAAAGGGAAACGACCAGAAGAAAGCATTCAGACCACGGCATCAGTCGGCAGTAAAGATCGCGTCTTTACGGTAAAATGGATCTAAAATCGCCCCGAAAAGGGCGAAGGAAGAAAAAATTATCGGCTAAAGAGGGAAGAAGAAAGAGCATCAAGACCTTGTCTTTCTCCAGTTGATCCTTTAGGGGGATCAGCGGCGAGGGAACGAACCCATCGGCTCCGGCTTCCTCGTCTTCATCAGCATCAACTTCCTCATCCTCGACATCGCGGCCGCCGAGCTCCACTTCGGTTTCCTCGCCCACGGCGTCGCTGCTCTCCTGGACGACGACGACGACTCCCGCGGAGGCAGAGGAGCTCTCCGCTTCCACTCTCTGGCCTCCCTTCTCCATTCCCGTTCTCGGTAAAAGAAGAAGAAAAAGAAGACACCAAAAAGGGACTCCTTTCTCTCTCGACACAAACCAAAACAGACCGATCAAAGAGGAAGAGCGACCAGCAAACACGTAAAGAACTAAGTGAGTAAAGGGAAGGAGGACTCCGTTCTCAAATCTGAAACGGAGGAGACGTCCGTTTACTGCACTTTTCTTCACTATCGTTCTCATCTCTCTTTTTTCTATTTTCTTTCGATAATAAAAAAGTAACGAAAATTGTAATTTCGTCTTCTTTTCTTCCGTCGACGGTATAATTTTACTGCGAAGCGAGACGGTCCGTTAGGGGCAAGTCTTCCGTTTCCGTCCCCTACTCCTTACAGAATATCGTGTTGACCGTTGACTGGTAGTGGGATTTTCCACGTGATTTTTCCGACATGTTATCAAAGTGACCTTTTCTTATATGATTTTTATAAATATAGAAATGTCAAAAGACAGACTATCTTCGAAAGGTGTTTTTTTCTCCTATTACGTATCTATTATCTCAACGTTCGAAAACAATGTATTTTCCTTCGTGTCATCGTATTTCTATTAAATGGATCAAACGTCAACCATAAACGGTTAGGGTAAATTGAAATCTGATGGTACTTGAAAACTCGTTGAATATGTATTAGTTTTCGGTATAAAAAAATCATTGATTAATTATGTGAATATAGTTACATATTATCTCCTCTGTTGTCATCCATCTGAATAAAAAAAATAATGGAATGAATAAAAAAATAATAAGAGATTATTAGAGGTAGATGACATATTTTATAAAATATTTTATTTTTTTACAACTAAATATAAAAAGCTTATTCTTAATGCAATTGCAATGGATCACTTTTTATCGCTCAGCATCCATAAATACATATATTAAGTTATTTCAGATTGATTCTCTAATTAATTTTGACATGTTAACTCATAATAAATCATTAATATAATGATATATATAATTTAAATTTATAAAAATAATAATAATAAATATATTTCAAATTAATTCTCTAATTAATTTTCTTAAAAATAAGTATTTCCACAGTTTGCTAGGCGACGCTAGCCTTACCTCGACATCCGTCGTAGAGAGAGGAGCAACTTAACACCTGCAGTGGCCGAGAGCGTCACGTCGAGTTCGAAGAGGGTCAGATCCCATTCACAACCGGCTGAAGCTTTGAGAGTGGGAGGCCTTTCTTGTCAGATTGAGAAGCAGCAGAGAAACAACCAAAGCTCCGGGGGAGAAACCCATCACGCGGAGGAACTACAGAGGTCATTTGTTTCTGTGTTCCTCATTTGACGGTGCGTCTCTCTTGTTCCGTCACCCAATGGTTTTGCCGTACAGCTACCTGTACATAACTGCTTAAGGGCATAACTGTACATAACGAGTTGGATGTTCAAAATCTAATCGAAAGCAATCTAGTCAACTTTGGGCAGTAGCTAAGATCAAGATAGACATGTTCTACCAACATGTCTTAACCATTGCTTTAAGCACATCATTGGCTCATTTTTGCGACAGGCAGTAATCACATAGCCGTTAAGCTCTGATTTATTGCGTAATCTGTAATCTAGCTAGGGAGGTGCCTTAGAAGCCACAGCACACAATACAGTGTCAAGAGATGAAACTCAAATCTAATGCTATAAAACCAAATATTTATAGTCAACACAAATCTTTCTATAGAGATACGAAACTCACATGAGGATGGTAAAGAGACTAATGCCAACAAGGCACCTTACTGACAGAGTACCATAAATTGTAGGAAATAAATAGATGCCACAGTTTTCCTTCTCCTGAGAAACCCTGCAAAGATGAGGTAAAGCAATTATTTTCTCGCTGCTGGTTTTCCATTTCTTGAACTTGAATCCGGACTACTTTGAAGGATATTGTTTTGTTTTGGGATGCTGCCAAACAAGAAGAAGAGTGTAAGATACAGAAAAGACGAAAGCATGATTTTAAATAACTCTCCAAAAGGCTTAAGGCTAATATACAAAGATACACGGTTTGCCAGATTTAGAAAAAAAACGGTCTACCTTTGATGTGATAACCTGTTTGGCTGCAGAGCATGTATTTTTACTTCATGGCTATTGACAAGAAAAATAACTGAACTTTATTAGAATAAATGCAACACAAGGTTTGGATCCAGAAAACAAATCCAAACTCACCTATTACGATACTCCAATTTTGCCTTCTTCATCAGGTTACTTGTCCCATTACTCGGTCCAATTCCTATAATCAGTCATCAACATGTTTATATATATATATATATATATATATATATATATATATATATACACACACACACACACATCATATGTTTTTTGTCAACTAGCAAAGTTGGTTACTGCAGCAACCAGCATTTAGTTCACCTTTTTTGGACATTCACAATCCTCTAATGAAACACATCAAACACAGGAATGAAGAAGTTACCTTCCCCATGGCCTCTCTTCTTTTCTGAGAGTGGATCTTCAGAACAACTTTGGAATTGTAGATTCCATTGATTCCCTTCAAAAAACAAAAAAGTAACAATTACAAAACACCTACAAACATTTTCAAAAATGATTAAAAATAATGCGTTAGCTTATAAATTTCAACCTTAATTGGTAGAATAATTAATCAACCTAGAACAATATGAACAATTTGTTAATCTAGAATGACTCCATTGGTCCTGGCAAGCTAAATGACTTCTTCAAAATTTTGCAAGATAAACACCAAACTTATTGGCATTATACAAAACGAGAGACTTCACGATCCCAAACGGAGTCCAAAGTTGTAAACAACAAACAACAGCTTGTTGATAAAAGGCTATTTCTCTCTTGATAATAAATATTCATAAGGCAGTCTTAATGATGATAATCTACATTTCTATCGATATATATGGCCTGCCTCAAGGCTAATGCTTCAACAAGCAGAGCAGGCCACAATTGGCCCTTTAAACACAATACTTAGAGTAGACAATGGAACCAATACCATCAATTTTTAGGCAAATCCCAATCTTGATCACAAGCGCATATCATGTGAGAGTTGGGTTCCTAATATAAATACTACATTAAATTTTAACCTCTAACAAATGATGGAACAACTTATGCTAATAAATAGAAAAAGAATTTTAAAATTATGTCATAATTATCCTCAAATATAACATGCTTTGGTTGATTGCATTCAATCAAACCTACGACATGTTGATTGGGTAACGCTCGAGCTCGACATGTGTCACAAAATAATAATAAAAAGTAGGAAAATTACATGTCTTGAGGACTCAAAACATACAATCTGCTATTACAACACCATGTTCGGATTATATTTGTCATTCCCGAGAATCCTTATAATTTGAGAATTCAACAAACAACATTTTCCACAGGGAAAAAGTTCAGCAAAAAAAGCTCAAGCAAGAAGCCTATACAGCATAATCACAAAATGAAACAATATGTGCTTCTGTACCTATCAGCCAATGGTTGGACTTACTTACTTATATTGCCACAGTGAAAATGCACCTATGATGAAAGCAGCATTCTGAAGCTAGATGCTGTTCAACTTAAGAAATGTACCAGTTGGTGCAGTTCAAACATTACTCCATGCTACAGAGCATACAATTAACAGGCACAAAATATAAAAGTGTATGATGACTTACTATGTTGGATCTCTGCATTAATTTTCTTCACCGTTCTATTTATAACCTCATCCAGTTCCTTTTCCTTTGCCTACAAGAAAGTCATGCAAATTCAACACGCCATATATCTTTTGAAATATAAATTTTTAAACAATAGACATGACATCCTAAGATTTCCTTTTGGCAATCTCTGCAGAACTTCTATGCCAAGAATGTGGTTGGCCTGGTTCTTGGCTAGTGATTCGATTTCTTCACCCAGAGAATTACAGATTGCCAAACAAATCACTTATAATAAAAACAGCAAATCCTAGAAAAATGATGCAGCACCTCATAGAGCTCTCTCCACTTAAATACTACTTTATTCTGTTTCATCCTGTTGATCACAGTATTTGCATTTTTCTCTCCAAAATATCGCACATAGAATCTTTTCCACAAGTCATCTGTCACTGGACTGAGGTCCCTTCCCTAAAATGCATAGTAAAATCAATTATCAATGGTGGTGACTCAGAAAGCTTGAGATTAATACGAAAACCACGACCATGTAAGAATCTCAAAAGAGACGACTATAGCAACGCATGACTTACTTCCGATGAGTACTCGATATGGGTCAACTCCTCAATGTTACAGCGAGGTAAGATGTCCTTCAATAGGTGCAACTCCGTGTCTCCAACATCTCCCATGAACCTAAGGTTAAGGATCGCCGTGTCCCTGCATAGCTCCACCAAGGAGGGAACTTTCCTGCGGGATTCCATTTACCACTACAGATCGTGATCTGCGGAACCGTTTAGATCCAGCAAATAGAATGCTCACGCTCTAGTTATCTCTGCATTTAGGGTAGACTCTTACTAAACTATAGTACACGATAAAAAGCATAGATTCCATCCAAGAAACAAATACAACAAAAAAGATGACAAAGGTATGAATACGATGGATTGAAGATTAATTTTGTAGAACAGAAATAACACATAAAACAACAATTAGTTCCCCAGATCAAGTCACAGAATGGGGATTGCATGGATATCTAATTTTGGTTCCGTGCGATCCAAAGATAACCGACTCGGGAAAGCAGAAGGAAAATTAGATCCTTAAAGAATCTGTATCTCATCAAACCACACCTCGATCATACGACCGTATTGAGGAGAGACGAGACGAGAAAGAACAGGGCCTTGTGGTTATAATTTATAATATTTATAAATCTTTTCATATAAATCGCCGGAAAATAGGGTCGTAAACGCAACAGACTACGGATTCACCGGGCCAGGCCGTCCAATTGAGTCGGCCCATAATAAATCTTCTCGCTCCTCCAGGTCCCGAACAGACCAGAAATAGCCGAAAGGGCCCGACGTCCCCCAGAATGGGGAAAATAGCAGAACACAAGGCCGAGAACCAAAGAACCATCACGGTGACCCACAACGGATCCCAAAGCTTACAAGGATCGAGGAAAACCCAACCTGGAGGTGTCGAGGTCGAGATGATTCTCCCCAAATGAACTTTCCGTCTCCGCAGCATCGACCTCCGGCGACGCCTCCCGATCTTCTTGAAGCAGTTACTCTTTGTTGGTACGGACCCCACGGAGTCCGAATTCACCGGACTCTCTCCTCCACCGGCCGCCTGGTTCACGAGATTAGGGCTTCGGCTAGGGACAGGAGCAGGGCTAGGGTTAGAATTAGGGTTTGGGTCGGCGTTCGGCCTGTTCCTGGTAGCTGCCCTGGACCTAGCGGAAGCGGGGACGGGGAGGTGCTACTCGAGACAGCGGCTTCCGAGCTGGAGGTAGCAGGACGCGGTGTCCCGTGACGTCTACTGGAGGCGCTTGAGTGCCAGGGTTTTGGCCCTGGTGTGAACCCCGAGCGAGTGTTGGTGGTGAACGGCCTCCGTGACCGCGGCCTTTCCGTCGATCTTGGCTTTCCTCGCGTACCTATTGCCGAACCCTGAGATTTCGTCATCAAAATCCGTTCTACTCAGCGGCAATCAAATCTTCAATGGCGGAAAGGTCAAAAAATTAAGACGACAGAAATCGTGAAGGCAGAACGAAGGGGGAGCTAGTGCTGGAAGCGAAGGGGAAGAGAAGCAAAGAAAGGCAAGCAGAGAAGATGGGAAGCGATAGGTCGAGGGAGGAGACGCGCACCCGCG
This sequence comes from Musa acuminata AAA Group, assembly GCF_036884655.1. Taxonomy (NCBI): domain Eukaryota; kingdom Viridiplantae; phylum Streptophyta; class Magnoliopsida; order Zingiberales; family Musaceae; genus Musa; species Musa acuminata. Next base: position 41,619,187 of record NC_088354.1, on the reverse strand, counting down.
AGGAGGGAGATGGCAACACCAAAGATTTGGAGGGCTTTCTTTCCTTTCTCCTTTCTTTTCTCCGATGGAGCAGATGGGAATGATTTGTAAGTGGACACACTTCCCCGAGGGGCAAAGCATCTTGAAGTCGAACTCTGCGCGTCGGAAGGGTATTATGGACAATAAACATCCGAAGCATTTATCTCATAAAGATTACCTTTCATAACCTCGTTTTATTATCTGCAATCTTATTTTAATAATTTTTAATATACCTAAATTATTCTGTCACAAATATACCTAAATAACCTCTCTCAACCTAAACCCTAGAGAGAATCAACAGAAACAACGAGAGCGACATATTCTAATGTCTCAAAGATGAATGCTATGAAGAAGTAGGAAAATATATATTTTGTATTATATATGTTGAAAATTTTGACTTACAGCACAAAAATAAAAATTAGATTTTTCAAAAAATATATCTCTTTATCAATTTAAGATTGGTACGTAAATTCAAAATTCGCACATGTCATACAAGATGTCTTACCTAGGAATTTTATATATTCTTCAAAAAATTTTATCAATAAGAGATATGAAGGATCCTCCTCTTTAACTGTGATCCACGCGATAGACGTGGTGATATAATGCTTCTTAAATTGCTATACGATCTTCTTCTCTACGTGCACTAGAAGGTTGTACTGTGATTAAGAAAAGATCAAACCTTCTTGCTATCCACAAACCTTAAACCAGAGCTATCAACTGAGGAGAGGAGAGAGAGAAGAATAGGATGGGCGGCCAAGAGGAGACTAGCCTATGCCACCTTTTGGCCCCTCATATTTATAAAGGTTCTTATCACTTAACCCAAATGGATCCTGCCCTACTAGGGAATAGATATTTATTCAATTACCCATGTCTTTTAGATTAGTATATCTCTATCTAATAATATCTATTTAGTTTTATTAGGTCTCACCCAAAAGTTCTAATAATTCATGGGCTAATTGAGTATCCAATAAGATAAAAATTTTAACGGATATCTCATATCTGAACCTCTATCCGTCGCAATACATATTATATGTGTGTCACTCTCTAAGTCTAATATCAAGCTGATTGTGAGTTGTACCTATCAGAACTCTTTTTGCGATTAATTATTATCTCTATAATAATTCATTCTACTCATCGACTACGGACGTATTAGACTACTACCCCATAGTCCCCAAACGATATAGGATAATCAAATCCATTAGACCTGTCTTCCCTTAGTTAATGTGTATGTTTAGTCCCTGATACTAGTCATAGGTGCTCTATAAGCCAATCACATCAGTGATACCACATGACATATACTCTTTTTACTTATTATTATTATAGTATTATCTCACTTTATATTGTTTTATATATTGTGATTCCATAGATCTGTGTAATGATAATGATATCACAATAATGAGATCAATTCACATTTAAACACAGATCCTAAATAATCTCGGTCATAAATTGCTCGAGAAGGATGTCGAAATAACCGAACAAACTGGTTGTTGTATACCCGTCCATTTGATTGAGGTTGTTGGTCTCATAGCTGCTCATGTGGAGACACTGAGGCTATAGAGCATATGCTCATTAGAGAATGAGTTTGTTACGTGATCCGCTAATGAAATATTGGATGGTTGATAATACCTCATTATCAGATAGTAATCCTATCATCGAACCTGGTCCTTAAACTTAAGACAGTAAAGATGTCTTGTATGCGTACTCAACTTTTTGATACCGGACTTATAGGTTTGGAAGTTTCAAATCTAGCACAACTGGTCATTAATAGTGGTAGCCAACCGTACAAGAGCTATTAAGTATCGATAGAGGATCATCCACTCTCGGTATCATAAGATGAATATCCTGTGTATTCTTGCTTAGACAAATCCTTAGTCAAGATCATTCGGATTGAGAGAGAGAGAGTTCTCCTTAAGAATCTGATTAGAGTGAGACTCAAAGAGAAACTATATGGATCTGACAGCACCATAGCTAGTATATGATTTCTGTGATATTAGATAGATGAAAGACTATCGGTACACGATAACTAATGATGGATATATCCAAAGGATTGAATTCCCTTATGTCGTTTGGGAACTATGACGTAGTAGTCTAGTACGTCCGCAATCGATAGGTCAAGTGAATTATTATGGAGATAATAATTCACGGAGCTAGAAGGTATTCTGATAGGAATGATTCACGGCCAACTCGATAATGAGCCTAGAGGGCTATATATATATGGTAGGTGTTATGACGAGTAGATGTTCAAATATGATATATTCGCAAGAGCCCCTATCTTAATGGACATCCATTAAGCCCCTGAATTATTAGATCCTATAGGTAAGATCCAATAAGAGCTAATATTTGATTTTTTAGGTTAAGACCCATTAATATAAAAGGCTTGGGTAATTGGATGGAGATCCAATACCCAATAGGGCATGATCCATTAGTGTTAAATTAAAAAGGGACCTTTATAAATAAAAGGGAACTAAAAGCCCATAGACTAAAGATTTTAGGTTGCCACCTCCTATTCTTTTTCTCTCTCCTCCAGTTTGGGGCGTGTAGAGTAAGAAGGGTCAACCCCTTCTTGAGTGTGTGGTGTGCGCAATAAGGAGATTTAAGCAATGATTTTACGAGCATCGTTGCAACCCCTGCCATGTGGATCGTTGCTAGAGAGGAGGGCATTTGAACTCCATCTAATCCCACAGATCTATAGAAATTTAGGGATATGCGATTTCCCTAGTTAATTCTCTTGCGCGTAATTTTTCGATTTCGTGGGTTTTTGCGCACAAACTTTTATACGACGATAATAAAACTATTTTCTAAGGAAAATCTATGAATTTTTGTTTCTATCCTTCCACTGCTGAAATGATGTCACCCAAGATTTTCCAACAATAGTATCGGAGCCAGATTACTCATGCAGAAGATTGATCTCAAACTGCGTGTGCTATATTCACTCACGTAGAATTTTTTTGTGCTATTGCTATAATTTTTTTTATGATAGATTATTGATATGTGCTACAACAATTTTCTCTTTTATAAGGTGTTTTATAGAGGGCTTTTATTGTCAAATATGTTGGCACAAAAGATGAAGAAAGTGCAGTAACTGTTGCTGTCACTTAAATTGGCCAAAGGCTGCTTGCAGCCTTGGCCTAGAGCTCCTCCTTGCTGCTCTCGTCCTAGCCAAAAGCAGTTGGAACGAGAGCTGCAAGGGTTCTCTCAACCTGCTATATGGCAGCCCTTGCAGCAAGGGACACCCCTAGCAGCCAAGTTTTTCTGGCCACAGGGGTTGCGCTAGTGGCCAGGACTCTTTGTCGCATGGGGCAAGCAGGCAACTAGAAAACTTGTCATGCAATTAAGGTTTCCTAGCTACAAGGGGCTCCTTGGTTGCTAGGGTTTCCTAGACACACAAGGCAGCCCTGTGGCCTAGGATTCCTAGCCATAGGGGAGTCCTTAGTGGGTAAGATTTCCTAGCCACATAAGGGACTTCTAGAGAAAGATGTAGCAAAGGACAAATGCCAATGCTTCCACTACGACAAAAAAAGACATTAAAAGAGAAACTGTAAAGCGTACCTTATAGATAGGGCGAAACAGAAGCTTGGAGAAGCTTCAAGTACATTCATGATTATTCTCCATTTGTCAGAATCTTATGATAACACATGCATATTGGATACCAACAGTACTTATCACATTTGTGACAAGACCTAGGAGATTAGCGAGATGTGAGATGAACCTCAAGATGGGCGATAGAGCAAAAGTTATTGCAATGGCTGTTTGTGAGGTCACCCTACATCTGCCTGGTGGAGTTATTATTGCATTAGACGCATGCAATTTTGTTCCTTCTATTATCAAAAATTTTATTTTCATTTCATATTTGATAGTTAGTGTATATAAATTAGGTTTTTAGAATAATGGTTGTTTAATACTATTAGATGATACGATCATCACGAAAGAGGAAACAAGATAAGGTAAACAAAGTATATATATGTGGCATTGTAGTTTAGGTAATATCCACGAGGGAAGGATTTAAAAGTTGTTAAAAGATTGATACCTGAATCTATTCGACTATAAGTCATATGCAACTTACAAGCCTTGCCTTCATGGAAAGCTGACCAACTCTCCATTTAGTAAAATTAGAGAGAAAGTTACTGAGTTGCTAGAACTCATGCATAGTGATGTATATGGTCCCATGTCAACTCATGACATGGGTGGTTACTCCTGCATTATTACTTTTACTAACGATTTCTCAAAATATGGGCATGTGTACTTGATAAAGTACAAATATGATGCCATCAAGAAAATCAAGTAGTCTAAGAATGAAGTGGAGAATCAGACTAGAAAGAGTATCAAGACACTTTAATCAAATCAAGGAGGTGAATACTTAGGACAGAGTTCACCCAATTCCTCAAGGACAATTGGATTCTATCCCAATAAATACCTCCTTATACACCTTAGCTCAATGGTGTATCCGAGAAGGGAAATTACACAATGTTAGATATGGTGCAGTCCATGATGAGTTTCGCCAACCTACCCATCTCATTCTGGGGATATGTCCTAAAGACTACAGCTTACCTTCCGAACAAAATTTCAACTAAGCCAGTAGTGCCTAATCCATATGAGATATGGAAATGAAAAAAATTTAATCTTAAGGTTGTTGAGATTTGGGGCTGCCCTACCCACGTTAAAAGACAGAACCCCGATAAGTTGGAATCTAGTACGGAGCGGTGTAAGTCGTGGAATACCTCATGAAAACTTGTTGGTATTATTTCTATAACCTAGAGAACCAAAAGGTCTATGTAGTAAAGAAAGCGTTGTTTTTTGAGAAAAAATACATTTTTAGCGGAGACAATGGGAGCATGATAGTGTTGAGCGAGGTTAGAGAACCTAGCTCAAGCACCACTCCATTGCTCGAGTCTGTTCATGTATCTAGCATTTAAGTTCCAACTTTATGTAGGTCCAATAGAGTACTCTATCCTCGTGAGAGATATCTGGGATATATCAAAGGAGAGGATGTAAAGAATATTGATTCTCAAACCTACGAGGAGACTATTGCGAGTATAGACTCCAGGAAGTGGTAAGAAGCTCTGAATTATGATATAGATTTTATGTACTCTAATAAGGTTTGGAACCTAATTGATTCACTCAAGGGTATTATACCCATTGGTTTTAAGTGGATCTTCAAAAAGAAGATCGGAGTAGATAGAAAGGTAGAGACCTATAAAACAATGCTAGTGGTTAAGGAGTATCGTTAAAGGTAATGTGTTAACTATAACGAAACCTTATCATATATGACCATGCTAAAATTCATCCAAATTCTATTAGCTATTACAGCACACTATGATTAAACATATACCCTAAATAATCCTGTTTATTGGTCACTTGAGTAGGATATCAAGATAGACGGATAAGCTTATGTACTGTATACATATCCATATGATGGAGGCGACTAGTCTAATATCTGCTTGTGTTGAGACACTAGAGCTATATTGCATGTGCTCATTAGAGAATGAGTTCACTGATTGATCCGCTCACAGAATGTTAAATGGTTGATAATACCTTATTTTCAGACAACTATTTTATTATCTCAATAGTATACTTGGTCCTTAGACATGAGACACCAAGGATATCCTTTATAAATATTTTACTCTTTGATAATAGACTTATAGATTTAAAAACTTCAAATCTAATATAATCGGTCAACAGATATACAAAACATAACATACATGATAAACCCTATTGTTTAGGTATAAGATATTATATCAATGTCTATCTATTCTTCAGGGTATTTAGGGACATACTGATTATTTAAGAATATTTAGGGATTTATTGCTTAAGGGCATAACTGCACATAAGGAGTTGGATGTTCAAAACGAGTGCATCCGGCATTATCCAACAGCAGCGATCATTATATCTCATAAAACAAAAAACAAAAAAAATCTAATCCAAAGCAATATAGTCAGCTTCGGGCAGTAGCTATGATCAAGATAGACATGTAACACCAACATGTCTTAACCATTGCTTTGAGCACATCATTGGCTCATTTTTGCGACAGGCAGTAATCACATAGCCGTTCAGCTCTGATTTATTGCCTAATCTGTAATCTAGTTAGGGAGGTGACTTAGAAGCCACAGCACAAAATACAGTGTCAAGAGATAAAACTCAAATCTAATGCTATAAAACCAAATATTTATAGTCAACACAAATCTTTCTATAGAGATACGAAACTCACATGAGGCTGATAAAGAGACTAATGCCAACAAGGCACCTTACTGACAGAGTACCATAAATTGTAGGAAATAAATAGATGCCACAGTTTTCCTTCTCATGAGAAACCCTGAAAAGATGAGGTAAAGCAATTATTTTCTCGCTGCTGGTTTTCCATTTCTTGAACTTGAATCCGGACTACTTGGAAGGATATTGTTTTGTTTTGGGATGCTGCCAAACAAGAAGAAGAGTGTAAGATACAGAAAAGACGAAAGCATGATTTTAAATAACTCTCCAAAAGGCTAAAGGCTAATATACAAAGATACACGGTTTGCCAGATTTAGAAAAAAAATGATCTACCTTTGATGTGATAACCTGTTTGGCTGCAGAGCATGTATTTTTACTTCATGGCTATTGACAAGAAAAATAACTGAACTTTATTAGAATAAATGCAACACAAGGTTTGGATCCAGAAAACAAATCCAAACTCACCTATTACGATACTCCAATTTTGCCTTCTTCATCAGGTTACTTTTCACATTACTCGGTCCAATTCCTATAATCAGTCATCAACATGTTTATATATATATATATACACATCATATGTTTTTTGTCAACTAGCAAAGTTGGTTACTGCAGCAACCAGCATTTAGTTCACCTTTTTTGGACACTCACAATCCTCTAATGAAACACATCAAACACAGGAATGAAGAAGTTACCTTCCCCATGGCCTCTCTTCTTTTTTGAAAGTGGATCTTCAGAACAACTTTGGAATTGTCGATTCCATTCTTTCCCTTCAAAAAACAAAAAAGTAACAATTACAAAACACCTACAAACATTTTCAAAAATGATTAAAAATAATGCGTTAGCTTATAAATTTCAACCTTAATTGGTAGAATAATTAATCAACCTAGAACAATGTGAACAATTTGTTAATCTAGAATGACTCCATTGGTCCTGGCAAGCTAAATGACTTCTTCAAAATTTTGCAAGATAAACAACAAACTTATTGGCATTATACAAAACGAGAGACTTCACGATCCCAAACGGAGTCCAAAGTTGTTAACAACAAACAACAGCTTTTTGATAAAAGGCTATTTCTCTCTTGATAATAAATATTCATAAGGCAGTCTTAATGATGATAATCTACATTTCTATCGATATATATGGCCTGCCTCAAGGCTAATGCTTCAATAAGCAGAGCAGGCCACTATTGGCCCTCTAAACACAATACTTAAGAGTAGACAATGGAACCAATACCATCAATTTTTAGGCAAATCCCAATCTTGATCACAAGCGCATATCATGTGAGAGTTGGGTTCCTAATGTAAATACTACATTAAATTTTAACCTCTAACAAATGATGGAACAACTTATGCTAATAAATAGAAAAAGAATTTTAAAATTATGTCATAATTATCCTCAAATATAACATGCTTTGGTTGATTGCATTCAATCAAACCTACGACATGTTGATTGGGTAACGCTCGAGCTCGACATGTGTCACAAAATAATAATAAAAAGTAGGAAAATTACATGTCCTGAGGACTCAAAACATACAATCTGCTATTACAACACCATGTTCGGATTAAATTTGTCATTCCCGAGAATCCTTATAATTTGAGAATTCAACAAACAACATTTTCCACAGGGAAAAAGTTCAGCAAAAAAAGCTCAAGCAAGAAGCCTATACAGCATAATCACAAAATGAAACAATATGTGCTTCTGTACCTATCAGCCAATGGTTGGACTTACGTACTTATATTGCCACAGTGAAAATGCACCTGTGATGAAAGCAGCATTCTGAAGCTAGATGCTGTTCAACTTAAGCAATGTACCAGTTGGTGCAGTTCAAACATTACTCCATGCTACAGAACATACAATTAACAGGCACAAAATATAAAAGTGTATGATGACTTACTATGTTGGGTCTCTGCATTAATTTTCTGGACCATTCTATTTATAGCCTCATCCAGTTCCTTTTCCTTTGCCTACAAGAAAGTCATGCAAATTCAATTTCTTCACCCAGAGAATTACAGATTGCCAAACAAATCACTTATAATAAAAACAGCAAATCCTAGAAAAATGATGCAGCACCTCATAGAGCTCTCTCCACTTAAATACTACTTTATTCTGTTTCATCCTGTTGATCACAGTATTTGCATTTTTCTCTCCAAAATATCGCACATAGAATCTTTTCCACAAGTCATCTGTCACTGGACTGAGGTCCCTTCCCTAAAATGCATAGTAAAATCAATTATCAATGGTGGTGACTCAGAAAGCTTGAGATTAATACGAAAACCACGGCCATGTAAGAATCTCAAAAGAGACGACTATAGCAACGCATGACTTACTTCCGATGAGTACTCGATATGGGTCAACTCCTCAATGTTACAGCGAGGTAAGATGTCCTTCAATAGGTGCAACTCCGTGTCTCCAACATCTCCCATGAACCTAAGGTTAAGGATCGCCGTGTCCCTGCATAGCTCCACCAAGGAGGGAACTTTCCTGCGGGATTCCATTTACCACTACAGATCGTGATCTGCGGAACCGTTTAGATCCAGCAAATAGAATGCTCACGCTCTAGTTATCTCTGCATTTAGGGTAGACTCTTACTAAACTATAGTACACGATAAAAAGCATAGATTCCATCCAAGAAACAAATACAACAAAAAAGATGACAAAGGTATGAATACGATGGATTGAAGATTAATTTTGTAGAACAGAAATAACACATAAAACAACAATCAGTTCCCCAGATCAAGTCACAGAATGGGGATTGCATGGATATCTAATTTTGGTTCCGTGCGATCCAAAGATAACCGACTCGGGAAAGCAGAAGGAAAATTAGATCGTTAAAGAATCCATATCTCATCAAACCACACCTCGATCGTACGACCGTATTGAGGAGAGACGAGACGATAAAGAACAGGACCTTGTGGTTATAATTTATAATATTTCAAAATCTTTTCATATAAATCGCCGGAAAAAAGAATCGTAAACGCAACAGAATACGGATTCACCAGGCCAGGCCAGGCCGTGTAATTGAGTCGGCCCATAAAAAATCTTCCAGGCCCCCAGGTCCCGAACAGACTACAAATAGCCGAAAGGGCCCGACGTCCCCCAGAATGGGGTAATTAGCAGAACACAAGGCCGAGAACCAAAGAACCATCACGGTGACCCACAAAGGAACCCAACGCTTTCAAGGATCGAGGAAAACCCAACCTGGAGGTGTCGAGCTCGAGATGATTCTCCCCATAAGAACTTTCCGGCGACTCCTCCCGAACAGCCACCGCCGTGGCCTTTGTTTTCTTGAAGCAGTTACTCTTTGTTTGTACGGACCCCACGGAGTCCGAATTCACCGGACTCTCTGCCGCACCGTCCGCCCGGTTCACGAGATTAGGGCTACGACTAGGACCAGGAGGAGAGCTAGGGTGAGAATTAGGGTTAGTGTCAGCGTTCGGCGTGTTCCTGGTAGCTGCCCTGGACCTAGCGGAAGCGGGGACGGGGAGGTGCATCTCTAGACAGCGGCTTCGGAGCTGGAGGTAGCAGGATGCGGTGTCCGGTGACGTCTCCTGGAGGCGCTTGAGTGCCAGGGTTTTGCCCTTGGTGTGAACCCCGAGCGAGGTTGGTGGTGAATGGCCTCCGTGACCGCGGCCTTGTCGATCTTGGCCTTTCTAGCGTACCAATGATATCGGGCCAAGAAGAGCTGGTATTGTGCCAAGGATATCGGAGTTGCGGAGTCAACTGGTCGATTGGGCAATAGACTGCAGGAGAGGACGATGCGTCGAAAAATCGGACGAAGCGTCGAGGAATCGGACGAAGCGTCGAGGGACCAATGACATGCCGGACAACTTGGTTAATTGCTTAGGATTAATTGTCTCGATCGAAGTTTTGTTTTAAGTGTACAGGATTAACTACGATGGAAGAAAGACATGCAGCAGGAGTTACGTCGGAATCAAGATAATGATCACGTTGGGAGTTCGAGAGTTCGACGGAAGTTTGGACAATCGTCAGAGGTTCTGCGGGAACAAATCTGAGAAGTCCATGAGCTTGCCAAAGAAGCTCGTCGGAACTCGCCAAGTGGATCGTCGCAAGTCCAGGAGTTTGCCGGAAGTCCGCAAGAGCATCACCGAGGGTTCATCGGATGATCGACGGAAGTTTGCCGGAAGCTCGCCGGAAGAAGCGATTGACTCACCGGAGCAAGTTGTAGTAAATGTGTTAGGAAATATCATAGTTAGCACAATGATTAAGTTGGAAATGGGAGGTGATCCCATTAACTTAATCTTGGGGCAATTGGGCCCCTGAAAAACCCAAATTGGGCCGAATGGATCAACCCATTCGGACCCTGATTTCTGCCAGGCGGTTGAACCGCCCAAGCCAGGAGGTGGCACCGCTTGGGCTAAGTCTCCGAGCGAGACTGGGCGGTGCAATCGCCCCAGCCAGGAGGTGGCACCGCCTAGGCTCAGTCTCCGAGCGAGACTGGGCGGTGCAACCTCCCCTGACAGGAGGTGGCACCGCCTGAGCTCGGTCTTCGAGCTCTGACAGGAGGTGGCACCGCTTGAGCTCGATCTTCGAGCTCTGGCAGGAGGTGCAACCGCCCCTGACAGGAGGTGGCACCGCCCAGAGGCTCAGTCTTCGAGCTCTGCCAGGCGGTGCAACCGCTAGATCCCGAAATTCCGGGAATTGACAGTTTTGAGCTCCAAATTCAAACTGGATTGGGGCCTATAAATACCCCACCCTTTCAGCACTGAAAGGGCACTGAACATACACCGAAATCCTGATCTTGTTCTGTGATTTTTAGAGCTCAAAATTGTTGTAAAGGCCAAAAGTTCTTCTCCCTCTTTTCTTCCAAGTTCTGAGCTTTAAATAGAGGAGAGAAAATTCTGTAAGGGTTGTCTCCTAAGCCCGTCAAAAGGAGTGAAACTGTAAAAGGGTGGTTGGCCTTCGCCTATTGAAAGAAGGCCTCTAGTTGACGTCGGTGACCTCGTCGGTGGAGGAAGCCAAAAGTGGAGTAGGTCAAGATTGACCGAACCACTCTAAATCTCGGTTTGCATTTACTTTGAGCATCTTATCTTTACTACAAACCTCCTCAAAAGCTTACTGCCTTCTGCGCATATACGATCGTGTTTCAAGCTCTGTATTTTCCGAATCGGCGTTTAGACGTAAATCATTTTTATCGTACGAACATCATATTTCAGTTTGCGTTTACGTTCTGATTTCTATCATAACTGCAAACTGTCTTTATATCTTTGCTTTAACTGCATCTTGCTTAGTTACAAGTTAAAGTGATTTACGAATCAGATTTTCTATCGAAACCGCTCAGAGATTTACTAAACAAGAATGTATTGATTATACAAAGATATTTTCTATCTAAGAAAGGTTATTTTCATATCATTTTGACATTAGTTACTCACGATGATCTTAAATTGTAACAAATAATATGAAAATAATATTTCTTAATGAAGATCTAAAGGAGAAAGTTTATATGAAATAACCTAAAGATTTCTTCTCTAGGTGAATACTTTATTTGTAAGCTTAGAAAATATCTCACCCATGATATTTTAAATTTCATAAAATAATTTTTTATTTAAATTTATTAAAAATCTCATGGATCAATGTATACATAGAAGGACAATGAGAGTAAAATATATTTTTATTTTATATTATACGTAGATGAAGGGAAAAGATGTAATGATCAAATGCCATTTGATTAATCCACCAATCACAAAGCCAGTAAACAACGTTCTTTCATGCGCATGCAGCACGTACTAGTTTATGCTGCTGCAGTGGATTAACTACGCGACCAACCGGCGCAGGAGTTACCACAGTAGAATAGGAAACAAAGGACCGACTACGTCTTGCCATCACTGACATTGTTCCCATGTCCGTACCACACGCAGCAGAAAGCAATTACCACACCGCAGTGAAACCCTGAGCAGAACTTGGGAGTTGATCACCGAAGAGAAACAGAGGCAATGACAAACAAGTCCAGTCTCGGCAGCAGAAATGTTACCGAGACAGAAAGGCAATGGGGAGATGGGGTCAGGTCTATGTTTATTCACACAGAGCGATCAGTTTCACCAGTACTTGTCTACATAAAGATACAAACCAAGGTACAACCACCTATCTCCCCCACGAACCACAGAAGAGACACCCAGATCCGATCGATTTGAATAGCTACAAATTGATGACCTTTGATCAGCCACTAGCTGTTAGAGAATAAACACTAATCTTGGTGAAGATTGTATCTTACGGAAGGAAGGGTGGGACACGCCACCACCGCAGACGAGACCACCCTCGTCGGAAAATCTCGGGCAGAGGTCACCGGTGAGTTTGCGTGATTGGAGAACATCTAAGAATCCAATTTTACCCATTCATAGCGGCCAGGGAGCGGTTGATCTTTCACCACATCGAAGTTGTACCTGACAGAAGATGTCCGCAATTTCTGAGTTAATTACATTTAATGAACTCACAGTAATCCTAGCTCATGAAACACCGACAACAACGTACGTGAATCTAAGCAACAACAAAATTTATGACGGGTGCACCTGCCAACACTCTTGCTTTGCTACAAAATACAGCTGAAGTTATAACTATGACAATCCAACCACTAGGAAGCTCCATTAGGTGGCCTCAGCGATGATGGTGTAGACTTTGTCTCGGTACCGAAAGAAAATATTTCAGAAGTTTAGAGAACTGAGGAAACCATACCTTTCTACAAAACTTCTCTGTTGAAGTTGTTCGGGGCCAGCAAAAAGCTCCTCCATTTCAAGGTTCGTTGGTATACTACTGGGAGTTGCTGCCTGCCTCTTGCTTGTGGTCCGCCGAGTCGTTGAACCAGGTGTTCCAACGGTTTCTGAGTCCCTTATCAGATCACAAGGTGTGGGTTCTCTCGCAGTCCTGCAGCCAAAGAACGTATGTATAAGTTTCATCATTGTAACTTGTCAACAATGTCACAAACCAAGCAAGCATGCATTGAAAGAAATAGGGAAGTCCATGATTCAGCACATTAAAAAGAAAAAAAAAATATTTGCCAAAGTCATGAAGATCAACAAATTCATCTCAACAGGCATAACTAGATAAAGCAACTGATTATTCGTCCGAGTATCCTTTTATGTATTCCACTTTAGATCTCCAAAGGTTAACGTAAGGAGAAAACATTAAGCAGCAAGCTAAGTACTTGTTAGAAATACGGGGATCACCATGGATAGCCCGACATCAACTGTCTGCAAATGGTGGATATGACCCTAAACAAAAGCCCTTTGATCATGGTGGGATGATCGCCGTAACAATTCAAACAAAGACTAGTCACATAGTGCTGCTACATGGTCGTTCACTGCTGGTCTTACAGTCCACTACAGAAAAAAGTGTCAAAAGCATCACCAAGAATGTGCGAGCCATAGACACTATACGCTTCACTATCTGTAGCGGTAGCTCAAAAGATGCCATGCTAGTAACCAAAAAAAGCAGTCAGAGCACCTACCGATATCAAGATATTAAATTTATAGCGACTCCTTGCAAAGTTCAAGCAACCAAATCACAAAAAACAGAAGTAGTCAACCAAACTACTTTGTAACATGGTTTTCACACAGAAACCGCAAATTTTGGCAATCCGATGCTTTTGAAACCAATGATACAAAAACTACATTTAAGAAAACAAACAGGCTCGCAAAGAACGGATCTTTTCAGTAACTATGGTATCCTCGCATGCCATGGTAAATATGTAACTTGGTCTAAAGTGTTAAACCAGGCAGAGACAACCTAGCCGGAGAATGCCACCTCTGATGTAAGGCAGACATCTCCAACTTCTTATACTTGCTTCACCACAAACAGCTAGCATATAAATGGAAAGGAATGACACAAGTTCAGACAGCAGTAGATATGGTAACATCACTTGCAGCAGCCCCTGGAGATTCTAGTGGACTTTAGGCCAATTCAGAGAGACAAGATAGAAACTTGAAATTGCAATTTTAAGTATTTATTACGTTATTTAATTATAATTTTGAAAACAACAATAATATTACAAAGAAACATTAATGCAGTCAGTACTGGTAGCGGACAAGCCAGCCAGAAGAATCGGATGGATAGTGATAGCAGGGAAGGGTAAAACAGGAACATAATAAGAACAGTACGATGCACAAGAAGTTTGTCTTCTGACAGTACCTGAGATTTCAGTAACTCCAAAAACAAACATTATGCTCTTGAGATGAAATGGTGCACCAGTGGATGAGATTTCACAACGGTGAAGTTTCAAAAGAAGGGAGAAAGTGCAAGAAAATCTTTTAAAATCTGCAAGAGGAAAATGCAAAAAAGAAGATAAGGCCAACTTGAAATATGAACTAAGATGGTCCCTCGAAGCAGAATCTTGAACAATTCTTATGGTTAGTTTTAAGAGTAGAGCGGTGAGATCCGACATTCCAGATAAATCTTAGTAGAAAAGGAACCTCTGGAACAGAGAAACCTAAGAGATCAAAACAAAAAAGAAAAATTTTGTTTAAAGAAAGGGAAAAGGTTGAATCTTTTTAGGGCCAAAAGCCCTCTCAGCAGCCAAGAGCCGAAAAATCCGGAGAGACGATATACAAATAGCCGAAAGGGCCCAAGATCCCCCGGAATGGGGTAATTAGCACAACCCAAGGCCGAGACCAAAGAACCATCACGGTCATCACGGTGACCCACAAAGGAACCCAAAGCTTACAAGGATAGACGAAAACCCAACCTGGAGGCGTCGAGGTCGAGAACATTCTCCCCAAAGGAACCTTCCGTCTCCGCGGGATCGACCTCCGGCGACACCTCCCGAACAGCCAACGCCGTGGGCTTTGTCTTCGTGAAGCAGCGACTCTTTGTTGGTACGGACCCCACGGAGTCCGAATTCACCGGACTCTCTGCCGCACCGGCCGCCTGGTTCACGTGATTAGGGCTACGGCTAGGGCTAGCGTGAGAATTAGGGTTAGGGTCAGCGTTCGGCCTGTTCCTGGTAGCTGCCCTGGACCTAGCGGAAGAGGGGACGGGGAGGTGCTTCTCGAGACAGCGGCTTCGGAGCTGGAGGTAGCAGGACGCGGTGTCCGGTGACGTCTCCTGGAGGCGCTTGAGTGCCAGGGTTTTGGCCCTGGTGTGAACCCCGAGCGAGGGTTGATGGTGAACGGCCTCCGTGACCGCCGCCTTTCCGTCGATCTTGGCCTTCCTCGCGTACCTCCCCATTCCCGAACCCTGAGATTTCGTCATCAAAATCCGTTCTTTCAGCGGTAATCAAATCTTCAATGGCAGAAAGGTCAAAAAATTAAGATGACAGAAATCGTCAAGGAAGAACGAAGGGGGAAGCCGAGTGGCGGAAGCGAAGGGGAAGAGAAGCAAAGAAAGCCAAGCAGAGGAGGTGGGAAGCGAGAGAACGAGGGAGGAGAACAGCACGCGCGAGGAGGGAGATGGCAACACCGAAGATTTGGACGGCTTTCTTTCCCCTTTCCTTATTCCTTTTCTCCGCTGGGCAGATGGGAATGATTTGTAGGTGGACACACTTCCCCGTGTGGGATAGCATCTCGAAGTCCAACTCTGCGCGGTGGAAGGGTAGTATGGGCAATAAACATCGAAAGCAGTTTTTCATAACCTCGTTTTATTATCTGCAATCTTATTTTAATATTTTTAATCTACCTAAGCTATTCTTTCATATATATATATATATATATATATGGATATCATAAGAAGAAACTCAAAAAAAACATATACTTTGATTCATATTTTTCCCATGGAATCGATGAAGCTCGTGAAGAATGAGAAGCAATTGGCACCCAATGAGGTCCGCGACGACATTGACAGCTTAGAGAGCATTGGTGATGACTTGGAGAGATACGACATGGGTAGGGTTGTGGGCACTAAGCAACGATAAAGAGAGTCAGTAATGATTTAGAGAGCAACTACGTGGGTGAGACTATGGGCAGCAAGTGATGGTGGGGAAAATACGTGATGGCTATAGACAGCGATGGAATGGGTGGGGCTATAAGGAAGGGTTATGGAGAAAAAAAAATGAGAAAAAGGGCAAAAAGAAAACTATATGGTTATGAATACTATATTATTATCTTATTAATTTATAAAAAATATAATAATTAGAAGATTATGATTAATAAAAAGGGACTCTAAACAGTCACGCTCTTATTTCATTCCTCCCTCTCTTCCTTCTCCGTAATCATGAAAATGGATAACAAAAAGGGGCTCTAAATTACAAGGACTAGTTCTGTTTGATTCAATTTAGTCTGTTTAGTTTTGATTCAATTTGATTCACATAGTTTTCTCAGGATAATTTCATTAGATATTCACAAGCATCTAAATCAATTGCTTTCTTAATTTTAGTATCTTCTCTTATTTCATGATTATTATGATTATTCTTCGTCAATGTTATGAATAATTATTATTTTATTCGATATGTGATTCGATTCTATTCACATGTTATTCTTAGGAGTATCTTATATTTCAATTTATATGACTTTCGCAAGAGAACCTGGGTATTTTTCTCCTTATAGTTTTTTTTTATAGATTTTCTCACTATAACTCCTTAGATTTTTTTGTTTATAATTTTTTTCTTAGTGTTATTACATGGGTATCGTTGATCAGGGTAGTCTTACGGGTACAAACGCACTCTAGAAGTCCAAACGAATGAGAGGACGGTTCGTATACTGAATAAAGTTTGAAGTATTCCCAAGGTGTTCCTAGATATGCGAGTCTTACACAATTGGTTAGTGTCGGGAAACTTCCTGACTTGATCCTTCCGAAACACAAGTTAATAGAGAAAGTATAGAAGATTTAAAAGGGCTTAAAAGAGTTTTCTATAATTTTTTTTCCTCTCCCTGACTAGTTTCAAGATTCGGCTTTTATATTTGATTTGTTAATGAAGGATGGCTAGCTACTTGTTCCCCCTCTTTAGCTTCTCGTGCCATTATGGGTTCATTTATGTCAAATGCTAGTGAATATATCTTCCCGTTGACACCATTAGGGAAGGACGTCTAAGGGCACATTGTCTATCCAAGTAGTGATATGTTCAAAATAGATAAGAGATGAGGATTGGTGTTAAGTGCCTCAAGAGTTGAGTCGTGTCATTTAAGAATTAATGATCTCTATGATTAATCGTGTGATCCTTTTCGAAATCATAGTTAAGAACGACGGATATCTGGAGACTAGTGACCGGGGGAGGGGGGGAGATCGAGAGGTCTGGTGATGTGATCGAGAGAAAATTGAGAGAGTGGGTCCGATTACTATATTCCAATGATCATCTTATGCGACTTCTCACATGATGGGACAATGTGTATTCTAGTGTCGATTCGAAGTGGCAGTCTATTACCATTGAATCAAAAGTGTAATACCATTGTTTTCCCTATCACTTAGATTTTTTTTCTTTGAATAATTTTTGTCTTAGGATTTTCTCTCTATGAGATTTCAGTATCCTCAAATTTTCTCGCAATCGTTTCTCCTTGATTTTCTCTCTACTAATTTCTTAATTGTCTCTCTTTTATTTCTCTTTCTAAAAGTTATCCTTTTAGATGAAATATGATCTCTTTTATTTGTCTACATCTCTCTTATTGTAAGTTTCTCTTTATCTATCTTTTTAATATGTAACTTAACCTCGAAGATCAGACACACTCTGATATAGTATTGAAATATCTTTCAAAAAGATGATAAAAATTAAATTAAAATTTTATATTAATATAATTTACAATAACATGAGCTTTTTTTTTTTTTGAAACTAGACACACTCTATCTCATCTCTCCTTTCAATTGTGTATATAAAGTATTATATGAAACTTTATTTACAAAGGGATAAAAACTTAAGAATTTAATTTAACTATTATAAAAATTCATATCTTGGCAAAGACTCCTAAGCCAAAATATTGTCTAATCATTTGATCTAATATTACGACAATATCAACATGGAAGCCTAACTTCCTTTCTTTCATTTGCATCAGTTATCTCTCTATCGTTGTTTTTAACTATAAAACGGGACGCCGCAAAATACATTATTCTTTGCCAATCATTCACTTCGTGGATCATTTCCTTACATTCTCTTTCCTCCCTTCGTCTCCCTCTATTGGATATAACTAACATAATAGCTTGGTGCTCATGAAAAATTCAAACTTGAGAATTTGTATTCGACTAAGCTCGATCTATTTGAAATAATGTTTATGTTAGTCGAACTCTGGCCAATCAAAAAACATCACATATTTGAATCGACTTACTTATTCCTTGGAATTCATAGATGGGTAGGTACTACTCATACACCTTGAGCGTAATGGTACCACCTACCACACGTGAGCACCATCACCCTCAGTGACATCTGGTGATCCCAATTAACTCTCTCTCGTGCGGGAATGTGCACTCGCTCCTTCATATGATCTCCATGCTCCTTATTTATTACTGTATGATGACCCACCCCTTCCTCCCTCCTCCTCCTACTCGATCATGATATAATAATATATTTTCCTTCGTACTTCCATTTTTTTTGCTTTTTCTGTGCCTACAACCCATCTCACTCGTGCGTGTTTGTGTTTGTGTGTGTGCATGAATCAACGTAGCTCGCTGGAATGAAACATTCCAAAGGAAAGGCGACGAGTTAACACATTCTCTAATCCATGGCAGAAACTGCAGTCATCATCTCTTTATCGCCTTCTGCTGTTGCATGCATGCAGTCGGTGTTTACGTACGAGGGAATAGCAGTGGAGCGTGCTGCTGCAACCCATGGTCACGCCACACGCTGCTCCACTTTCTTGCAGTTGGCATGCAGCAACAGCAGGTCAAACCTGGAACAGCACTCCAGCAGTCATTGGATTCTTGAGAAAGCCAGGCCGCAAAGGCGGTCGAGGTAAAGAAGACGACACGAGCTCCGGACGCGGTAAAAGAAGAGCCAAAAGAGGGGGTGAAAGGCTGCAAAGGTAAGTGGCCAGAAGCACCATCCGAGGGTACGGCCTGCCCGTGGGGATTATTTCAATCATATCTTGTGGCCTTTTCTGTAGTTGGATTCAATGTTGTTGGTGGATTCCCCCATGCACGTAGATCTCGTGACGCATAAACAATTCCAGATCGACGTGAACCCACCAAGAATGCCTCCTGCCCACCTCTATGTATGTGGCTTTCTGTCAGTGAGAACGGTCAAGGAAGAAGACGCGTCTCTCCACGGCACGAACCGGAGCTCGAGTCGCCTGTGAGCTTTTAAGGAGTGGGGACTGAGCTCACCGGGTCCTTCCGCATAGGCTTAGGTCATTTATTCTTCTTCATGCTTCCCACTTAGGTCCCCACGCCATCCATGGCAGGCCACGAATCTATATATCTTATTACGGCATGTCGAATGGGTGGGTAATAACCTTCTTTTTGTTTACTTACTTGACAGCATTCACCGATGGGAATACGAGCATTGAGGACGCTTCTGACAGTTCGTTTCTGGATCACGAGATCAGCCAGTGTTTGACACTCGAGGGACTCGCAATGTTGCAGCTAAATTGATTGGGTGAAAGCCCCGCCACCAACGGAATGTCAAAGAGAACGGTAATTGGCTGACATCTGACTCGATCGCCTTACTGTCTTCTACAAACCCTGAAATCCACTTCTCTCCTGTCTAACAGCTTTTGTTTCTGCCTCCTCCTCCTCCTCCTCCTCCTTCTCCCCTTTCTTCTCGCTTGACCAATCCCTCATCCTCCTCTTCCTTCTCTCGAATCCCAATGTAAAAAAACTCTTCTAAAAACCACGATTACCCAGAGAGGAAGCACAGCTTTCCGATTCTTTCGATTTTAGCACATTAAGATCGTATTCATCGAACGCGTACAAGAATCGTCTATGCATTTGTATCATGGACGGTCTTCTTGTCGGATGCTGCTTGCATAGGACTAAGGAATACATGTAAGACAAATGCTTTTGCTTCTTAATTCCTCTTTCTGAACTTTCAATTTTAGTATAAAATATATTTAACATTCAATCAAACGATATTTTAGTATCCATGGGAAAATTTTCAGCTTCCATTTGAGGGCTCTTTGTGATGCTAAATTCAAATCATCTATCTTCTTTGTATGAAAATTGATGTATACCTTAATCAATATTTGAGATAAATTAAAAAAGAATGTTGAGCATTGATATATCTATCTATCTTTTATAATTGATGCACAATTTATGATGATATTTTGAGTGACTTCTCAAGCTTGGGACGAAAACGAATATTCCAGACCCGAGCTATACGAAGCCCTCAAATCGTAGAGATTGGTTTAGATCAACAAACTAACGAACATATCAATGATATTATTAATGAAATAATGAGAGAAAATATGAGACCAGACGGATTTTAATATCTTTAAATGTATGAGCAAGCAAGGAGTTCAATTCTGGACACCTATTTATAATGCTTGACATTTTTGTCTGCATTCGGCCACAATTGACAACCGACATGTCCGATTGACTGTCTCCTAACAGTGTCTGGCCATTGGTATGCTGGGCATTCATGTCCGTGTAGGGTTTGATCCACAGTTTTGGTTGGATAAAGCATCAGTGCATGCCTCCTTAGCTGCTGTTCCACTGTTTTGTTGCCCTGCTATCTTTTGTTGTGTTTCCCCTCTCATCACGCATCTCCTCGAGTACAAGTCAACGACTGATGCATGCGTGTTGCATGTCCGGCCGAATGCTATGAGGAAGTCATGGAGAGCATATGTGCATGGATATCTTCCTACGATGGATATATGTATTCATACATTAACACCAAAATACACAAACCCGAACATGGGCTTTCGTACTGAGACATGGGCTTAGATTGGGCCTCAAACTTTCGGGCTCCCAAAGCCTCGCTATCTGTGGCCCGAAAGGTTCTTTGTAAAAATCGATGACAGAAACCCACCATGTACTCTCGCGGGCAACAAATCAATGAGCGTACCACCTGGATGTCCGTCGCATTCCACCAGCCACATCAATGTTGCGTACCGATCTGCAGTGCAGCGCATCGAGCCGGGTCGAGGCGGGGCGCGTCGTATACGCCGATGACCGACGAGTGAAGCCGAAGAGACATGACGAACACAGACCTGCGGGGACAGCGCGGTTCGGGAAACCAAAAAGGGCAAAAAGATAATGACGCGTGCATTGAATCCATTTATTAGATTGTACTCATCAGCCCCAGCAGCAACTATTGTGACTCGAGCTATGATGATGGCCCATATCAACTTAACGTCCTTGCAATCCCAGCCATGTCGACGCTATCCGACTATAGCCGAGTGAGTTAATGAAACAATAATGTATGCGACGATCGAGATCACAATGAGAAAAGAACAACCAGAAGCGAAAGGTGCCACTCAACATACAGTTTGGAAAGAATGGAGGGAGGGAGCAAGAGGATGCGAACGGCGCTGCTTACGCCTCCTTGACCCACCCAAACTTCTCCATGAAAGGGTTGACTAGGGTCTGTGGAGGGTAGGCTCGGATGCAGTCCTCCCACGCTCCGCCATCGTTCAGATCACGCAGCACCTCCCACAGGCAGCTGTTGCACTTGAACCCCGCCCCGAAGCTCAGCATCAACACCCTGTCCTTCCTCCTCAGCCTCTTCTTGGCCTCCATGTACCCCAGCACATACCACAAGCTGCTGGCCGACGTGTTCCCCCACCGGTGCAGCGTCATCCTTGCCGGCTCCACGTCGTACTTGGTCAGCCCCAAGGCCCTTCCCACGGCATCGATCACCGCCGCGCCGCCGGTGTGGAGACAGAAGTGGTCCACGCCCGACTTGAAGTTCACCATCGCGGCCGTCGCTGCGTCTGTCTTCGCCTCCTTCGACCTCCAGAGCCAGTGCCGGAACCCCCGGAGGACGTACAGCGCAAGCTCTCCCACCGGTAGCACCTTGGGCGCCAGCCTCTGGAGGTTCTCGGCGAAGGCCCGCACCGCCGCCTTGGGGAGGCTCTTGCTCAGGTGAAAACCGACGCGGCCCTCGTCGTCCTCCTTCTGGATGGCGCAGCTGTAGGCGTCGTCGTTGGCACCGATGTGCGCCCGGACCAGGCATTTCAGGCTCATCTTAGCTCGGTGCTTCAACGACGGATCGTTCGTGAGCATGAAGGAGCAGCCTCCGGAGCGGAAGAGGCAGTTGCCCAGCATCATGGACTTGTCCGTGCCGTAGTACCAGTTGGGGGCAATGGACTCGGACGTGACGACGACAGCGAGCGTCCTCTTCCGGGTCTTGAAGATGTTGTTGACAAGGTCGATGGCGATGGGGCTGGCGCTGCACCCCATCCCGGCCAGGCTGAAGTTCTTGACGTCCTCCCTCATTCTGTACCTGTTGACGATCCTCGACGTCAGGGAAGGGGAGGGGGCGAACATGGACACGTTGACCACCAGCACGTCGACGTCAATGGGAGAGATACTGGTCCGGAGGAAGAGCTCGTCTAGCGTGCGATACATGCAGTCGTCGACCTCGTCGACGCAGTCGTCGTGGGTGGGACACTCCTCCCTGCCCTCGATGATGCTCCGGGGGCCGTACGTGTCCTCGCTGATGCCGGAGTTGACGACGACCTTGAGGAGGAACTTGTAGTCAGGCACGCTCAGTCTCTTGTTCCTCACGATGATGTCGCTGCAGAGCTCGCTGGAGAGCTTGCGATCGTCGGAAGGCTTGTAGCAGACGAAGTCGAGGAGGTAGCAGCTCCGGTTCCTCCGACGGTCGAACCCCTTCCACAGAATGGACAGCAAAGAACAGAGAAGAAGGATAGTGGAGATCGTCCACAAGAGATCCATGGCACAATGCCAAGGAAATAAATAATCTACCTTCTTCTCGGTGCTGTTTCCACTGGAAGAGGAGGGATCGGGGGAGAGTTATACGTAGTGAATGGCTTCGGAGGGTTGAGCGGCTATAAATGCACTACCATCATCTGCTGCTTCCCAACCAAGTCCTTTTTTAGATTGACTGTTACATTGAGGTCTGTCACGGGCATGTGAGAGAAGGAACTCGAAGGACCCGAGAGAGAGAGAGAGAGAGAGAGAGAGAGAGAGAGAGAGATGAGGGTCATGGAAGGTGATCATTGTGGGTCATTGCAAGGAAGAATTCCCTCTCTGCTATCATCAACCCCACCACATTTCAAAGGTTATGTGTAATCATTACTAAATTCCTTTGTACGCAACAGGAAATAATAATGACGAGTAGTTCGGATTACGTTTCTGGAGGACAACTATATCCTGGTAGGACACTGCTCAGAAGTTGGCAGGAGCCCCACCGGACCATTGATCAGCAATAGAGGAGAGAAGAAGAGGAGCTTCGACAAGTAATGTTTTAGGGATGGCAACTAACACTGCTCGGAGAAGAAGGAGCGCTGTTCCTACTTATATATCTCATGCCAAAGCTATCGTCTCGAGTCTCTAAATCCTCAACTTATTGCAATTATTATTGGCGAGGCTAATCCAAATATTGTTGATCATCATTGATAGCGCAAATATTCACCCAATGACAACTCGATATATAGCACAATAATAGAAAGATAAAATCGGATCAATATATTCTATTCATATCTTAAAAATAGTAGATCAAGAAAATATTCCACTTGTATTATAGACTATTCTTTCAATTTACTAACTGTAGAACATAATAATCGAAGTCAAGTATAATTTATTAAATTTAATTTTCTTTTATCGACTTAAACTTCATAAGGATCATATAAAATACTCATTTGATCTTGATCTTCGTATAGGTCAGCTAGCTACGGAGCACGCGTCTATCTCAACCATCAAGGGAGCGTTCAAGGTTTCGATCATATTAGAATTCTTACATGCGTAGATCTAAACTGAATCGGGTGGATCCAAACATCAATAATATCATTCATATCGATCACCAATTTATCTAAAACGTTAGGAATGAGTTTTTGCACATTGCTACAACTTCTTCCTCTGCTGCAAATTCCTCCTCTACTACAGCTTATTCCTCTGCTACAGCATTGCTATAGCTTTTTCTATTGCTGTAGATTTCTTCTCTACCGTCGCAGCCGTCGTAATTACAACCACGACCAACGTCGTTGAGAAAAGCGAAGCTTCGCTCTTGCCTTCGGCCAGCGACCAACGTCGTTGAGAAAAGTGAAGCTTCACCCTTCGGCCAGCGACCAACGCCTTTGCATTCCTAAGAGGCTCCGTGGTCAATCCTCATCTTCCTCACCGTGGTAGTCTTCGCTGATCTGCCAATATTCGGCATACTTAAGAAGAATGAAGGAACGCTTGTGCCATCATAGCAACAGTAATCGCAGCAGCAGCAGCAGCGATCTACACTTATCTTACTCATTGAAGCCTTTTGCTTGTAAACAATTTTTTGCATCGATCCAAGATTGGTATCCTTGTCAGGAGCACCATCTTGCGGGGGCATGATAGAAGATAAGATTTCCCCAACTTGATAGAAGATAAGATCTCTCTTGCGGGGGCATGATAGATAAGATTTCTCCAACTATATGAGAAAATCTCTCTATTCTGTTTATTCTGTTGAGGGAAATCCTTCCTCCTAATCTGTATAAATAAGAGAGGGAACATGTTAATATATTCAAGCTAAAGCTATTTCATTTCTACAATAAAGCTTCTTCAATTATTGTTCTTATCTTCTATTATTTCTATCACTTGCGAAGTGACAAGTAACTCCAGCTAAGCTGATGGCTGGCTTGGACAAAGGTTGCAATCACTCGGTGGCTCTGTTAGTAAGATATGCGACGGAGTCACCGAGTCAATGCGAAGCCACGCCGAAGCAGAAAAGCCAACGTAGACTGCAGACGGAGACAGTTGGGACGTGGGGTGTGTTAAGTATGGCGACGTACCAAGCGTTGACAAGCTGTGCTGGTCAATGATAGAGGTCAATGATAGATTCGTTGGCGAGTGAGAGAGGAAGATGGAAGCAGCGATCTTGCGCTTTGACTTTTGGAGGACGTTGAAATGGAGATTTAATGACGATGAGATCACTAATGACTCCTGGTCGAGTATATAAGACATTAATTGGGATAAGAATACCAATCGGATTTCTCTCGGACGAAGTCGTATACACGTTGTAGGAGTACACAGGAAGAAGCCAAGCGTTAGCGAGCAGAAGATGTAATCGTCATGCAACTGTAGGTGAAGAGAAACTAGTGAGATCGATACGTGCCTTCCCTGATGTATGACGTACAGAAAGAGAGAGAGAGAAAGAGAGAGAGAGGAGAAGATGGTTGATGATGGTGGAAGACGATGCTCAACCATGCAGTATGTGGGAGAAAGCAAGGCATTTTGCGTAAGGACCAACGAGATAGTAGTGCATGCAAAACAGTTAAACGGTGTGAGATGAGTTGTGTGGCTTCAAAATTAAAAGGAAAATCTTAGAGATCAATAAGTATAAATAATTAATATAAATTTAATGTGATTAAATACTTTATCTCTATCTATAAAGAAGCAAACATTTATTTTCCTTTCTTAACTCTCCCCTCGAGTTGTTTCTGTATAGAATGACATTCTCTTTCTCTCTTTGGAGTATTTGTTCTTCTAAGATATATTTTATATCATAGAGATCAATTGCAAACACTCTTTAGTTAATCCTAACTCAAATTGTGAATCACACTAGCATATCCTCGTACATAAATTTGAAAAAAAAATTATATATATATTTTTTTACATTCTCTAGACCCATTAAAAAAACTCACTTAATATATTTCTTAACATCGTAGTCAAATATCAAAAACATATAAATATATGAGATATTCTCCAAATCTTAGTTTTAGAATTTTCTTCCTTAACGAGAAATCCTATTCATATTATGACTTTTTATCCTCGAAAAATGTTAGCCTCACAAATAAAAAATATACATATATATTCGTGAATACCATGCATATAAGCTATTTGGAATATTGCATCGAGAAGGAGAATTAAGGTATCAACAACACGATTCAGGTCCGTCCTGATGGCAATAATTGGGTCCAGATTGAGGAGTCAGAATGTTTGAAACGAGTTGATATACAGCCAGCCCGGTGGTGATATAGCAGCATTTTGTCGTCGGTGACTTGAATGCAAGATCACATTGCTCTCTTCCGCTGGGTCGTCTACTCTCTCTCTCTCTCTCCGCGTCGTCGTCTTAATGATGACAGAGGATCGATCGCATGTCGACTGAGAGCCACCTGCAGAAGAAGCCGGCCGTGCCTTCCGTGCGGTGATCAATCCACGCATTGCCACCGATGTGTGAAGGATAACACCGAGGCAAAAAGCAACACCTTTATTATTTGTCGTGAACGGCTTCTTGTGTTGCCGTCGCATCTCATTCTGTTCTAAATGGATAAGATCAAGACAAGAGGGAGTCTGTGGGCGCAGTGTATATATGTACGACAATGGTCGTTCGTGGCTCATTTATATTACCACATATTTTTGGCACAGTAATTTTGGTCGATAATTAGATTTTGTTTTCTTTCAAGTAATTATACTTGTATCTGTGCATTTCATCCCACAAGCATTTCATGGGGTTTGATGGGAGTAGAGAAACAATCTACAATAAATTTGTTATAATGATTCAATGATTAAAATGATAATTATCGATAGTAAATCGAGAGACTCGACACACCCAATTTAATCAATTGAAAAACTCTCATAAATAATATAACATCTAAAGGAAAAATTTTCTAAATTAAAATAATAAAAATATTTCTTATCTCTGCACACCATCGGGGTGGTGGCGCAGTTGGTTAGCGCGTAGGTCTCATAGCTTTATCGAGTTATCCTGAGGTCGAGAGTTCGAGCCTCTCTCACCCCAACGGTACTATTTTTTTTACTGACTATTATAATAGTTGGCGCTGTTCCCTCTCCCTAGAGACGGAGAGGTTCGCTGAACCGGTGATTGCGTGCCACCTTTGTTTGCTACCTCTGTTTCATATAGGGTTAATTGTTGTCGTGCGAGGTTCGATGAACCTGTGATTGCGTGCTACCTCTCCTCCACAGGAAGTGTCTTTCTTTGGCGTATACGACAAATTTTGAATACTATTCTTGTGTGTTAATTTTATCGTGAGAGGACAACTCCAAATCAGACCCTCTTCGTCTTGTTTCACTGCACGATTTAGAAGACCTTCTTCCCTTTGTAGTCTTGTTGGAAGTATTTATCGATACACACGATATTGGTTCACACCATTCTCGATGATCGTCTTGGAGTCATCAACCGATTGATATGTGAAAGGTACAATGAATGGTTGAACTAAGTACATACTGTAATCGCTATTCTCAAATCATTTATTGCTTGATTCACTGATGATTCTCCAACACCAGTAATTTCCTATCGCTAATTTCATCTCTCGTCTTTTAAGAGAACACCAGAAGCTTCCACAACGTACGTACAAGCTGCTAGAAACAGCGTACAAGAAAGAGATGCACTTGCATTTGCCAAACAAAACAAAACACACACACTCTCTCTCCGTATCACTCGATCACCAAAAGGAAAAGAAGCAACAGGGAGATATCTATCGCGTAGTATTGGTGCGATTCGAGGAATGCCCGAATCACATGCCCTTGGGGGGCGCCTGTGCGGCTAGGCCTTGGGCCTGATCTCGATTCCCTGGATGATGAGACCCTTCTTCCAGTGCCCTCCCCTCACTTCCATCAAACTCATCTCCACCTCCCCGTCCTCTCCCTCATCGATGTAGAACTCCCCCAGTTCCGCCTCCATCCACCCGTCGTCCCTTGCGTCCCCAACCTCCGCCGCCGCTTCCTGGTCCGCTGCAATCTCCAGCATCATCGCGCCCCACCTCAATAAAGGCCCGAACCGGATCCTGTTCCTCCGAGCGCGTACACGAGATGGCGAATCATTTGGCTGAAGACGGACCACGTGGGTGGATGAATGCTGCACCCCCATCGTGACGGATGCTTCTTGGGGTGGGTGGCCGAGACCACGCGACCAGTCCGCTAGTCTGAAGATGAGATAGGCAGCGTACGTCCTCCGCCCAGAAAGCATGCGACTTTGGATCTTGCCACGGATCTCCAGCCAGCACACGTTTACCAGTTCGGCGGCCTCCGAGAACCTTGCACGCACGGGGAATGAGACATGAAGCAGTAGCAGCAGCAGCAGCAGCGTTGGAGAGAGGGATGCACACTACATTACCTGCAGTCGGACAGAGGAACCCACCTCCAGTACTGGGGCGTGTCTCCCCACGTAATGGACAGCGATCGGGCGGAGAGCATGTAGCACTTGGCCCCACTCGACCTCTCCAACCAGAAGCTCTGCAAGCATCAAACAACAGCCAAGCTTTGTACCCGACTCATCCTGTCACGTTGCGACCCAGAGAGCATGGGCGAAATCGAAATCGAAGAAAAAGAGAACCGGAAAGATGGTGGTTCTCTATGTTTCTTCTACCAGAAATCTCTTCTTTGTCGTTCAGTTCCAATCAGAAACCGGTCCCAATTCACCGATGAAGAAGAATATAATATTAACCCTAAAGAAAACAGAGCATCTAATCGAGAGGAGGCGACGTACCATCTTGCCGGCGTCGATGAGGAGGGAATCGCAGAGGCGGAAGAAGAGGTCGCGCTTGGAGGAGCATACCACGGGGCGGACGGCGCGGGAGAGGATGGAGCGGTAATCGGAGGGGAGGAAGCGGTCCCAGACGGTGTCGTAGGCGGCGGCGGAGCGGAAGGCGGAGGAGACGGCGGAGAAGCGGCAGACGTCGCGGGGGGAGGTGAGGGCGATGGCGTGGGCGACGCAGCCCTCGGGAAGCCTATCCATACCCGACTCACCCATTCGATACCGATCGATCGATCCAATCTCTAATCCCTCTTTATTCTGCACCGTGCAGAAGAGGAGGAACTCACCCACACAACCAAAAGGAGAAGAAAGGAGATGAGGGTCGACGCAGAGGCATCGGATACACACATCTGCCAAGAGAGGATGGAGGAAACAGCAACGTGCGGTTGGGGTGCGGGAAAAGGGCAGCCTTGCCTCGAGGAATCGGAATTGCTATCGCCGAGACCACACGCGGCACGAAGCAAAGCGGAAACGTATAATCAAATAATTGTTAATAAATATACGAGCCACAAAAAAAAAGAATATGTCAATAAGATCCGACGCCGCAACAACCACCACCGCTTTCATTGGGGTACAAACCTCGACCAGATCAGCCTGGGTTCATGCTCCACGGTGGATGACGCAAGCCGCTGCTGCTGTTTTGGGCCTCCCCATCTGACGGCACCCGAAAGTTGCACTACGTGCTCTCTTGCTGTCTTAAAATATATTAACATCTTACTAATAGCTCATCAATCATATATATATATATATATAGTTAAAAATCTGATTCTGGGACCGATCGAGGTTTGAGAACATGACATGACAAAGAATCATCATTCTATTTAAAATGAACAATTACTTTTATTGCCATCTCCATATTGAATCTTCCTTGAATGTCCCTTCTCTCTATCCATAGAATCTACTCAAGATAAAATCGGTCTTCCATTTAAACACTTTAATCTTTCAATTTTAAGTTATGACAAATACATATATTTGGATTTAGTCTCTTGTCGATTCCGTTTTATGTCAATGATTCAATAGAAATGAGGCCAAATGACACATCCATCACAATCTATACAACTTTAGCCCTTACCAAAGAATCTCTCCATGCCCATCATTCGTCTAAGAGATCTAGAGATATACTTCCTGTTGTGGGAAACAACTTTGAGAGCCGTGGCCTCAGGGCCGACGTGGCTCGGTTCGGGTCCGAACGTCGGGGATCTCTCTGGGGCGTGCCACGAGCCCGCGAGGTCGGTCCGGTGCGATGGTCCGATCGGGACGGGGTCGCCGTCTCCTCCGGGCAGGGGCTCGTCGTCCGCGCGGCCGGCGGAGACCCTCAGCTTCGCACCTGCACAAAGGTCGGGTAGGGAGGCTCGACCCGACCCCTCCGACGATCAAGTTAACGAAAGATGTGGAGAGGGTTTCAGAAGAAGAAGTGTTTGTATGTGTGACCCCCCCTTCTCTGATGAACGAGAGGGTATTTATAGGGAAGCTTACTGTTGTTTGATGTGCCCGCCTGCAAGAGGCAAGCTGATAGCGTCTGTCATGGGCGCTGGCATGGCATGAAGGACCACGTCTGAGTAGGCGTTAATGTGCCTCGACCGGTGTTCCGGTTCAGTTGACCGGGTGCAGTCACGCCGATCGAGGCGTGAGGCGTCGGCTGACGTCAGCCGAGTCTTATCGTAATTACCATCCTCATCAACTCCCCATCTCTAATCTTGTTGAGATTAATTTTGACTATATCACAGAGTGTGATTGGTTGTTGAGATTAATTTTGACTGCATGGTTGTTGTTCATCATCCATTTTACCAATGTTTCTTATGAGATCCCCTAGCATCTTAAAGTCATCACATCTTATGCAAAATTTCTTTACGTATCGACATCCGAATCTTAATCGCAAGTAGTAGTAGAAGCATTCAGAAAAGAAAATTTAAGTGATCACATTTTTAAGGATAAGATCGGACACCTTAAACGGCATTAAGACGCATGACGCTACGTGGAATGGCAAATACAGGAATTCCAAAACCTCGATGAGTTTGCCTGACTGCTTCAGCATCACCCCTTTATTTTCTGACGAACGACGGATGATTAGCCAAAGGAGAGGTAGGTGAGAAGAATGTGGTGGAAAGGTAGGTAGGAAAAGAAAGCTAAGCCCTTCCAAAATTTCCCCACACTTGGCCGCCAACCGTCAATCTCAAGATACATCATCATCAAAAGCCCTTACTCAGACGGACCCATCGTACTCCCCATCTAACTCATGACTAATATAAAAACCCACCTCTACTAACATCGATTCGTGCATATTTACGAACATAGACGACTGCAAACCCGTAGGAGTAAACTAACAAAAACTATGAAAGGGAGACACAAAAGAAAAAGGAAGGAGAAGACTTTTCTTTCGTTTTTTTGACTCGATCAAGCTGAAGGTTTCACGGTTTTATCGGCCGGATTGAGGGCAACGCTCGTGACCGTCGGAAACGTGGGCGCCACGCTGGGGTAGTAGACCACCCGCCCGTACGCCAACTGCCCCCCTGCATAGACCTCCGGGCCCGGCATTGCTCCGCCAACGCCTCCCACCACCTTCGCCGGCGCCTCGTTGTAGGCTTCCGATGGTACCACACTACGCACCGTAGGGAAGAACCCTGGGTAGACCGCCGGTGATGCCGGGACTAGGTACACCGTCTGATCGACGCCGGGAGCCAAGGAGGCGTACTTGCCACCCGACGTCGCTCCGCTTTGCTCCAGCCAGTACAACGCTGGGGAGGGTGGTGGCGCCGGTGTTGGCTTCTCAGGCGCTCTTGAAACATGGTGTTCTAGGGGGCATATCTTACGTAGGGTCTCCTCGCTGCTGTTGCGTGGAATCGGCGGCCGAGCGTTCTCGGCGATATTTAGCGTTTGTAGCTCCGGAATCTGTGCTTGGATCTCCCCTGCCAAGACCACGGCAACGGCGGGGGCGACGGTATCAGCACCAGTCCCGATCGGCTGCTCGGGGTCATCCTTGGCCAGATCGGGCTTTGAGAGGGGAAGGCTTTCTAGCAACGGTGGCCGCTGCTTAGGATCTGTGGTGACCTTCACCGCCGTGGCAGGGACGAAGCCCTGGTCGAGGCCGAAAAGGAAGTCAGGGCTCGGCGAGGCCTCCGGCACAATTGGAGTTGCAGGAGGAGGAGGAGGGTGGGCGGGGACGGGGTTGAGGGTAACGAGAAGGGCGGCAGAGGGGCGCGGGGGAGGGGGCCACACGGGAAAGAGGAACAGGCGGAGGCGGAGGCGGGGCGACGGCTTGGAGGAGGAGGAGGTGCAGCAGAGGCAGTCGTACTCAGTCATCATGTGGTCGAGGTCGCCGTCGTCGATGACGGAGACGAGGGCGTCGAGATCCTCACCGGGGAGCTGGTACTTGAGGCAGAGAGGGGCGGAAAAGCGGGCAAGGGATGCCAGCTTGGTGAGGAGGGCGGGGAGGCGGGCGGAACGGTCGAGGGAGAGGATCTTGGTCTCACCTCCGACGTAGGAGAGCCTGCTGCTGTCGTGAGGGCGGAGCTGGATGCGGCCGCCGTAGCTGACCATAAGCTTGACGCGGCCAAGTGACGTGGCCGGAGGAGGTGGCGCGTCGTCGCAGCTTGGGGCAAGGTTGTCCCGTTGGACGGGGGGCGGAGGGGAGGGGGAGGAGGAGGAGTCGGCGCCGGATGACTCCATTCTGTTTTGATACCTCCTCTCCCGCACTGGAATCTCTGTTGTCTAACTGAACATGGGAGGTTGCTGCCGCATTTTTAGCATATATTGGAGTGGGCGATGAGGTCGAGGGAGACTTGGGGAAGGGTGGAGCTCACCTGTCTCGTGTGTGGGACAGATCAGCCATGGGTGGGGCATTGCAATCCGATCGACGTCTGGGATCCATCATAACCCCCAAGAAAAGCGAGAAAAATATCGACTCCAATTCTCTCACAGAAACTTTACTTTTTTGTGTCGCAAGGGTACGTGAATCTCAACTAACTGATCCGAATCGTGATTGATTTGGTTAAGATAGGATATCGGAAGTGGTGGAATAGGTCGCAGCAACCAGAGAACAGAGACATTTTAGGTGAGGCTTCTTCATGGGAACGGCTGGGGTGTAGATCGCCTACAAGAATCGTTCGGTAGCATACCACATTCACTTGAACCACTCCCTACTTGTTCCACGTAGAGTTTTGCAGGAAATGACGGCTCTAGGGCGCCTCTACGAGTACAAAAACGAGGTCAGTTTGTGAGGACAATAATGAGACGAGTCAACACTTCGAGGGTACAGGAAGACCACTGACATGCATGCATGGCACCACCATGTGGTGGCATGGCCATGCCATGTGCTGACCAGTGGAGCGTATTACTACAGTTATTGGCATTCAGGGGAGTGGTTGCCGTAGGGTAGTTGGGGAAAAGAAAAAAAAAAGGCTGATAGGAAGGAAGGAGGTCAAAGAAGACTCAGGAGCTCGGCAGGCCCCATTCATACTCACTGGGACTGTGCTAGCCTCCTGGTAAGTGGCGTTGAGGAGAGTCGATAATACGAATAGTATGTATATAAACATATAGTAATGAGGTTCACTAATATGGAAGTAGGAAAGGCTGTCAAAGAATTCTAAAGAGAGATACGGTGTTGCAAGAACAGACGGCAGTAAGGCCGAGAGCCTATAGTTGCCTTGTTTGTTTGTTTGTTAGCAGTGTCTTGTTTGCTTCTGAATTCTAAATCACATCCCGCCATTTCTCGCACAAGAGTTCAATTGAAATGAGATGGAAAAAAAAAAAAAGTACTACGGTCAAAGTGGAACCACGACATCTTCTTCGCCGGAAAACTCGAGCTGCCACGTACGTGGAATAAATGAACGCTACTAACAGCATCCCTTATATTTTATTCGGGCAATTAAATGAGGCTTCGGAACTAGAGACTTTTTTCTCCCAAAACCTTTGTCCTACTAAGCCTCTCACATGAAGCTTGTCAAAATGGAAGAAAAGCGTTTTTGGAGTCAAGTCCGGGAAGACATTTGTCGATGGGTTTTTGCATGCGGAACCATTCCCAATCTTGCCCGACTCACTTTAACTATCCTTTTAATCAATGCTCTCGTGCCATATTTCCAAAGTTCAAGCATTCACAAAGAAACACTGTTCATTGTAATAACTGTTCCTACCCTATTTTAGAACTCTGTCTTTCTTATCGCACAACTATAGAGTTGTTATAAGGACCAAAGTTTCATGTAATTTTTGGGAAAATGAACTCGTTTTTTCCCCCCGAAAGTATATTCATTTTTAGAATTTCCTAATATTTTTTTTTTCCTAATACCTTGAACATTCTCATTCACCTATCTCTTTTCTCTTACTTTTCTTATGGATCAATCTATAGGATGAACTGATCCAGTAATGATGTTTTTGCATTGTGTTATGGTGTTTTCAATAATATCATAAAAACACTATAACACAATATAATATGTTTTAATACTATTGAAAATGCTGAACTGTAATATAAAAACATTGTAGACACACGATAAACACAATATCTTTACATGATAACATGTAAAAGTATTGTAACTACACTAGTTCATAAAAAAAAATGTATCAAGGAAGAATATCAAGAATATGTAGCGGTTCATAGAAAAAGAAATATCAAGGAAGAAAACAAAAGGTATATGGTTGACCATCAAATTAAAAATATTTTGAAAATTAAAAAAAAATTATTAGAAAATCCTGACAATGGAGTATTTTCCAAGAAAATCCTAAAAATAAACTATTTTTTTAAAAAAAATCCGTCCAATTTTCAATCTAATTTTTCTGACCATTTTCCCAACGTCATTGTCAAAAACCTCAGAAATTAATTATGAATTCGATTCCTAACTTGTAGGTAGACTTGGTCTCCCGTGATAGATAGCTAAGATTCCCACAGCCTCTTTCCGCACACACCAAATACGAGTCCAATCTGATGACATGCTCACAGATCACCAAACAGGATAAGCTAAACTAAAGAGTTTAGCCAATACCTTGTCCTCAAAAAGGTGGCCCCAAGTGGACGCATGGTTACTCTTTGTTAACCAAGGTCCAACTGTAAAGGAACGAAAGGAGTTGGTACACAGAAAAGCTACATACTGAAACAGGAGTACGCAGATAGATAACTACAGCTGGAATATGCTCCAGCTAGATGGTTACCATCGAGAGGCAATGCATCATTTGCATTAAAAAGGTAAGCAAGGCTCTAAAAGAAAATTTATCTCCAGCATATCATCTTACCGATTCCAAAAAGCATGAAAAAGATAACCCACCAACTAACCATAGCAGCGGATACCTTTTCAGTCGGCATGAGGCGCATTATTATCTACTTCAACAGCTGAAGTAGACAATTCCTCATCCATGATCAATTTTCACAAGTACCAAAGATGAATCATAGACAAATGCTTCTAGGATAAGAGAAATAGACAGTTATGGCGGTCCCAAATTGCACTCGCAGTTAGACAACACAAAGTTCCGAGTCCATCATTGGGCCTGCAAACCTTCCGTATCATGTTACGACTGAAACTAGACTTCTGGCTAAAACATGCATGGTTGCATGTAGGCAACGAACTCAGACGCAAAAGCTAAAAGTATCTGAGCACTACTGATTTAGTGTGTTTTGGACAGGCGAGTTTAACTACGGATATGATGGTGAAGCTAAAAAGATGGAACCAGTCAAGAACCTAAAATGTCGTTGAACCTTATTGTAGTAGCTGGCTGGTGAATCACTTGTTTAAAGGGAAGCCATCATATAAAAAATAAGGCAATCAACAAATTAAGGGGAGCTTATAACTAAAATTGTGGAATTTAGACAACGATGATGTGTCTACTCTGAATATGCCGTGATCTCACTGCCAAAACCACACTCATATCTCATCCTTGGAATAAAGAAAGTCCTTCAAAACACAAATATATTAGTATGCAATAATCATATATATATATATATATATATATATATATATATATATATATATATATATATATATATATATATATATATATATATATATATATATATATATATATATATATATATATGTAATTCATAAGATTCCTGCCAGTGCATGGCCTAGATGAGTTAAAGAGAAACCTAATCATTGATACCAAGACAAACTCTCTGTTTAGATCTTGTGTAGAGTTTTTTCTCTCTTCTTTTCTTTTGATAAAAGGCACCATGGACTGTAACATGGGCGATACATTCATCTTATACCACGAGTAGGGTTTAGGACCCACTAAGCATACTCAAGACGACAGCTAGAAAGAAGGCCATCCACCATTAGTGGATGAACCATCAATCATAACGATGAGTAAAACATGAAACTTGCACAAGAGGGAGATTTAATCCTAGACATTTAAGAGGCGATAGATGCTCTCCTACCAAAGACAAGGAACGATGATTATACGGGTGCTTTTGGTGAATAACTGGTTGTGGTACATATCTACGATTGAGTGATTGATTATATATGACTTCGAGCCTAGGAATCATTTATATATTCTTTCACTAATATATTAGCTAAACTTGGTTGGGCTCAAATGAAGCACATCCAAGGGCAGATTTATTATTTCCAGATTTGCCGTTCATATCCAGTGACTTCCGAGAACAAATTTTGGTTCCCCTTCTTAGCTTCCTCATCGAGCCACTCAGCTCCTACTCATCCTTTGTAGAATCTCTTACTTCATACTCACATCGAAACCAGACACCCACCAATGTTGATGTTCTCATTCAACACATAATTCTAATCCTCTGATACGCGTGCAAAGACCTGCCAATTCTCCGTAATCAATAAATCGACGAGATCATGCCATGATGTAAACCTTGTTGCTACTGCATACATGCCTGTCTCGCTTCCCTTAGAAGCTCATACTAGTATCACCATGCGTCCTAATGATGCTTAGCCCTCTCGAACAACAGCTTCTTCCACATAATTTTATCTACAGTATATAGTACCTCTTCTAATGACGTATTCTATTATT
Organism: Musa acuminata AAA Group; assembly: GCF_036884655.1. NCBI lineage: Eukaryota > Viridiplantae > Streptophyta > Magnoliopsida > Zingiberales > Musaceae > Musa > Musa acuminata. The sequence continues at coordinate 41,582,556 of NC_088354.1, read as the reverse complement.
TACTCGCTATTGATTCAAAAAAGAAACCCCCATCAGGATTTCAGCATAGAAAAATTCATGCATTCTTAATCGCCTCATTACAAAGGTGCAAACGTAGGATCCAATCAGTAAGGAATGCCAAACGGGACTTTTATCAAGCAAGTTACCAGCAAGATAAATTGGACCAAGTGAGTGAGATGCAAAAAGAACAATCAGATCTACGGAATCGAATCACAGAGGCATTTTGACACAACACCGAATGTCACATTGCAAGCATTCAGAGGGAAAATAAAGGTGAAATAATCGGGTGACGAGCGATGTAAAATGAGAAGATGGTGCGATAGATCATACCTTTGCCCGGACGATAGAAGCGAGAGATAAGATCAAGAGACAGAGCAGCATTCTGACTCTCTCTTGCACTGGATGAAGGAAGGAACGGCAACGTATTACCCATCAGAAATAGAAACCGGCCATGGGAGGGATGAGCAAGAGCAAGAGCCGGAGACCATGCGCACTGGATTCAGAATGGAGGAGGGTGTGGGTGACGACAGCGGTCCACAATGGCTATTCTTTGCCGCGAGCGAGTCTCTATATGTAGTGGTGGTTGGTTAGAAGGGGGGGGGGCGCGTTTAACTCAGAGAAGGCGCGAATTCGAAGGGCGTTCGAATTTGAAAACACATGAATGTTAAACTAGTTTGGAACTACTTCGATTCAAATCAGTTTATCGATAGTTCGATTTTGAAGACTATAAACAGATTGTTCGGGACGATCAATCATGAAACGTAAAATCTATTTTTCTAGAACAAATAAACCATAAACCTCGGATCCTTTAATTTAATATATTTTCAATCCAAAAAAATCAATTATTAATCAAATAAACTGTTCCAATGACCAAAAAAACAAAACCATCGTAAGTTTCTAGATACTATTGATTTATCATATTTCTTCCCGTACCAAGAGTTTATAAAAAAATATTTTAAAAATCTTCGACTTCAGCATCATCACTAGAACTATGTTTTCTAGTCATGACTAAACTGGATCTCTAATTCATTTATCAAGTCGATGTAATCATAGAAAAAATATTTTTCTATGATTAACTAGTTCGAATCAAATTAAACTAATTTTAATTTACAAAATATCAATTAGATATGAGTTTATTGTTTTAAGCCGTTAACTAGTTTGATTATTGACGTGACCTAATTTCACTATCATAATCTTATGTGAGCTTAATTTCATAAATTTTGTCATATCCATTTAATTGGATTAACTATTCGATTTATTTTAATTGAACCAAGTCCATTCATTTGAATATGAATATATATATATATATATATATATATATATATATATATATATATATATATATATATATATATATAATTACTTAAGATTATAAACCAAATAATCGATTAACTTAACTGAATTAAGTGATTTTGAATTGATTCGATTAGGTGGGTACAAACCGATTTCGCTTCAGACCAATTTTATTTCAACCGAATCAAATCGGAAACACCCTATCATTAAGTGACCAATAGATCGATCCATCCATCCATCCATCGATTAAGACCATATGCTATCGATTTCTGTCTATAAAATTGGAATCTTGATTTTTTTTTTAGAAAATAATAAAAACCATTTTAAAATCGAAATTTTCTTTCACATCACTCTCTCTCCAAAGCAACGGAGGCAGATAAAAGAAGGGTTTGGGTTTGGGTTTGGGTCTCCAAGACAGAGAGTCGTCACTTTGGGGAAAAGTCACAGGCGATCAGTTGCATCTTCTTCTTTTCTTTCACTTTTTCTTGTTTTGTGGGGGGCTGTCAAAGTAAACCACCAATGGCCAATCCACCTTTTGACCCCCCCCCCCAACACAAATCCAAAGTGCAACATTTCGCCACCACACAGTAATAAATAACATTTGATGAAACGAAATAGCAGTAAAAGAACAAGATAAATCGCACTGCATTCTTCAGGTTGTATCGCCTCTACAATGACAGTACAATCATTCCCTGGAAAAGACGAATGCATCCCATCCCAGACAAGAATTACTATCGAATCATGTAACCACGGTCATCATTGACAGGTGCCTTAGATCCCATACATATCCAAGAAGACAAGAGCAAGCAAACAATGGCCAGCTAAAAGTTAGGCTGCTCTCGGGAGATGTTGCCCGGATCTGAGCAAACATGAGAGCCCTATGGCAAGCCTTCGACTGCTGATTCTACTTGAGAAAACCAAGTGGAGTTCTAAGAGCAAAGAACAACCCTGCATACTCATATGGATGATAGCCATCTCGGTTGAAGTAGATCGATGAACACTCTTCAGCACTTAAAATGACAAGAAGCGTCGATCGTGTATATTTACAACAGCGTCATTTCTGACAATAACAATACAAGCGACGAGAACTGCAACATAATTTGATGGCAGCGAACTTATGATCACAAGAAAAAAATGATGGACGAAAAGCAGAAGATAGAGCAGCTGAGAAGGTGACGATCGACGCGGATGATGGCGGGCGATGAAGCTACCTGTTGGAGACTGGGTTTGGGCCACTGGGGACTTCGTGTTTGCTCGCTTCGAACTGGGAGGTGGAGTTGCCGCTCTTCGGATGTAGCCTCATGGATTGAGACGAGGAAGGTGACAGAAGTCGCCTACTGCTGCTGCTCGATAACGAGGCACCGTCGGTCTGCAGTTGAATCTGAGGCTGGCGAAGCAAAGCAAGGAGAAAGAGGCAGAAGAGAAAAGAGTAGAGTAGGAATGCATGTGCTCCGAGACGGACTTGGTCTTTAGCCATGCAGGTTTCAGTCTGGAGAAGAGATCAAGATCCATGAACCACTTTAAGTAACGAGAAGAGGAGGCTCGAGACGAGAAGGGAAGAAGGTTTGGTGGAAAGAACGCAGGTGGAGGGGAGGTGAAAAGGGAAAGGCTTTAAGTTGAACGCTACATTGCGAGGGACGAAGTTACGTGGTTACCCCCTTTCAGGTCACTTTTGCGTACATGGATTGTTAAAGTGACTCTGAACGAGATGACATGCGCTTCGACGAGTGCGGCAGAGGAATCCAGCATGGTGGTGGTGGAGATCGCCATTGAAGCGTCGAGGGTAATGTAAAATGATAAGATCAGAAAGTCGATGATGTTTCTGTAACTATCTTGGTGAGTTCTCAGGTCATCATATCCCTTCCTACATTTGCATGAAAACCTGGGAAGAAGGAATTGCCTGTAAAGACACTATCATGCTAATGTGATGGCCTTTTCTTGGATAGATGTGTGTGTGTGTGTGTGTGAGAGAGAGAGAGAGAGAGAGAGGGAGGGAGAGAGGAAGCCTATGACGTTTAAAGACACAGGAAAAGCAAGCATCCTATTCTAAGCATGGCTGTTCTGCAGTCTGTGATCCAGAGGCTGTCGTCGCACTGGGCAACAGGTGGCCCCCGATACCCACCTTGACAGATTTCCTGTGAGGAAGAAGGTGATGATGGATGGATGGATGCATCTTACAACACAAGATGGAAACGAGTCACGTTTAACCATTGAGCTTTGGCAGAAGAAGCATATAAAAAAGGTAAAAATGTGGAAACTAGTCTTATCATGACAAGAGAAGTCACTCACGAGGTTAACAGAAGAAGTGTTGACGTCTTCGACCAAGAGAAGCTTTAGACCGTGACAAGTCACCAAGTGGGAAGGAATAAGTGAGTAATAGAAAGTTTTTACCTTCGACTTTTAACTTTAGAACTCCCACTTCCCCTTCTTTCCTCTCTCTCTCTCTCTCTCTCTCTCTCTCTCTCTCTCTCTCTAATATATGTATATATAAATATATAATAAGTTTGGGATGGATGCTTTGTTTATACATTATAATTCGGAGGAGACATTTTATCGAACAAGTTCATACTATTGTAGATTTTACTTAAGGATTTTTTTTAAATGACAAAAAGGTATATGAACTAAACCTAATTGAACCAATAACTTCTAACCATTTAACTTTCTCATCCTTTTGTCTCCTTTCCTGTCTTCTCACCCTTTAGTTAATTATGATTATGGAGGAATAAGGGTAATCATAGATTATCGCTTGTAGTTAATTATGATTAATATCTTAATTTGTATACTTTAAGAAATAATATTAAGAAAATAAAATATTTAATTTTAATTTTGTTCACGTCGAAAAAAATCATACGTATTGTCACGTGTAAAATAACATGAATAAAAAGAATAAAAATTAATTTTATAATTTTAAATTATTTTTAAATTAAAATAAAAATTAAATTTTATCATTCACAGTAAATTGTTTTCCTCCCCTCCTGTTGCTCCTACGCTACAAATGGCAGATCATGATAGCATCAATGACGCACGAGATCGGTTCTCTAGTAGAAGGTGACTCCATGATACTGTGAACTATGAGACCTCGGTGCCCTTTTGTTCTTCTTCACTTGCTATTATTGTTGCTGTTATAGTAGTAAGTTGGACTTCGACTCCGCCAAACCACTTGTCATTCCCTTCTAGAAGCCAACAGCGATAAAGCTCAAAGGCAACGAGGAGGACAATTCCACGGCTACGTGAAGCTGCATCGTAGCAACCTCCGCAACTAAAGGGAACAACTATCGTGTGGTGATGCCTGGCTTTAGTGAGACGCATCCCTCCTCCTCAGCCTCGTCCTTGTCAACAACCAACTGGGTGGGACAACCGAGGACATCGGAACAAAAGACGGAGGTAGCGTGCATCCACATCTCCAGTGACGACGATGACGATATCATTGCTCGATGACTCAAAGGAGTATGATGTTGTAGTAAGGAAGTCGCCACCACTAGTCTTCTGGTTTCTCATTCGCCTTTTTGTAATTTTTTTATTAGGGAGGACATCACGTGTTGGGCACCCGTTGTGTGAGTGCACTTCAGAGGTAACAAAACCTTCCTCTGACCACGTCCTTCCTCACAACCGCCCTCCCCTGATCACGTATGCATCGCCATCCATCTCAATGCCATGCACTGGCAATGCAAGCATCGAGTCAATGCTGACGTGCTGGTCCTCAATGTCGACCAATGATGGAATGAAAAGAAGATGATCGTCACATTGTAAGGTTTTGCTTTTACAAACAAGGTGACGGACGAGCAAGAGGGGAGGAGGAAATCGTTCACGGTCAATGGCAACATCCAAATTTCCTTTAGAATGCCATCAGCCTCGCGCACCACCGACGTCGCTGCTAGTCTATCATCCGCATCGTAACCGAAGGGAAGTAAAATAATTTATGTGAAAGACTACATTTATATAAAATTATTAATTTAAAAATAATAAAAAAATTTATCTTTTTCATTCATGCCTTTTTGGTATGTGACAACATATGCAATTTTTTTTATCAATGAAGTTAATGATGTGAGAAGAATTAAGATTAAATATTTCACTTTCGTAAGTGTAAAAATCTAAATATTCCTTTTTAAAGTATAAAAGATGGAAGTGCTAATCATAGTTAACTACAAATGATAATATGTAATTACCCTAAAGAGAGAGAATGAGAGGAAGGAGGAGAAGGGAGAGAAAGAAAAAAAAAAAGAAAATTATGTTAGCGATTTTAAAATTTTTGACATGAATAAAAATGAATCGATAAAAAAAAGACCATAAATTATATATTAACTTTTAATAATATTTGACATAAAATAAAAATATTTTTGTTTAAATAGAAAAAATATCTCTAGATAAAAACGAATTAGGAAGACGTCATTGGATATGAAACAAAAAATAATGAAACCTTTCACCCATAAAATTACCCTTAAATCTGCCAGCAGCAAACCTTTCACCCTCGAGACAAAAGTAGCGTACATCTTATTCTTGCGGCATTCGCAAGACAATTAGAGTACTGAAGCTGAAGCTTCACTTCCCAGCGGGACGCTCCTGTCATGGAATCTTAGAAGAAACTTCAACACCTATTATTTGTAGGTCCTGTAAAAGCTCGAGACAATGGTCAAAGTAGAAAACGCACTTTTCAGAGAGAGAAGAGAAAAGACACCGTCGTTTCCAGCTGCCTTGATACTTTTTTTTGGTAGAGCAAATGCATGCTTTTAAGGAGAGTTCATTCATTACTAATGAATAGGCACACCTGCATCAAATCGAGCCAACCGAGTTGAGTAGACAACAATACCGTCTGATCGATTCCTCCTTAAAGATGGCAGGCGGTGAGGGCGACCGCTGAGATTACAATTCTTTGAGAAGATCTTGGACCTTCTCGAACGTGCATCAGCACAGCATATGATACCGTAGTGGATGAAATTTCATGCCACGCAGATTCTAACTATAGCGGATTTGTTCCAGAAAAAAAGAATAGACCCCATCTTTAAGCTGTGTGTTCATAATGCAGCTCGTACTGCACTACACACATCTTACTCACTGATTACAAAACCCAGTAAGCATAAATCTGTTTTCACATAATGCTATCAGCCTTTGCAAATGAAAACTAGAAATTAGTTCATCCTCATGTCACTCTGGGAGGTGAAAAATAACAAAGATCGTCCTCAAACTAAATCAATTGTAGTACCCTAGATAGAAGACTAAACTCGGAAGTCAGAGATTTACGGATACAACGGAATAATTTGCAGGTCTCATGAAAAGGAGAGAATATTGCAGAGCGTTGTGTGAAGTGTTGAACAACTCTTACCTTCGAGAAATTATTGCTCAAAAAAATTTCTTGTGTTTGTAATTCAGTTTCACGAGATAGAAGGCTTAGCTTCTCAAGTGTCATGATCTAGACATTAGGAAATCTGATCTCAAAACAAGGGTCAAAGAGAAAGACAACAGAAACAATCACTTACCTCCAGCCTAATGACTGTCTTATCCCAGTGAAAATAAGACCAACGGACCTCCCAATCATACAGACAAGCAGAAATGATACAGCATTTCTAACCTTGGTGAAAGCAGATCTAACCAATGGCATGCTGATATCGGAAAACTCCAGATACAGGCTGAAGTAGTACCTCCTGCAAACAAAGCATTAAATGTCACATATCATCAAGAATAAAGTACATTGTTTCTAACCAAAAGTATGAAGAAGAACAATAGAAAATGACTTGTTTTCTTGTAGTAAAAAAAGAGAGAGAGAAAGAACAAAACAACAGATATTGGATAAGGATAGCTCTCCAGTTTATTGCAGGATGAATTACTCTCATTAACCAATGAACTAAATTCCATCTTTAAAAATGGAATACATGTAATATCATAATTTCATGTTAATTATATGCAAACAGGGTTCTTGAAAATGAGAATAGAACACTGCAAATTGGGTGGACCAAATCACCGCTGACGATTTTTAGGGGGCGGTGTCACCTCTCAAAGGCCTGAACAATGGGGCTTATATGCATTGGTCGGATGTCGGGTCTCTGTGAGATGAAATTACCCTGAATCTCTTTAGGGGTTGCTACATTCCACCAAATAGTTTATTCCATGACAACAAGGCTTAAAGTTATCACCATGACACAGAAGGTATAAAGACAACAGGCTGTCTCAATTGACATGGGTAGAGAGCAACTGAATCTGTATATTCAAGGCACATCATGATTTGATCTGCAGATTCTTTAGGGATATCACTGGCTTAGCATGGTATGTTTTATCCATGGTAAAGATCATTCAGAAGTATGACAATACCATCCGGTTAAGGCCCTTAGTTCCTTTGTTCGTTTCACAGGCAAGGAAAATCGGCTGATACAAACATATGGCATGGGGGATGCAGTCGCTGACTTTCTGAACGGAAGCTTCTTCCACCAATGAAGATTCACATTTTGATTTTCTACTGGGTTATCAAGCAGCTCTCTGTGAAGGACATGTAACTCAAAACGGTCTTCATACATTGAGATAACAGACTCGAAGTTCTCCTGAAGCCAGTGCTTAAGTACAACCTGCAAGAAACAATTTTACTTCTCAATGGCACCAAAACAAGATGACAAGAATTATGCTAATTTTCTGCCAATCTTATTCCAACATACATGACATCCTGTGCCTATGATATCATACATTCATATCTCCTATTGTGTACACATAGCTATTACATTACTGTTAAAGCCTCTATGGTCAAAAGTAAGAAAATAATCCGCTATACCTGAAGGCACTGATGGCTGTATCATGCCACATTTTTTTCCAAAAGTAGGCAGGCATGACTAAGGTTCGTAATTTCATATCGTACCGACGTTTTGAGCTTTGTTTGATATGGTACAATACGAGCGTATCGAGCAGTATGCTAGGTGTACTGCTCGGTATATATATATATATATAAAATAAAAATATAAAAATCAATATATAAAAAATAATATAAAAATAGAAAAGGAGGCATATGTTGCCTCGACAACGTCGTCTCCTTTTCTTCTCGTCATATCAAACGAGGAGAAGAACGTTCTTTTCCTCATCTGCGACATTCGACGAAGACGTCGAAGGCTGCAAACGTCTCCGGCCTCCGACGAAGAAGCCGAGCCATTGCCTCTTTGTTACCTCCTAGATCAGGATTGTCGAGGGAGGGTGACACCGGATCGGAAAGCATCAAGGTTCTCCCGATTCTCCCTCTTCTCCCTCGTTGCTTCTTCTTCCCACACCACAGTCAGGCCGCAACCAGGCTAACGGTAGCGGGCGATTTGCATACCGATCTACCAACGATATCAATCAAAATTAAGATCCTTGGGCATGACAAACACCACACTGGGTTGTGCCCATGGTATAATAGTGCACTAGTATGGCTTGTGCCCATGGTATGATGTGATCATGCAGGATATCAAATACAGCACATGCATATGTGACATGCAAAAGTACCAGTACCCCTCTGGTATCTCGAGGTGGCATCAAGTGTAATATCCCTATTTTTTTAGGACCAATTTGTATATATATATATATATATATATATATATATATATATATATATATATATATATATATATATATCTCAGCAACTAAATTGTAAAAGGTGAAAAAAAAAAAAGGTTTCCATCCCACCGCCTCTCTCTCGTGTAAAGATAGGTTGTGGGTGAGTGAGGAAGAGAAGAAAAGAGGGAAACCAAGAAAAAGAAAAGAAAGAAGAGAAGGAGGAGAAGGGAAAGAGAAGAAGAAGAAGAAGAAAGGAAGAAAAGAAGAGGAGGGAGAAAAGAAGGAAACAGAGAAGAAAGAAGGCATTAATTGTGAGAACAGAGGAGAGAAGGAGGACAGAAGAAGAGAAGAAGAAAGGGAGAGGAAGAGAAAGGAAAGAGAGGAGGAGGATACCACGTAAACGGAAAGAGAGGAAGGAAGAGATGAGGAGAGAGAAAGAGTGGCATTCTGTGTAGAAGAGAAGAAAGAAAATAAAAGAAAAATAAGAGAATCATTATAGAGGATTCGTTTTGATACCAAATAGATTCAGATCAAGTTCAGGAAAATTATATGAGGTATGGTTTTGAATTCTCTTGCATTCCCATTAATTAGATTTATGTTGATTATAGATTGACTAATGTTGGTGTTATTAGTTAATGTGATATTTATGCTGTGAAGGAAAATATACTTATTTTGGGAAAAATAAGGAAAGGAAATATATGAACAATATGTTTGTATCAAAGATATGCGATCAAGGTAAGTATCCGATAACTTCGTCTAGTCTATTTTCGAAAGTGTCAATGCATGTGTTCAAAATTTGTAAATGCATATGATTACATGATTTAGAAGTTCTTTTATTATTTAAAAATATTACAAAGAATTTATATGTTTACCATTTGGAAAGGCATATGGTTTAACCAATTAGTTACTGTTTACATGCATTTTTAAGTTATCTTATTTGAATTTATATGAAAATGTTCGTCCAATATTATAATTAAAAATGATTGAAAAATATGTTAATATCATTAGTTTTAAATGATATATGTTTGCATCAGTTTTGAATTGATATGCAAAAAAAAAAGATTCATTAAAACTCTTAGTTTTGGTAAAACAATAATTGATATATTATTTCCGTGAAATGACAGTTGTCTAGTCATCATGGTTATGATATGAACCCTACCAATGAGGGTTATATTAGTATGTATTCAGAAACTAATATCTTCTGAGCCCTAACACAGGGAGATATGTGTTACCTACACCATGGGAGTTAAGCATAATTCTGAGCCTTGTCACGGGACTATAACATGGCCATAGCCATTGATACTACTGCAACTTCTGTTCAGCCATATACACCTTAGCTATATTTATGTTTATGCACTCTTAGCTATGTGATATGTGACATTAGCCATACTTATGTTTTTTATTATGAAAATGTATTAAAAGATATTTTGCTTTAAAAAGTATCATTAAGAAGCCATGATTTGAAATGCATATGAAATTGATGGTTTATAAACTTTATATGCATAAAAAAAGTATTTGATAATTATGCATATTTCTATAACATGTATTGAATGCATAAAGAACATATGTTTTTAAAGAAAATGCTTATTTATAACAAGTTTTGCTAATGGTGCTTACTGAGGTGTGATTTACTCGTATGATTATCTCTCATTTTTTCAGTGTTGCACAGCAGAAGCATGGTGGATCAATTACTGATTCAATTATGCAATTAATCTATTGATATTACTGTACATTGAGATTCCTTTGTATATATATTATTTGGATTAGAATGTTGTTTGTTTAAACGAGTTGTTGAATCTATTGAATGTCTTATGGGTGGATTGATTATGGATTGAGTTATGTTATTAATGTCCTGTGGGTTGATTACTTATGAACTAGATTATGTCATAATTATTCCATGAAAGTTATTTGTTCTGATTCTGACCTTGCATTTTAATAGGGAAATCCATAGGATTGCAGCGTTGTACCGTCCCCAGCTTTCCGTTGGGTTGGGGACATTACATCAAGTTCCATCTAAGATAACTTAAAATTTACATCTACCATATTTGAAGTACTTTCTCCTCATGCATATGCAGTGCCATTATAGGTTTACTAGCTGACTTAAGATGTTCTTTAAGATTCTAGTTATTAGAAGAGATGTTTTATGACAGTATTAAATGTAAAATTGGTTAACAAGTCAACTAACTTAGTCTTGCTTACCTCATTCCTTAGTTTTTGAAGTGTTCTAGTGGACATTGAACATAATGTTAAGCCCAAGCCACTCATCTCTGTAGAAATGTCACTGTCAATAGAGATAAGCTCCAAATATATGCTTGCTATTGTATCTGCCAACATAACCACCAGATCTTCTAAAATGTCAACTCCATATTGTGTCAGAAGTTTAGTACCATAACAGCATCCAACACTGGTAAAAGGAAATAAGAATATTAGTGACATGTTGTGATCTGACTACAATTGTACAATACTCCAGTTAAGAACTCCGGAAAATCTTGCACAAAAGGAATTTCAAACTGATATTAACAGCAAATCGGTCAGTAGGGAAAATCTGTGAAATGTTCACTTGAGTCTACAATCCAAACCAAGAGAAATTGTCCCCAAAAAGATCAAGAACTTAGTACAATCAACCACTTCATTGGGTCATTTAACCATACATGTTGTCACAGTGAGTTCAAGTGCCAAACATTTTAAAAGTTGGTATCCTGAACTTTAGTAAATGAATGAAGTAAATTCTATGACATGAGCAAAAATATAGCCCCAATTAAATACAAAGAAAAAAAATTAATTCCATCATCTGAGCAAAGCAATATATAGGCTCAATTAAATATTAAAAAAGAGTTAATTATTTATTCTACTTCGTTAGCCATTTCTTGATAATGCATTGGCTTTCAACTGATCCCTCTTTAAATCTTCAGTTAAAATTTATAGCCCATAAATTTAACAATTGTAATTAAATAACATTGACAGACAATCCAACTTCTAACTCCCACATCATGCTTACTGGGCTTTGCTTCACTAGCACATAATTAATTGGATGTTCAAGCATAAAAATTTTGTCAATAGGTAACAAAGATGAACGAATACCAAGAAGGGAAAAAGAGACCAAAAAATATGTGATAATGCAGATCTCTCTAAAAGCGTTACAGGACCTTCTGTGGCATGATATCCATCAGTTGTATAATATGCTTGATATAACTGCCATATGCAAAAGATTTCTTTGTTCAATAACTTCTCATTCCGCTCCTAGCAGCAAATAATGCTACGGGGATCAAAATATAATGGGCTTGCCTAATCTGTATTAGGATTTAACCTTCAAGACCAACTCTAACTCCCACATCATGTTTAATGGGCTTTGCTTCGGTAGAGCAGAACTAATTGGATGTTCAACCATCAAAAGATAAGACAAATGAGCAGACATCAACAATGGGAAAAGGGAGACAAAATTATTGGTAATGCAGCTTTCTCTAAAAGCTTTACAGGACCTTGTAAAGCAGGATATCTATTGGTTGTGTTATATGCTAGATATGAATGTCTTATGCAAAGGCCTTTCCTTCCATTCCTAGCAGCAAATAATGTTTGGAGGATCAAAATATGATTGACCTGCTTAACCTTAATTAGGATTTCACCTTGAGAATTGAAGTGTCAAGCAAACGTCTCGATAGCTGATGAGCCTCAGCACTTTTACGATTTAGACAAATAAATTATAAATGAAATATACTCATTGCTATATGAATATAAAAAATTCCCAGATATATGAACAGTCATTGACAAAAGATCAAAGAGTTATTGTTTGAATCCTGAAATTAATGGTTTTTTGGTGTATATGATTGAGATCAGTACTTTTTGAGATGATATGCATCCAAATTTTGAGAAACAACAAAACCTATCGTTTTTTGCAGCTTACATTGATAACTTCATACCTCCAACATCCACACAAATTCAATTCTAGAGGCTTTTGAACACTTGAATAAGCAAATGATGGTTAGATCTATATATCAAAATATGGCAATTTCATGTAATATTAAGAAGTAACTTCTAAATTACGGCTTTTGTTGTTTTTGTTGTTGTTGTATCAAGGAGTAACTTCTAAAGAAACATAGTTCAACAACAAAATATCAAAAGTTATATTAATACCTGAGAGAACCAAATCTAAGAAAGAATAACAAATCTGAATATAGTTCAGACTTGCCTACTCTATTGATATTTTGTAAGATTCTATCATCTCCCTTCAATTTCTTTAGCATTTTGGAAGTAAGCATCTGAGACAGAATTGAAAATCTCAATCAGAATTTTGAAGCGTCACAATAAAGAGAAAAATCATGTGTTCTGATGTACCGTGTTGCACTCTCCAATTTCCAGATTGAGTTCTACCTCGAGCCATTCATTGCATATTGGTAGCATTGCTCCTTTTATAACTTCTAATGAGATCTTTAGCCAGATATCACGAGTCACAAATTCGCTATTTTCTGAGATATCATTGACCTGCCAATGCAGTCATAGCATCTTAAACTATATCTAAAATAATTCAGGCACCTTGAAAGATCATCTGATGAACAATAACATAGAAGAAAAACATTATGTTAAGACATACTTCAAAATTTAATTATTGACAAGAAAACTTCAAAAAAACAATATCAGCTCTCTCTCTCTCTCTCTCTCTCTCTCTCTCTCTCTCTCTCTCTCTCTCTCTCTCTCCATGAATGCATTTGTTGATATGCAGTGTGGAGCCAGATGAACAATGAATTTTAACTTGGATGTAGACCATTCTACGGTATGGCAACATTAATAGTTTTGACTAACTCAATAGTAGGAGGAATAACACACCCAATAGTAGGAGGACATGATGGGATAATATGTCTTGTTTATTTTCCAATGTGTTTATAAAACTCAACAAGATATCTTCATACACAAAGAAGATGGGATGCCTTAAACCATTACAGGTGTTTCTTCTTCAGTTGTAACTTGAAAACAAAATTTCTCACAAGTATAATCTGCTTGGCAGATATCAGCATCTATTAAAGATCAGTTATCCACAAGACAGTGTTATGGGTGTTGTAAGTGTACTATACTGGAGTTTGGTCCAAGGAGATCTTGACCATTAGAGAAGCATATATAATAGTTTGCAGTGTCTGACAGATTGAAGTTCTCAATGAAAAAAATTGTTTCATAAGAAAATAAACATTCTTATATAGGCTTATGACAGATCAAGTTTGGGATTGTTAAAGATTTGGGCAAGTTCCGGTCAAATCATCCACAATAGCTGTTAAGAGCTCAAGCAGAAACTTGATTGAACCCAGTGAAGGATTAGGAATTCTCAACTTGCATCAAACAAGTTGAATCAGATAGACCATAATCAAGCCAAGTGACAAAATACAAGGATGCTGATGTTGTATTAACTGAAAATCATATAAATACAGTAAACCCAATTATAGAATCTACCAGACATAACCCAAACCCTAGCTGCATTGAGTTTAAGCTGGATTATGGCATCCATATAAATATATATTTTCATAAAGAAGGCAATATATATTAACCAGCATGATCGCTCTATCTGTGTCACCAACAGGAGTAATAATTACTCTTATTATTTTCCTTTTTCAAATCCTGCATTTCTTTTTCAATCTTTCTTTTTTCCTTGCATTTATGTTTATATTATAGGTCCTTCCTGCTCTCCTCTTATACTAAAAACCTGTCTCAATATAATATTCTTACCCCTAAACTTTAGACCACAATCTTACAGGAACAAGTATGTTAAGCCTGCCTATTTCTAGGTCTTCTTGATTTTCACTCACATCCATATCACCACTACTCAATCTAATACAACCAAATTCTTTTTCTTCTTTATTTTGTTTTTCGGTGTCATATCTCTTTTCCTACACAGGTTGAAAGGTTGATCCATCTATTATCATTATAAACCCAATAAAGGCCAGATACCCACAGATCAATCATGACTAGTAAAAATTTTATTCAGCTATCCAAAAAAATGATTTTATCTTTGACCTTTCCAGTCCTATGCATAAAACTGGGCATTCACAAAAGAAATTATTATGATCTACAAATTTCTTGTAAATATTGTATACTAAATGCATTATAAAAATAATCAAAATGGTGAGGAACTAGGTTACATATTGAAATCTAAACTACCATCAAGAACAAAGAGAACATAGGCGCCATAATCAAAATCTCTTGTTTTGAGATTTTATTGACAATCTATGACCTCCGATATCAACAGTTTCATCAGACTAGAGAACTATGCAATTGAATGTAAAACATAAGGAATTAGATATAATACTTGCCTCTGTTTGCAATCGCTGCAAAGTGACCCAAATCAAACGCAACCTAGGACCTTCATCAATAGCAAACAAATTGAAGGGTTGCTTTTTGCTGTCAGCATTGTTTTCAGCAACGTTGCTAGTGAAATTACTATCATTCTTAATTGTACTCAAAGCATCCATAAGCTTTTTGCAAGTTTCATGCCAATAATCGTTTGAGGTAGACTCAGTTGATCTGTCGAGAAATTGGTGCATCCACATCAGCTAGAATATGTCATGCTTAAGATATGGAAGAGATTACTAATTTCTCAACACATGAGATAAATATGCAATGCCATCCAATTATACATGGTTCTTCCGATTTACAGCCTACTCTTACCTACCGTAACTGGATGTTGTAGCATCACGATGTAAGCCTGTAGTGCCATCTCGTACCCTGGAAAAAGCTCTGTCCCTGGGAACTACTCCAGCTAGGTATGCAAAGATCACACTGACTGTTAGAAGAACTTGGTTGACAATAGGAATCCAATTGTTTGGCATATTAGTCTCGGGATTCATCAGCATCCCCTGACAACGACATTTGATAGAGCTCTTCTTCATGCAAATTATGTCATTTATGCCAGTGCGAAAAGTAGCACTAGCTAAACAAGTTGCTGAACATTTGAACTGTCCAAAAAGATGTCCTTTCTTGATACAGTCCCTGTGGCATGGAGGGCAATCAGTCCAAGTTTCCAAACAAAACATTCATATCATCAGAAAATTAACAAAAATCAGAAAGAAATTTCTTCGATATCATTCTGAATGTATACATCCATTTTCTCAAGTGCTGTCCTTACACAGACAGACATAATCATCAATGTGTTCGACAAACAGATAAATACAAAGATGATAAAAGAACATAGGGTTCATTAGGAAGTAAGTTATAACAGAATTTTGATGTGTGATTCACCTTTGTAACATTCTGGCATATGCATTTCTTTGGCTGGCAACAAAATGGTTGTTTCTGGAAATAATACTTTGCAATTGTGCACGCGCACAAGATGGTATAGAAGCACAATCCGCCATTCAAAATGCAAGGGTGGTACTTGGCAACCAGTCATTCAGGTCATTGTTGAAGTATAGGAATATACCTCATGAGTGACAACCAAACCCAGCATCTTTCGGAAGATCAACTACAAGCAAAGTAAAGACTGCATTAGTAACCTACATCACCAGTGAAATCCTTTACATGCATAATGCAGCATGTCAATGCGATTCGACTTTCTTAAAGGCTCATCCCATGTCTTGCATGGAAAAGGCACACACATGCATTGCACAAAAAGAAGAAGAACACTTTATTAAAGATATAAAATGTGTTAAACGCGGAAATCAGGTATTAGGGTAGTGAGCAAGAAGAAACAGTGGAAACATTTCCCAGAGTCCGTTTCAGGAAACATCGAGCAATTAGCTGTTGACAAAAAAATTACTTAGGAGCAAGTTCTATATTCATGTAATGGTGATCCCCCAATGCAACAAAGATGAGCTCTACGTAAATTAACCCATTCTTTGGGCAGTCTTCGTGCTTAGAACAGTGAAAAGTCCCTTTTCTCAAGTTCCCTTTTACGTGAAAACATAGGATACAAAATACGCCATGGGATTCAAAGTGCGAAACATTTATTGAATCTTTACAGCAAAATCCATTAGCCCCTAACGATTCATTAATTCCAAACAATAAGAACAAATAACAAGCCGATGAAATGCTGATTGCCCTGACGATGCACCCGCAGAGATCCACCCGTCTACGGGGGTGGATCGGAAGTCAAACCCCCCGAACAACACCAGAATGCAGGGATTAGGGTTGGGATGCGAAACGAAAGAGGAACTTTGGAGGGAAGCTCATCCGAAGCGTACCTGGTTGGGTCTCGGTATCTCTCTCGATCGCTCGCTTCCGCCGCCCACCGACCTCCGCCAGGAGAAGATGGGCGGCAGCTGCAAGGACCGTTTGCATTTATCGTAGATGGAGGGCCGGAAAGAAGCCGCCCGGTTCGGGGTGAGATCGCCGAAGAGTGTGGACCGTAAGATTCGTGAACTGGATGGATGAAACCTGGACCGTGTGATCGACGATGGACCGAGACCGGGAACGGGCGGCCTCAATAAAACGCGACGAAGTAATCCGGCGGCCAACATTATCTCATGTATTTATGTGGCCGGAGCCATCTGGAGCTGTGAGATTCGGGCTATACATCCAACGGTCCTTGTTTGACGCAGAAAGAGAATCTTGACCCTCGATTAAAATATTCTAAAGCAAATAAATAAATAAATAAATAAATAATTCAGGAATTATTATAAGGTTATATTAAATGATGTTCACATGTGACTTCATTCGAGATTTATCGCTTATGCAACATTACGTAGATGTCTCAAATTAGAGTATGTCGCTTATGCAACAACGTGCTAAGCAATTAAACTCCGTCGTACAGATATTAGTTACACATGATACAGATATTTATTACACCAGAAATACCCCAATCAAACTCCATCGTAGAGATATTAGTTACACGCGGAATATTAAGAGAATATTTAGGTATGCGAGATATTAAAAGAATTAAAATAATAATAGCATATTACTAATGTATATTAGGTTTGACTTACGACTTAATAAGTTGAACTTTTGGATTAAATTAATATGCAATCTCATCTATGTTAGCCTTGATTAATTTGGCTTAAACTTATCGTTCAACTTAGAATCATAATATGATACTAGAGGTAAGGTTCATAAAACAATGAGTGAATAAAAAATTATAAAATAAATAAATAAACTAGATATTGGCTACAACCAAGTGAAAAATAAATCTAATCTATCCTAAACAATAAGACGAAGACAACTATATCAACCACCCATTTATAGAGAGAGAAAAGAACTAAGGAAATATTCATGTATCAAAAATTAAAGGGACTAAAGAATAATCTTATATTATTAAAAATTAAAACAATCCCATTGATAGATAGGTTTGATTCATAATTTAATAAGTTTTTAGATTAAATTAATAGCTTTTTATAATCTCTCTCTCTCTCTCTCTCTCTCTCTCTCTCTCTCTCGTCTTTGGGTGCCATTCACGCTACAAGTCGGGTGGGGACGGACAATATCGTGCGTTGAAGCTTAGATAGATGAAGAGCTAATCTCATAGTGGCATTCAACATTGTTGTGATGGCTAATGAAGATGTCATAACAGGAGAGGTGATCAAAGCCACCAAAACATGATTGCTAGCTATATCATCTCATCATCTATGGTGCTCCTATGTGCATTTATTGATGATGTACTCGAATAGCTAGCGAGCTAGCTAGCTTCATAATGACAGCATATCCTACGTGAACACGAACGTACCTATTACATGTACTCCGATGAACAAATCTTCTATTTATCTGTTTTTGGAACACAAACAGAAAAAGAAAAGCAAAACTTTCATCGATAAGACATGTCGATTTAGTCGATGGAAGTCTCGTCGATGCGCACAGACTATAGCTGGCTTGACTTTGTTACCTAAGTCCGGCGGACCTCATCATCATCCTTTTACTCGAGGCTTTTACGTTTCTTCTTCGTCATCCTCCTTTTACGTGATCGAAGTGCCTCCTTAGTGTGCTAGCAACCACCACTCAAACATGCCCCAAAAGTGTGTGATGCTTCCTCGGAGAAGATAGGCAGATCCATGTCAACTTTTGCCTTGAAGATATGGAGTGGAGGCATGCGTCAATGTGGCGTGGCGTCTTTAATTAATCCCTACACGTAGGTGATCAAGATTTTATTCCAGCTGAAATTCAATAGGATGACTAGTTGCTTTCGAATTCAATCGAAATTGATAGGATATATTCTAGCATTGTCCTCGTGGTCACAATCATATGGTACAAAGTCGCTTCGAAAAGTTTGAAACGGTGCCATGCGACATCGTTCCGTGCAAGTCGGTAGCACTCGCACAAACGTACAAGCTGACTGCCCGAGGAGTCAACTACCATCATCAAATCATGTACGCTACTGACTTAACCTTCTGAGGGGTTGAGTCAAGAAATCCTCCTCCTGATAACGGAGAAGATGCACTCAGAAGATGAGGCTCAAACTCAACTCGACTCGACAGAGGCTCCCATCCAACAACCAGCCACACTGATGATCCTGCACATCGAAGGTCGAACCGAACCATACAGACACGATTCGAGAGTTCGTCGACAGAAACTGAAAACCAGAACCGTGGAATCGGTTCATCTTGGAACCAAAACCAACGATTTCAAAACCACGGCCACCCGACTAACCCCTACCGCTAGATGAAAAGGGTCGTTTGGATTTACACCCGTGAAAGGCCGAGAAGGAGACGCATTGTTTAGGCGATTGGATTTGCATGCACGAGGTGCTCAAGTGCTGAATAAAGAGTTGGCCTGAGATGATACATATACGGAACCTTTTGCAAAAGAGTTTATTTACCTAACGCTACTGATGTCTCATCGAGATAGTCTCTTTGGATACCAAAAGCATTCGCTTTTGGAGATGTGCACATGAACTAATGAAACCTATAGTGATGCGATGGTGATCAACCTGACACCACCGTCGTCCTCCTGTGGATGAATGACCAAGCACTATGGTCTGTAGAATAATACCCAGAATGGAAAGGGTACACCACCCTAGTGGAATGATCCACTCATCTACTTGCAAAGAGCAGTGGCCAATGAGGAGGGTGAGCATGCAAAGAGGATGAAGCATTATCAGAGTGGACATTCACGGCAAAGCAACATGGGGATCATCCATGGCGTCACTAAAGACTCGACTGCCATCGAGGCTACAAAGGTCTTTGAAGGCTCAAGTGTCATCTTTAACCTCAGACTGCATGTAGATACTGATGAAGGGTGGAAATGCGACTATCTGATACTGATCAGTCTGGGATCCAATCGGTGGAGATGGCAGTGTGAGTAGAAATGATTCCGACTGTGCTTATCAGACCGCAAACTTGAAACTTGTTTGGCCATTGGTTAATGTAATATAATATTTTTGGAAAAAAAAAAAGTTGACCATCTTAAAACCAGACCAAGTTAAACATTAATTTACGGCAACCATTTCGTGAAATAAAATTTTCATGAATGAGATGAGATTATGTTTGGTGAATGTAATTACCATGGTCCCTCTTTACGACTTATAGGACCACAAGGACGTCCGTACGGTCGTAGTACAAATGGTGATTGTTACAAGTCCAAGAAAGAACGTCTTCTGGCCCCAATGGACTGCAGTGTGATGCATGCATTACGATGCACGAAGCATTACGATGATTAATGCCGCACAGCCAATCATCTCTTCTGACCACGATGGGTTTCAGTGCGTTGCATGCATTAGGACGCATCATCCACAAGCATGATAATGCCCAAAGCAGACGTGAGAAGAAGAAGAAGAAGAAGAAGAAGAAGAAGAAAATAGGAACCTGTCCGTATTCCATGTATTCCAAGACGGTCAAAAGCAAAAAGGCTCAGTTATTGTCCATCCGGCAACAGTTAATGGTGTTTGTATTTTGTGACATGTCAGCAGCCTCTTCACAATATTACTCCACTGATATCTTAACTGTGTTTTTAAGAATACTTTTCATGTATCCATGTATCTGTGTTACACGATAGTGAGTAAAGTTCCTTACATGAAGCATGTGTTGTCGGATTGGATCAGAAGGGATCAGTGGCTCAATCCTCCTAAGACCAACATCTCTCTCTCTCTCTCTCTCTCTCTCTCTCTCTCTCTCTCTATGTTAACCCATTGCCTCTTCAGTGTGACTACAAGAAAATTCTGGTGATGTCTGAGTCATTTCCCACCATATTTCCAGGTTAACACCCAACCCTACCTTCGTGCTCCAACATATACTCTGTCTAAACTTGTGCCATTAAACACGGGAAGCACAAGAAGTGTTGCCGTGTGTGTGCTTCTCTCTCTATCTATATATATATACACACACCCACACTTCTCTGACGGGCATCCATGCAAAAAGACGGGTTAATCACTTCCAAGTGTGCTTAACTTTAACAACTTTGAGTTAAAAAGTGGATAAAAATAGAAAATATCTGAAATATCCATCATATTCTTATTATTATGATGTTAACTAACACTTAAATTACTGTATTTAGAGGGATATATATATATAATGAAATTTTAATAAAGTATACACGTAATTTTGATGAACAATTATGATGAATATTTGAAAAAAAATTAAAAACTTTCATTGCCATAAATTATGTTGGATTTGAATCTGAGACCTATTATTTTTACAATAATATATTAGATATTTGAAAGTATTACTAAGAGAGTAAAAAAGAAAATCTTAAATTAAAAGTGAAGAAGATTTTTCTTATTTTATACTAACGGTGTTGGCTTACCCTCTCTATATATATACGTATTGGTTCCGTCCTCTCCTCCTCATCTCTATATCCGAAGGAGAGAAAAGAAGAAGAAGAAGAAGAGGGGAAATGGTGAAGTTTTCACGGGAGTTGGAGGCGCAAATGATCCCCGAGTGGAAGGACGCCTTCGTCGACTACCGGCAACTCAAGAAGCACGTCAAAAAGATCAAGCTCGCCCTCCTCCGTTCTTCCCTCCCTTCCTCCTCCTCCCCCGATGGCAACCCCGACGGCGTCGCTGGCTGCTGCGACAGCGGCTATGGCTTGTTTCTCTTGGACTCCGCTCGCGCATTCGCCGCCCGCTTTTACGCCTGCCGCGATGACCATCATCTTCCGGTAAGATCCCTAATCGATCTATGCAATATCTGTCTCTCTTTACATAAATCACGTCGAAACCTCATTAGGTCGGTCGTTCAATTCCTTTTCTTCTTCCCCGTCTTGCTTCCGATTCTCGGTTTCTTTCGGTTTTCATCGGATGAAAAAGGGGGGAAGAGACAATAGCAAAAGATGACGCTTTTGCTGTCAAAAGGCAGCGGCAGTTCATCGCGCCGTCACCCCATCGATCGTTGCATTCGATTTACTTCTGGACACGATGTGGTTTTCCTCATGGCACGAAAGCCACGCGATGATATGTACAACGTATACATGCGTATGTATGTTCGTGCGCGATCGATTACGCCCTCTCTGTTCCTCTTGGTCGGCGATACTGATTTGTTGATCTGTGCCGTCGATTTTGCTAATCGAATCGAATGGAATAGAATCGATCCGTATTCCTTGGCACTGAACGAAGGGTGTGAAATTTGCAGAACAATTGCAGACGGGACTAATCAGTGGCTCTGTTCCTTTTGTGTTTGTTGGTAGGCCGATGAGGAGAATCTCTTCGAAATGGTTCTCGTCCAATCCAGAGAAGATGAGGTAATTTGCTTATCGCATTTGTGTTGTGCATGTAGAAGTCGGAAACGTATAGCAGTAACAAAATGGATGGGTGGAAATTTAGGTGAAGGAGTTTCTCGAGAAGTCGGAGCAGGAGTTGAAGAAGGTGAACGCTTTCTACGCCAACAAAGAGAAGGAGTTCTGCGAGCGGAGCGAGATACTGAGGAAGCAACTCCGGATCCTCATAGACCTCAAACAGCTCCTCCACGAGCATCGCTGCAGCCGCCACCAATGCAGCGTCCCGCCCTCCTCCGGCGGCGGCAGCGTGACGTCTCTCCTTAGCGACGCCTCCTCCGTGTCCGGTGAGCGCGTCGACTATCGCTAACTCGGATGCTGATGCGTATCACTGAGCTGTTTTGCACCGGTGGCAGTGGGAAATCCCGAGAGCCCAGCGGCGGGAGCAGAGGAGCGGGACAGCCTGACTGAAGAGGTGATATCGACGCTAGAGAGGAACGGCGTGAGCTTTGTCGGTTTGGGGAAGGCGAAGGCGAAGAAGTCCGCGAAGCCGAGGGCGGCGACGTCGCTAAGGATCGATATCCCGGCGACGACACCGGCCCGGGCCATATCGATGATGTGGGAGGACCTCGTCAACAGCTCCCGGAAGGAGGACTCCGGCGGCGGGGATTACCTCAACCGGAAGAAGCTCCAGCGCGCTGAGAAGATGATCAGGGAGGCGTTCGTGCAGCTCTACCGAGGGCTGGCCCTGCTCGGCACATACAGGTTGGTCGATTACTCTGTTTCAGATCAGGCAACTCCCCATTGAGAGGGTGGGTGAGGTCGTCAATCTACATGGTAATGCATGCAAGAGTTGGACGTGGAGACGAGCCTTGCGTGCAGGTCGAGAAGACTGACCGATTCAATGACACCTGTTTCTTACTATTGTGTCATTACAAGACCAAAACAACACCGTAGTGCACAATTTCCTCCTCCTCACCTCCTCTCTTGGTGGAGGGATGACACACTCTGTGTCCATGGAAAAGTTAATTTCTCGGTTTAGTCGCATACATTTGTTTGTCAAATTAATCGATCGATTACTTACAAAAGGTTGTTCATTTGTACGCAGCTCCTTGAACATGGAGGCCTTCAGGAAGATCCTCAAGAAGTTCGAAAAGGTAATGCAGCACTTAACTCTATGGCCTTTAATGCGTAGCTTTAATAGATGACAACTTGGTCAATAAAGTGGCATGCTGTTTCTCTTCCTCTTTCGTTTGTTTCGTCTTTTCTTGATCTAATAATGATGACAAATGCAGTTCATCAATGTACATGCTTAATTCATCAATTAGATCGGGACACCGAAAGCTGTTCCAGCTAGCTATCATTCTGAATCCTACAGGAGCGAACGTCCAGGGCCATCAATTTATAGATACCTCACTCACTGCTGTGGTTGTTGGGTGGATGGGATAAAAAGCTGTGCCCAAGTATGGTAGAAAGGTGGCTTCTGCCCCTTTTACACATGAGGGGCATGAGGTGTTAGGTTTTGTTGGCCATGCCTATAAAAGATGAAGGAAGGAAGCTACTTTTACTCCTCTTCGATCTCTGCCATATATTTTTCTTCATTAAAGATATATTTGGGGAATGGTGATATTGTAGCTTGCATGATCATTAAGTAAGTGGCGGAGACATTACCAAGTATTAATTGAGATAGGACATTCTCTGTTTTGAAGGTGTCGAACCATCTGCAAGAATCGGCCGCGTTCTCGAGCAAGGTTAAGAGGTCGCACTTCATCAGCTCGGATAAGGTAACAATCACATCCCAACCCCACGTCCCTTTACTTATGGCTTTATTTATGGCATCTCTTTAGCTGCTATCATACTCTTTGTGCTTCTCAGACTAACCTATCCATGTGTTGTTAATACGATCTAATTTACCACCTAGTAGGATGAGCACTGCTTATCCCATGATCTAAGAATCATCCATGCATGAGGAACCAAGGAGGGGTAGATGTTGCCTTCGGATATGGAGAAGAGTAGACTCCACCACCTTATCTGCTCAAGGAAAAACAAAAAGAAAGATCAATAAAAACAAATTAAGTGGCTAAAAGGAGTATGATTGAAGTAACACGGTTGCCCACAGGTGTGCACCAATAAAAGATTAGCCCGGTCTTGTAGATGACCTAAAACTTTTAAGTCTCTCTCGGCATGGCATGGTTACTGAAATCTCCTGCAATTAATGCTCTACGTGACTGATAATGGGACCATAGTGGAAAATCCATTGACGGAGATCACAATCGTTGTCGTGGCCATATGTCCTTTGTTTTGTGTTGGAATCTCTTTTTCTATTTAAGAATAATGAACAGGGTCTCGTGCAGGTGATGAAGTTGGTGGACGAGGTGGAATCCATATTCACAAAACACTTTGCTGGTAGTGACAGGAAAAAGGCCATGAAGTTCCTGAGACCTCAGCAGCCCAAGGAGTCCCACACTATCACCTTCTTCGCGGGTACGTCGCTTTGGTTCTCGTCTGGTCTGTTGTTGTTGTTTTTTTCTTTAATTAAAAATAATTTCATATAAGGAGAGAGAGAGAGAGAGAGAATATTTTAAAATTTAAAAAAAAATCTAGAAATCATTAATTAAAGAGTATACTACAATATTTAAGATTAATGTGATTCAACAACTTTCATCTTATATAAAGTCAATTATAATATCCTTGAGTTATTGTCACTCAAACATAATATTTTTTTTCTACACCTCTCATATAAATTATGAAGAATTTATTATTATTATTATTTCAATCTTTTAAGAAACCTTGGAGAGCACCTCAACATATTATATAAAAATTCAAAGGCACCCAAAGAATGTTTTGAGTATACGATGGAGTACCGGAGAGAAAAACCTATTGCATGGTAGCCAAAGCATTGTGTCATCAGGTAAAACAAGCCTAAAGACATGGAAATTAAGGAGAAGAGTAGCCAAAGCTGGCATCTACTATGAAGAAAAAGATAGATAGCAGGGATCTCGGTGTTTGTTTTTGTCTTCAGGCTGCTGCCGTGCAGCGTGGACTTTGGTTTCCTTCCTCTGATGCCTTTGGGTTGTCTTTTCTGCTGCATGCAGGCCTCTTCACAGGCAGCTTTGTGACTCTATTCACTGTATACGCAATCTTGGCTCATTTTTGTGGCATCTTTTCTTCCACCGATGGTGAAGCCGGTTATATGCAAACCGTGTACCCTGTTTTCAGGTGCTCCCCTTCTCTTGGTCTTTTTTAATGCCTCATACATGACTTCCATCTTTGCACATCTGCTTTGCTTTCCCAGAGAGTATTTATTGGAGAGTAGAGACATCACTTGTAGAGTTACGTGCAAGAGTTTCCGGTCAACTGCTTGGTCAACTGAATCTATTATGTATCATGTGGTCTCTGCAGCATGTTTGCGCTCCTTAGCCTGCACATATTCTTGTATGGCTGCAACATATTCGCGTGGAGAGGCACCAGAATAAACCACAACTTCATATTCGAGTTCTCGCCAAACACAGCTCTAAAGCGACGGGATGCCTTTCTCATCAGCGCCTCCTTGATGACCGCGGTCGTCAGTGCTCTGGTCGTCCACCTCCTCCTTCGATCTGCTGGGGTTTCCCAGAAGCACGTTGATGCCATACCCGGAGCTCTCCTGCTGGTATTGAATCAAAAATCCTCAACTTCTTCACCTCTTTGTATCCTTTTCCAACCCTTATACGAAGCATTTCCATTATGTTTCCTTACAGGTATTCACGGGCCTGCTCTTCTGCCCATTCAACGTCTTCTACCGCTCGACGCGATATTGCTTCATCCGAGTGATGCGCAACATCGCGTTGTCGCCCTTCTACAAAGTAAATGCTCACCTTTTCCCACTTCTTCTCGGTTTCCCTTAATCCAGCAAACTACATGGCTTATGACACGGTCCATCATTTCAGGTACTGATGGTCGACTTCTTCATGGCCGACCAGCTAACCAGCCAGGTGAGTTACAGCTACCTGACAAAAGTTGCGGCAATAAGAACTTGCTCATGGTGAACTATCCGTGACAGATTCCACTGCTAAGGCACATGGAACTCACTGCGTGCTACTTCATGGCGGCCGCATTCAAAGTGCACCCTTACGAGACGTGTACTCGCGCCCAACAGTACAAGCTGTTGGTCTACGTTATCTCCTTCCTTCCTTATTATTGGCGTGCCATGCAGGTATGTGTGTATATATATAGAAATATACATGCCCACAATGTGTTTGTTCTGCGGCGCCTACCCGAGTAGCTGAACTTTGCATCGCCCTGCTGTTTCCAAGTGCGTCAGGCGGTACATCGAGGAGGGGCGCGACGTCAACCACCTGGCGAACGCCGGGAAGTACATCTCGGCCATGGTGGCGGCTGCAGCCAGGTTGAAGTATGCGGTGGAGGCCACGCCCCTGTGGTTCGCCATCGTCATCGTCACGTCCACGGGGGCCACCTTCTACCAGCTCTTCTGGGACTTCGTCAAAGACTGGGGACTACTTGACCTCAGCTCCAAGAATCTCCTCCTCAGAGACGATCTCATTCTAAAGAACAAATGCGTCTACTACGCCTCCATGGTGGGTGAAATCTCTCCGATTTCACTTCTCACTTCAAGTAGATCCGATTTCAGTTCCTAGATTTTGAAAACTAGAACCACATAATATAAGAAGAAGGCCGGTTTGGGAATATAAAAAATATATATATTCCAAAACCATATATTTTAATTTTAATTAAAAATTAAAGTATTTTTTTTATTATTTTTAATTTAAAAATATTAAAAACATATATTTTAATTATAAATCATCGATTTCGGTTTCAAAAAACCAAGAATCATTAACCGAACTAATCAGGTCTGGTTCGGTTTAGAACCGATGAATTAGCAATCTGATTGGGATTTTGTCCCAACCCGGTTTAGTTCCGATTTAAATTGGAACCCAACTGTCGTCGCTACCAACTCTTATAGATCGAATGTGATTTCTGGCTTGCAGGGTTTGAACTCGGTGCTTAGGCTTGCTTGGATCGGGAGCGTGATGCCGCTAAGCCTGGGGCAGGTGGAGCATCGATTGCTGGATTTCCTGCTGGCTTCGCTGGAGATCGTCCGACGTGGGCATTGGAACTTCTACAGGTCAGTCTCCTCACCCATTCCCGCACCTTAGTTGTTGCTATCCACACGTCAAGAAAGCTAATGTGGTGGTTTGTATCGGTTCGGTTCAACTTATTTACAAGTAAAGGTTGGAGAATGAGCACCTGAACAATGTTGGCAAGTTCAGAGCTGTGAAGACCGTCCCACTACCTTTCTGTGAGTTGGTTTCGGATGACTGAGGAGGAATAGGGTTTAGGGATTCGGATGGTTTGGTCCTGAAGCAATTCCGGTCATTCCAACAAAGTGAAGTACAGAGGATTTCTCACCGAATGCAGCAATCAACTTCGATGAAATAAAGCATGATTTGAGAAAAGAGTCCTAATTTTCGAAGCACGTTTAACATCCTGACCAAAAAAGATCAATGTGAGATTGAAGTTGCACAAGAGTAAAAATCCTACTTCAAGGCACATGCTGACTTCACTGCGTCTTACGTCATGGCGGCTGGATTCGAAGTGCACCCTCACGAGACGTGTACTCGCGGCCAACGCTACAAGTTGTTGGCCTACGTTATCTCCTTCTTTCTATATATATTGTAATATTTGGATTAATTTCAAATTCAGTAGGACTAAAACTATGATTGGTTTATAAAGATATAATAAATATGTTATTATCAATTTTAATTTAAATATTTTGATTAATAATTTAGATTGAAATTAATATATCAATTAACTCATCATTGTGACATTTAATATCAAAATCTATCTAATATTTAAATATGATGATATGAACGAATAAGAAAAGACTATTCGTGGATCAAGTTATAGAACTCATCCTAAAATGAACCGGATTACATCGAAATTATAATGCTCAAATGAGTCTCACATCAGCCTTGAACAAAATTAATATTAGGTTATAAAGATCTAATAGGAGAGAGAAGCATTGTTGAGTGCAATTGAGATTGAATTTTACACAAGAGTAAAAAAATATTATTTAATTCAATGATTTTTTTTTTTGCATAATTTAACCAAAATTCACTAGAAAGAACTATAAACACATTCATCAAACAAAGTTGACATATCAAAAGAAACAAAAAAAAAGTCCAAAGAAAAACACCAACACATAATTATTTTTAATCTTTATCTAAGTAGCGCTAATCGATTCGAACCGAAAGCTAATCAAGTTAGAATCGAAATCAAACCTAAACAGTTTGATTATGATACCTGATTTTTTAGAACCAAAATCATCAAAACAGATGATTCCAATCAATAATTTATAACTAAGAAAATATATAAATTTTATTTTAAATTATTGTTCACTAAAATAAAAAAAAGCCCATGGTTCCAACCAATTTGATTCCAAAACCAATCACACACAGTCAACTCAATTCCAGTTCTGATTCCTAAAATTTAAGAATAAAAATTATTAGTTCTAGAACCAAGACCAAGCCTAGATCGAGATAACCAATAGCATGCAAGGATAACTGAACAAAGTGTCAGGATATAATTGATAATAATAGCAGGGATTCAACTTTTAAATTGATAATTAAGAAATAAATAAATAAACGTTCTTAGAGATAAAACAAACATTAAATAGTACAGACCAAAGAGTTATATCGAACAAATATAGGATAATTCTGATAAATATTATAAATACCTCCATAAAGCTGGGCGATCTCTTGATATGACAAGAACTCTGGATCCACAGTAATCAAAAGTGGGGCAGTATAGATCATCGGGGCCAATGCTTTCCTTCACGCATACTGTATTCCCCCGATCAAAGCAAAAAGCTTGGGATCTTTCATCCTGAAACGCATCAAACACAAAAAGTCCCATCCCGCAAACGCCCATGACGACGTTGGTGTTTCCCCATACCTGAGTTAACGAAGAGTAGTGTGAGTGAGCATTGAATTCTGGCAATTCATAAGTCGTCACAAGCTTTCCTTTACGCAAGGAGAAATGTTGGACACGAGACCGTGGGCTGCCTTTGGCCAATCTTGCTTCTGTGCTACCAACCAATATGGAATCCCCACGAGAGAAAATTGAGTGCCCGATCCCTCCATGCCTAGAGATTTTTAGACCAACACCTGCCGGGACACGGAAATCAAGTACGTTGATACTTTCTTGCATGCAGAACACACCATCGTTGCCCTCCATTTCGGATGAACTCGCTCTGCAGATTAATTCAAGAATCAGCAGATGCTAAAATGAGGCAAAATGTAACAAAAACAAGAAGTGGACAGCATTCAGGTCATCCTTACACAGACACACGAATGTAATGCATTAAACCACTAAATATATATATATATGTTGAAAATAACATTAGAAATTAGAAATTCACCTCTGACGAACACCGCAGCCCGATTCAGCATCAGTATTGTTGACATGAAGGGAATGGACCTTTTTACCGGCACAGGTGACAGACAACAGAGGCTGCGGGGTAAGAGAATTTACATCCCAAAGGCTAATGGCTTCACTTCCTGCCACGACCACCTTTCCCCTACTTCGCCATTGTAGAGGGCTCGAGTACTCCATCCCCGTCACTGGGCTTTTGACTTCCCACTTCATTATTAGATCCCCATCGCGGATATCATAAGCACTGACAACCTTTTGCCCACTTCCAGTGCAGATTAAGAGTGGTCCACAGGGCCTGTACCACCACTGTGGTTGTCCAACAGTCTGCATTGAACATGAAGCACTTCTGCTAAAACCTCTATTGCTCAGCGAGCCAAGGACAATCCTGGATGATGATGGTGAGAAAGAATTAGTTGTCACATCCCCAAGAGAAAATGCTTTCACATCTCCTGTATAAAAATCCCATGAACAAAATCCAGATTCCAAAGCATTCCCAGCTGATGCAGCGACAACATATTTTCCAAAACATCCATCTGTACCAGGTGCACGGATTAACCAACAATCACCCCATATATTATGGGTCACTCCTGGTGGATTGTATACAGCCTTGAACTGAAAACAGAGAATGTTAAAGTAAATTAGTAGACAGCAGTACGAGTTTTTAGTTTGAGTTTGTAAGCATCATATTATTAAACTAAACCAAGAACTTCTTGATGTTTTTCATTGACTGCATACAGAGTATATCATATCAAAGAACAGAAGCAACATACAGCAATACTGCATCTACGAAGTAATTAGGATGGAACAACCAATGATCTCATCGGTGTGTCCTTAGACCAAGAGCTGGGTAAATTTTAATGCTTCTTGGGCCTATGGACTCAAATCTTCATTGAAAAACAAAAAAAAGATGCTAGCTATAGGATGCTGTCAACCAAGGATAAAGCAAAAGTGTTATGTGAGCATTATGCAATGGTCTCTGAGTAAGAAAAGAAATCAGAGATGTTTTAGGAAGCATTTTTGCAACCTGGAAACACTGTTTAGGAAGGTACTTGATGGAATAAACCTAGAATAAGGGCAAGATTTGGGTTGTTTGATCAAATTTTCAAGCTGTTGCATCCTTTACCAGGTATCGACCTATCTCAATCTGTACTTTGTTTCATTATTGTTCTATAACTCATGAATATATCAAGTCTCTTTACTCACAGAAAAGGAGATACATATAATGTTACAATTGTAAACTGCATATTGCTGCCATATAGCAATAGACAGAAGATTATTATTATAATGCAAACATGGGATGTTAATAATTAAGTCATTACAAAGCAAGTTATATGTCCAGCACATTTGTCATATCCAACAAAAAAAAGAAAAAACCTAAAGAAGAGTTGAGAAAGATACTAATGTAGATTAAATGTTCAAAAGTTTACCTCATTATTAGCTATGTCATAGTAGGAACAGGATCCTTCATCGTGGGCAAGAAGAATGGCTTCTCCTTCAGAGACAAACCATCCACCAGTTGATGGTTTTTGTCCAATCTCACATAAATGCTTCACGCAAGGCTCCTCGTTATCTACATGCAACATCATTGCAGTTTTCTTCTCTCGGTCCTCAAACTCTTCATGTTTTTCATTGAGTTCAATTCCAGCCTTGCAATGCTCAATGACCTTCTTCCTTGAAACATACCTTTCATCTGATGAGCCCTTATCAACCCCCAACTCTCGTACTGCCACATGACCAATGGAGACACTTTTGCTAGGCTCCGCTTGTACAGAATTTAGAGAAGCCAAGAACTCCAATGCAATGGGATTTGCTTCGATAGGACTCCCTGGCCCATCTTCCACATCTGGATTGCTATTATGATTTGTTCCAAGTCGTCCAGATGATCTCCTGTTCGTTAGTAACTTGTGATGAGGAAAGAGCCTTTCTTGTAATCCTTCATCAATCGAATCATTAACTAAATGACCTGGAACACTTATTTCCTCACACTGACGTGATACCACATTATGATTATTGTGGCAATCGACTCCTTTCATAATTTTCGATGGACCAAATTGACATATAGTACCATCAATTGTGCAGCCTACAGCTTTCTCAATCCCAGATATCTTGCTCTGGATATCAGACAGTATCAGCTTAGATTCATCTGGGTTGTTGCTATCCAACATTTCCTTAGTTCGTTTGATTTCAGAAGCAATTTTCTGAACTTTCCCTTCCAACAGAGCCAGCTTCTCATGAAGCTTGCTTGGCTGCTTATTAGCTACAGGAGCACCTTTCATGTAGTCCTTTACTTTCTCGAAGACTGTAACATCTGCAGATGATTTTTCTGGAATCTTCACTGTTGGAACTGAATCGATACACCTTTTCTCAGAAGGATCGTTCTTAATGTCAACATCACCACCCGCCTCCTGTGAAGTCTGTGATTGTACAACTATGCAATCTTTCTTCTTGTCGTTCGACAGAACAGGGGCAGTATCTTTGTTAATATCATTTAGAGCTTTTGAATTAGATGCTGTGCAACTCCTGCCCTTCAAGCCATTTCGATCAGAAACATTCTCTGCAGTTTTGCCATCAGTAGATGTTGAACATGATACCAGCCATACCTTATGTTTGCTTCTATCGGAACACACTACTCCGGATTTTTGCGCCAACAAGTTGGTTTCCTTTTTCTGTTCTGCAGTTGTTCCTTTCTCTTTGGCACAATCATCACCACCGTCTGCTACCAATAGCTTTATAGCGGCTACCTCTTTGCGGCTATGTTTCTCTGAAGCCACACCGGCGGCAGTTCTGCCACTAAGTTTCTCCGAGGTAGCAACCGTAGCTTTTGCATCTTTCTTAGCCGCTGGCAAGCCGATAAACCCATTAGGCTTAGGGTTTTGCTGCTGTGAGACGGCGATCCTCGTAGCCTGTCTCTCGTTATTTTTCTTCAAATTTGAGCCCAAAACCCCCTTCCCCTGGTGGCAACCATCCGAATCCCTAACCCCACCCGATCGGCCGGCCTCGGCTTCCAGATCCCTGCCTAAATCTCCTGCCGTCCGATCGGATGAGGAAACCCTAGGAAGGCGGCGGTTGCCACGGAAATCGGAAACCAACCTCGAGAGATCAGAAGGATTGACAGCCTTACCTCTCGGCAAAGACGACGTGGACCACCGGACGCCGACAGCCGCTGCCGGCTTCTCGACGAGCCTGGGCACAGGAGTGGGCCGGATGGAAGATATCTTCCCGCCGGAGAGGGTCCTAAGGTTCTCCTTGCCGGCAGCGATTGGGGTCCTACGGGCGGCGGGGGCAGCTTTGTCCTTGGGGGTGGAATGGAAGGGGAGCTTTTGGGGCTTGGACGCCGGAATCTTCCCTCCGCCGCCGCATCTCTCCTTGATCCGCGACGACATCTCCCGTCAACGGCAGGGATGGCGATAATGTTAGCAAGGGGTGAACGTGACGGGAGAAGAGAAACCGAGTTGGAGGTGAGAAGGAAAGAAAGAGAGAAGAGAGGGAGGAGAGAAGGGAAAGGACAAAGGAAGGCCGTGCCGATTTGAATTCGAAATGGAAAGAGGATCGAGCGGGGAGGCTAGGAAGAATTAAAAGAAGGAAAGCGGCAGCACAAAGTTAGCTCCATCCAACGGCACGGCTTTGATGGAATAAGCACGTGGACGGCCTTGGATGATCCATGTGAATACTTACGGTTCGGAGATGGGAAAGAACGGTGTTGGGTCTGAAAGATGGACGGCTTTGATCATTCATTCGAGTGAGACTGATTTGGTTGGTTGGTAACGAAATGAGAACACGAGCATTTTAATATAAAGTAAATATACACTTAATTATTTTTATTTTTATTTTTTACACCGAAAGAAACATTGAGTTTGAATTTCAGAGATAATCTCTCAAGACAACGATTTTTATTTTTTATTTTTTATTTTTAAAAAGAAAAAAATATTGATGTTGCAACCAATAAGTGATTCAACTGCATTCATCTTGTTATTGTAATTACTTCAATAAAGTCAAATAAATCACGACGATAAGTTTAAACATATAGTTTTACCATTGATAGTGATAATGGCGATGGGATGAGGGTTAACGTCAGTTGCGTCCGGATAACGCCTCGCGTCTCGGTTGACCTGACAGCGCCTGTTCAAAACAGACCGGAACACCGACCGAGGCACATTAACATCTTGTGCGAGCCCGGTCCTTCACGCCACGCCAACATCGGTGTCAGACGTTACCAGGAGTACAATCCTGCTCCCTGCAAGTGGACACATTACAACAGTAAAACTTCCCTATAAAAACTCTCACGTTCGGATAAGAGAGGGAGGGAAAAAAAAGCCCCCTAAGATTATCCACTGACTTGATCGTCAAAGGGGTCGGGTTGATCCTCCCGACCCGACCTGTGTGTAGGGACGAAGACGGGGCGCCTCTCACAGCATGCCCAGGCGAGGAGTTCCCTCCTAGAGGAAACGACTGACGGGGCGCCTCTCACAGGGGTCGGGTTGATCCTCCCGACCCGACCTATGTGTAGGGACGAAGACGGGGCGCCTCTCACAGCATGCCCAGGCGAGGAGTTCCCTCCTAGAGGAAACGACTGTCCCATCACGATCGGACCACCACAGTCGGCCACCTCAGCAGTCTCAAGGGTCATCCCGAGAAGATCCCCAATCATTCGGACTCGAACCAAGCCGTGTCGGCCCCGAGGCCCCGACTTAAGGTTGTTTATACTAACAACCATCGTATTAGTGACGATGAATCATTAATGTCAGGAATAATTGATTGTCATTTTTTTGTTTATTTTATCATTACAGTAGTTTTAAATTCATATGACTATTTTTTTTTGTTTTTACCATTGCACCACTCATTCGAATTTGTCCCCGGTAGCATGTTATTGTTTTCGACTTAAAAAAGCTCACTTTCGTCATTAAAATAATAATAATAATAATAATAATAATTTAAAATTTTTGAGTGACTTCGGATGATTTGAGTCTTTTGTTTTCTTCTTATACATATTTTTTATTATATTAAATAAAAAAATTATTTTCTTCTTCCATCAAGTCAAAAAAAATAATATATCAAGAGGATCTAAACTCCTCAAGCAAAGAACCCCTTACGCAAAAAGAAATAATGATCCTTGTATATTTTCTTTTTTTGCTTCAAGTTTACTAAATTTATACCATAATATGATAGCCTTGACTAAAAAAAGATCATCGATCAATCTAAGTTAAGTGTGGTAGCAAAACAAATAATTCCATAGGATCAAGAAAAATATATATGAAATCCTTGAACGTCAAATGAAACTATATTTGGATCAACAAAAAACTACTTTGTGTCCAATTTGACCTAACTTTATATACTGGTACGTAAATATGGATCGAATACTTGCCTTGGTTAATAAGACGCAAAAACCTAAGAGTATTAAGGTTAATCTTTATATTCATCAAGTTTATGATATCTCGGGGTGTAATGGATCTTATGATAACTCGAATTCTTGTGCAGCTATAGGATTCATCTCCGTTATTACTACGAGCGACAACCCTCTCAACTGATGCCAAGTGTATGTATCATTAATCATTGATTATACCATAAAATATTTCCTTTAGTTGAATAAATTGCTTTTTTATTTTCCAAAAAATTAAAATTAAATATGGGTTTGTACACGAATGGACGCCTCGTAGGATGCCTACACGGCGAATACATCGCTGATGAACGGTGTGGAGCGCATCACAGAATAATGATTGGCGTATGCTCCCAAGGCAGAGAAAATAGCCGTTGCTCGGTGTGGCCGTAAGACGACGCTCCCTCTCTCCTGCTTACGAAACGTCTATCATCCCCTCCGTTTCGAAAGGGAACCCATTAAACCGTTCTGTTTCCCTTCTCCTCTCTTCTTGCCCGATAACACCACCACCACCATCTCGATCCACATCCCACCGTCGCACTCCGATGGCTCCTCCCAAGCCGTCTCCACGAAGCGCTCCCACTACCCCTCACCACCACTCCAAGGCCACTCCCACTCCTCACCACTCCAAGCACCGGCTTCACTTCCCCAGCCCCAACCCCAAGGCCCCCGCCGCCACCGACCACCCCGTCGAAGTCATCGGCCTGATCCGCAACCTGCCCGCCGACCTTCGCAAGGACGAGGATGGGCCCGCCGCCTGCTCCGTCCTTGAGATCTCCGGCGACGGCCGCTCCCTCCGCGTCCGCGCCGACGTCGGCTACCGCGACTTCACCCTCGATGGGGTTTCCATGTCCGAGCACGAGGATCCCGAGGCCTTCTACCGCCGCTTCGTGGCGTCCAGGGTGGAGGGCGTCCGCCTGGGCGCCAAGTGCACCATCATCATGTACGGGCCTACCGGGTCCGGCAAGAGCCACGCCACGTTCGGCTGCCCCAAGCAGCCCGGGATCGTGTACAGGGCCCTCAGGGACATCTTAGGAGAAGGAAGGGATGGTTCCGATGGCAGCTCCACTGGCGCCGCCGCCGCCGCCTCTGCCAACGACGACGAGGACGGCGGTTTCGGTCCTAGGTTGTTCGTCCATGTCGCGGTCTTGGAGATTTACAACGAGGAGATCTACGATCTTCTTTCGGGGGCATCCAATGGGGGAGCGGGACACACCGTCGGCCTTCCCAAAGGCAATAGCACGCCCAAGGTTCGATTCGTTTGCTGCTTTTTGCATTTATTTGATGAACTTTCTGAACCAAATCGTCCAGCTTGAATTATTTCTGCCATCCTTTTGAAGGAAGAAGCCCTGCTTGTGGTGTTCTCCATACAGTTTCACCTCATCGATGAATCTTTCTGTAGCTCCAACATTCTGGCCTGTATACATATTCCGGAGATTAATTCTACTCATTTTCCTGTGCTTAACAGGTTCGGCTGGAGGTGCTGGGTAAAAGGGCCAAAAATGCAAGTTACATATCTGGAAATGAGGCTGGAAAGATTACAAGGGAAGTTGCCAAAGTTGAAAAGCGGCGGATTGTCAAGAGCACTCTTTGCAATGAAAGAAGCTCACGGAGCCACTGCATGGTATATTCACTACCAATTTAGTGATTGTTCTTATCTTCTAATTCTAATAATTGTTCTTCAGAACCACTAGACTCATTGAATTTTGGAAATTTAGCTTACTATTATTATTATTATTATTTCTCAACAAATATGCAGATAATCTTAGATGTTCCTTCTGTGGGAGGAAGGCTGATGCTTGTCGACATGGCTGGTTCTGAAAACATAGAAGCAGCTGGTCAAACTGGTCTTGAAGCAAAAATGCAGGTATCATTCTCAATTCACAAATTTACCTCTTGTTATATTTAGTACCCTTGACTGCTTAGCTGTTGGCAGATCTTTTCATACATGTATCTATATCAGTCACTCCTTTTGTAAATGTTTCTATGCATGTATAATCTGACATGCAAAAATGTATTTTCTTGCTAATCATGTCGATTTCTATCATTATTGCTTTAAAAACTTGGTCCAATTTTGAGCAAGTGAACTCGTGTTGAATTATACATCTGTTTCTGCGAAGTGTTTTTCTATGGATTCTTGTGGCATTGTTTCTGCTGTTAAATTTATGATATGTTCATGAATCAGATATTTTGACTTGAGTGATGATGGTGAATCATTGGCAGACAGCTAAAATAAACCAAGGGAATATTGCTCTTAAAAGGGTGGTCGAATCCATTGCAAATGGTGATTCTCATGTTCCGTTCAGGGATAGCAAGCTCACAATGCTTTTACAGGTATTCATTCATATGATCTTACCGATTGCAATCTTATTCGACGATTTCTTTCAGTATAGAAATGAATAGTGATCAAGAAATTCTTGCCTTTTGTTTTCATTTTCTCAGGATTCCTTTGAGGATGACAAATCAAAGATTTTGATGATTCTGTGCGCAAGCCCTGATCCCAAGGAAACCCACAAAACCATTTCTACTCTCGAGTACGGAGCTAAAGCAAAATGCATCATCCGTGTTACTCGTATGCCAACACCCAAGGAGAAAGTTGATCCTGAGGAATCCTCGCTACTCCTTCAGTCAAGAATTGTAGCAATGAACCAGGTCATGTATAAACTTCAAATGGAGAACAAGCTTAAAGAGAAAGAGTGTGATGATGCTCGCAAAGAGCTCTTGCAGAAAGATGCGGAACTTGCAAAACTCGGAGCAAGGCTCCAACTCATTGAAGAAAAGGAATCAGAAGTCGAGGAGGCAGACATCAACTTGACGGTTGACGAAAGAACCAAGACTTTAAAACTTGAATTGATGAAGATGGAAGAGATAATGTTACAACAGCAAGCGGAGCTTACTATGCTAAAGCAGAGACTCGAGGAAGTGGAACTTGGAAGAGGAAAAGCCGGTGAGGATACATTGCATGACATGGACGGAGGAAGATTTATGAAGCGGCTAGAAACTTATGCAGGAGAACCAGGTATGGTGAAATCTATGGATTTGGACATGGGAGATCAACAGGACAGTTATGATGTAAAGGAGATCAGAGAGGACTCCTACCGGCATGTAAGCTATCCGAAACAGTCCCCACTGGATGCTTGCCTTTCAGCTTTTGAAGAGGATGCTGACTCCAGTGTGCTTAGATTCCCAGAGAAGGTGAGTTTGAGCACTGTTTTTGAGGGAGATGAAGAAGACATAGAAAGCACCGAAGACGAGGTTGATAAGGAAGTAGTCGAAGAGAACATGAGCCATGCACGCGGGATTGGTTGCTTGATGCCGTTTGAAGATTCTGGGTTGAACGATGACCATGATGGGTGTGGTAGTGATTCAAAGAAAAAGCAGGTAGGAGCAGAAACCAACTCTATCAAAAATACAATAGATGCCATCTCTGCTAGAAGAACATGTGTCCAGAATATTTTCAGACTCTGTGGAAACCACAGAGAGCTATCACAACAGGTGAAAGTTTCCTCTCCTCTCAAGAGAGGTAATCAAGATGAAAATAGACGACCTTCTTCTTTGATGCTTGGCGAAGAGTATGAATCAAAGTTAGGCTTGCGACTGGAACAATCTCAGCTCGCACCTCAAGGCAAGTTGCTCTCCGAATCAATAGTTACAGAAAGTGCAGTTTCCACACTGCTTGTTACATTTGCGTCGCTTGAACTCGGAGATGAGCAAAAATCAGCTGATCAACGACTCAAAAGATGTGTTTCTTCTGAACCACCAAAAGATTTGATGGAGAATTGCAGCCCTGGAAAGGTGGATGCAGATGACATTGTGAACATATATGTAAAATGGGAGGCCTCGAAGGAAATTTCAGGCAGTCTGATCAGGAAGCTTAAGGTGTTGAGGGACTCAACTCTTGCTGATTTGCGCAAACTCATCGATATAAATCTCGAGGAAGACAACAAAAAATTCACATTTCTTTTGCTTGGGGTAGGTACAGTACTTTGTTTTCCTTTTGTTACTTGGTTTTGAGTAATTGTGATTAGTGCAGCGCACTTCCTTATGAGCTTCGATTGGTAATATGACATTCCATGTTCCAAACATACTTGACCAGTTTCAGCTGAGATGTTTAGTTCAAGAACGAAGTTATCTTCTGCAGACCATGAAGCCAATTGTGCATGCCTTGATGATATCGTTTTCGGTGGATGTAACAGGATCCCTCAGGAGCTCCGGTAGCTAAGGAAAAGGAAGCACGTACTCGAGTGAACGAATTGCCCATCTGCAATAATCAGCTGAATGGTCGTCTTGCCTGCTTGCGTCCCGTCAAGAAAGCAGTCCAGAAACCAGATCATGTTCCATTTGGTTCGTTAGAGAATACACTCCCACTTGGGCTAAATTCTCCACCCTCACAAGTAGTTTTACCTAAAGTGAGTCAAATCAACACAAACTATGTAACAGGATTACAGGTATAGATCAAGGCATGTACTATAAGCAAGTGTTGGGCCACTTATCCATTACTGGTGGTTTACAGAGGTATTTTTTAATGTAATTTTAGCCCCTACATAAGTAAATTCTCATCTAAGCGTGATAAGTAAATTCCTGCACAAAATATTTTTTGCATGCGTTGGTTCAAACTAGCTTTTTCGCTTTCTACTGTATGACTTTTTTTTTTTTTCGTTTGCTAACTCAATTTATCATCACATTTCATGTCAGTGCCTCTCAGTCAGCTCAATAATGGTAAAAATTCAATATATTATGATGTGACCTATATGAGGAAAATATTGGTGGTGACCTGGAAGACCAATCAATCTAATACACCTCGGAGAGTTAGAAATGAGGTAGATCTATACAAAGATCGATATTGGATGTGGTTTTCAACTTGCTACTCATGTTAGATATCCTAGTACAATAAGGGAAAGTGAGGACGAATGAGGTCTCACCTTGATAACTATCATTTGATTGACGTTTTATAAGTGAAGAGAAAGTGATATGATTTATGATGTATATATTTTATAAATATGATAAATGATATGTTCATATTTTCAATATTTAAAGTTGAAGTACATACTTTCTAAAAATATTGTTCTCAATATTCTACGAAATATTTGTTGAGCATATATAAGAATTAATATTTATTTTAAATATATTTTATAATAAAAAATGTATAGTTCTTCCGTGTAAGAAGCTTAAGTGTATTAGCGGCTTTAAGTATAAGATTATGTTTTTATAATAAACATATATATATATATATAATAATATATAATATGAGACTATGTATATACTATGACATATGATATAGAAATGCACGTATATATTACAATGATGTGTCGTATGGAAGTACATACATATATTATGATATGACATATAAAAATTCATAAATTTATTATGTTTTTTATATATAGTATTTTAAAATATTTTAATATAAAATTTTATATTTTATTTTTCATATATTATGTTATAAGATTATGTTTGCTATATATATATATATATATATATATATTGAAAAAAACAGTAAATGCGCAATGTATGTTTGTTTTGGGTTGTGAACAGGATATTTTTTAGTAAGTGCATAAAACAATAGTTCATTTTATTCAGTATTTATGACTGACTTGAGTGTAACGAGAACTCCTGACTACCCATGGAACGGTAGTCATGAATGCTACGCACATCTTCTTCCTCGATCCTTCGATGGTAACGAGCAATCCGACCTGTTTCTGATGTAGCCTTCAATTTGCATCGTAAGATTTCGCCCTTCTGATCTCCTCGGTGACCGTGCAGACTCGCTATACCTTCCATCCGTCTCCAACAGCCATAGAGAATAGATCCGTGCGGGTGGTGCGACGGAGGGCAAATGCGTCATTTAATCACTCCTTTTCCCTCTCTTTGTCTCTCCAAGTCCGTGTGGGCCCTACTCATAGTGCCAACCAGCCAATAATAGTCTCTCATCTTCGTCGCCTGCTGACAGTGCAGATCGATCGGTTCACGACGCGATTCGCACTCGCCATCATCATCCCTCTCATCTCAAGCTTGTCAATGTACATGCGAGTTGCCGACATACCCAAATTTAGCACCGACCCATCTGATTTGATCTCCATCATCCAAATGTTCTTATATTTACATACTTCGACCCTCACCAATCTATGTCGTCGCCGTTGCGAGTAATTTATCGTAACATTCACCAGAAATAATATATATCTCCCATCGCTCTCCAAACCTCTCAGATCTGCTTCTCCTCCCTCACTTCACTCGCCCACTCTCTCTCTCTCTCTTTTCCCCCTCGTAGCAAAAGCCCGTTTCGATCCGTTCTTTTGGAGATCCCTCGCAGGGTTTTTCCGATCTCAGATTCCGGGTGAGTACTCCTACATCTGGATCGGCTTGCGTTTTAGGGTGCGAACAGAGATTTTTCTGCTGGGATCCTCTCGACGAAGTTGGATCCGTTTCAAGGGTTTCTTGCGTTCTTTATATTGCTTCCCTGGATCAGGTGCTCTGCTCTCTGGTCTTAATTGCATGTTGCCTTTCTTGATTTTTCTTAGATCGTCGTCGGATCTTCTCCGTGGTTGGTGGCGTTGTTGATTCTTTTACCAAGTCGAGAACTGTAGAGATTTATCCCCAGAAAAATTTCCGTAATTGTATCTCCATTCCTCTTCTGTCGGTGATTTAAGTACCGCGGGGCTTAGTATCGTGGATTAGCCAATCTCTTTTTGCTAGTGGATTTATTATTGCTTGCGTGATGTTTCTGAATCTTTTACAAAGAGACCCCCGATGCTCTCTGCCACATATAGCAAGAAGGTTCTAATTTGTGATAACTTGGCTGCGATTGTCGCTCGTTTCGGCGCTTGGTCTTAGAAATTTTTTCCCAGAATCTGTACGTTTCTTCGACATCTTCCATTGTAAACTGAAGCTTAGTTGCATAAATTCCATCTTTCCCACCTTCTGTGTTTGCATAAATGATCAGTCTCTTCATCTTTTCTTTTTTTGCTCTCCACTCTTATAGATACTCCTTGAGCTTGCACATATCGTCATATTCACATGAAGAAGAACATATGAATTTTGGTTACATCTTTTCTTGTATACATTCAAAAAATAAAATGCTGATAATGAATCAAGTATAAACATCTGGTTCTTGCAGGTCGTTTGCTTTGAGTTGGAACAGTCAGATCAGAACTTGTAGGTATTGTCATTCCACCTCAGCAATTTAGTGTTTGGCAGGAAAGAAACATATCAGAGACTTTGAAGGTTCACCACCCTGTTCATAGCTTGTTGTAGGGGTTCAATATGTTTGATTACGTGGATTGAGGGGTGTCATTATAAAGTCTATTGAGAGTTTTAATAGAACGTCCTCTGCTAGAACTCTATTCCAAAAGATGAGGGGAAGAGATGGAGGCCAAAAGAAACACTTGGTCCCATCATTGTGTGTTGTGGTCCTCTTTATAGGTTTTCTGGTTCTGTACTATGGCTCTTTCTTTGGCCCCCGTGGGCAGCATGCTAACTCCGCATTGGAGTATGGTAGTAGAATTTCAAGATCATTTGGTTGGTCTAGCGTTGATAACGGAGAGGTAGGTGAATCAAAAGAGTCCATTCTTGGTCAGGAGGGTGGAGAGGATGGTCTCGTACCCAAAAGTTTTCCTGTAAGTGAATTCTGAACTAGCTATATCTCTTTATGAGCACCGGTGATTGTACAAGCTTTAGTTGATTTGTTCTGTTTTCCCTAAGGTCTGTGATGATCGGCATTCGGAGCTCATTCCCTGCCTAGACAGAAATCTTATTTACCAGACAAGACTGAAGCTGGATCTAGCTCTAATGGAACATTACGAGAGACATTGTCCACAGCCTGAGAGGCGTTACAACTGTTTGATTCCACCTCCACCTGGATACAAGGTTGGACGAGGAATAATTGCTGCAAAAGATGCCCTTGGGCACATCCTTTTCATCATCTTCTGCTTAATGCTACTGTTTTATGTTCTCTTGGGCAATTAATGAGTGTTTTGTGATTATTATGCTATAGGTTCCAATGAAGTGGCCAAAAAGCCGAGATGAAGTTTGGCAAGTGAATATTCCTCATACACACCTTGCACATGAGAAGTCTGACCAGAACTGGATGGTTGTCAAGGGAGACAAGATTGTTTTTCCTGGAGGTGGCACTCATTTTCATTATGGAGCTGATAAGTATATTGCACATCTTGCAAATGTGAGTCTGATTTTCACGTGCTGGTCATATCATGCAAAATTTTATCTTTTTTATACATTTAGTTGCTGTTATCATTCTTGAAATAGTTATGGACTTCTGAAATTAACTCTTTCTTGATATATTCTATTGTCTTCACATTTGTTATTTTATTGGTTCTTTGATTTTTCGGTAACTTTGGAACTCATTCTTCATTTGGATCAACAGATGCTTAACTTCACCAATAATAATTTGAACAATGAGGGAAGGATCCGGACAGTTTTTGATGTTGGTTGTGGAGTTGCCAGCTTTGGAGGATATCTTTTGTCATCTGATATCATATCTATGTCTTTAGCACCTAATGATGTTCATCAAAATCAGATCCAGTTTGCTCTAGAGAGAGGAATTCCTGCTTACCTTGGTGTACTAGGGACAAAGAGGCTCCCTTACCCAAGCAGATCTTTTGAATTTGCACATTGTTCTCGATGTAGAATTGATTGGCTTCAGAGAGATGGGATCCTTCTTCTTGAGTTAGATAGGCTGCTTAGACCAGGAGGCTATTTTGCCTACTCATCTCCTGAAGCATATGCACAAGATGAAGAAGACCTCAGGATATGGAAGGAGATGAGTGCTCTAGTTGAGCGGATGTGTTGGAAGATTGCTGCCAAAAAGAACCAAACTGTGATATGGGTGAAACCTTTGACAAATGATTGTTACTTGAAGAGGGAGCCAGGAACACGACCACCTCTATGCAGATCTGATGATGATCCGGATGCAGTTTGGGGTGTTCCAATGGAGGCTTGTATTACCCCTTACTCTGAACGTGAGTGCTCAGCTTTTGTGGTGATCTTCATTTTTCTATCCTCAACATGATTTTCTTTTGCTTGAGGCTTTCTGAGCTTCTTACCATTTGAGTTTTTTGCATGCTACTCTTTGAAGACTTCCGTTAACCAAAGTATTCTTAATGAGATCTTTCTCCGGAATACTTGACAATGTTGATTTAAACATAACAACAAATATGGCCCTACCATTGGACTCGAAGATTCAAAAGAATAACTTAATTAGAAACCAATTATGTCATGTTACACTTGAGCCAAAAGATTTTAAAGATGATGACCAGAAGTCCAGAAGTCTCTAATTCTTTTCTTTAGCAAAGATGTGATGTAATTTAGCCTATGCTGCCTGAGATTATTTGTCAAATTAACAGTGTATTGAGGCTTTGTTGATTCTTAAATCACCCATATAGTGGTGCCTAACAAATGTTTTCCCATTTTGCCTAATGGATATTCTAGAGTCCCAATAAAATTATTAGCCTATTTTAGTATGACACGGTGAATATATAAGGAAAGCTGCTGTCATCGTCACACCAGATCTAACGATAATTTACTTGCTAACCAATAAAGATTGGTAGAATAGTCATACTCGTGGGCATAAATTTCTTGATCATCATTGCTTTGCTATATTCATGAAATAACTGTGATTACTATAGGATAAAAAAGATGATGTAATGTAGCTATTAGTACATAGTCAATTACATTGAAAGTTCCTGAAGTAAATTTGGTAATGAGAGTTTCACTTTTGCAGAGAACCAAAGAGACGAGGGAAGTGGATTGGCTCCTTGGCCATCTCGCCTAACTACCCCACCTCCACGCCTTGCTGA
Source organism: Musa acuminata AAA Group (assembly GCF_036884655.1). Classification (NCBI taxonomy): domain Eukaryota; kingdom Viridiplantae; phylum Streptophyta; class Magnoliopsida; order Zingiberales; family Musaceae; genus Musa; species Musa acuminata. The sequence continues at coordinate 41,537,595 of NC_088354.1, read as the reverse complement.
TTTTGGTATTTCAACAGACATGTTTGAGAAGGATATGGTAAATAACGTGTATCATTTGTAACATGCAATTCTTAGTGCTTGCAATTTGATATTGCTTCTAGGTGCGACTACAATCATGAAGATGGTGACACATAACTGATCCTCGTAGCAATAAATTTTGTTTTCTGAACGCATATGATTTGCAGGAAATTTGGCGGCTGAGGGTTGATAACTATTGGAGCCTTTTGGGTACAAAAATTCGGCCGAATACACTGAGAAATGTGATGGATATGAAGGCAAACATGGGATCATTTGCTGCTGCTCTCAAAGATGAGCCTGTTTGGGTTATGAATGTTGTACCAGAAGATGGTCCGAACACTCTCAAGATAATATATGACAGAGGCCTTATAGGCAGTGTGCATGACTGGTGAGCTTTATATTTATTTATTATATGAAATGGGAGTTTGGTTTGTAGGTACTGTAACTAATTAGTAAAGACTTGCATTTAACTGGTTGCATAATTTTTCTATACCTATCTTTCCTAAACATTCATAGACATGTTTTTCTGCTTGGTTTTTTCTCTCCTAGCTACTGGATAGGCATGTGATACATGTTTGCAAGTATCAAAATTGAAGGAATGACTTCTTAAAACTGAGCAAAATAGTTTCTTTAGAGCTTTAAGTTTCAGAATAGCTTCTTTGAAACTGCCAGACTTCCAATTGTGGATAACTTCCAACTGTGGATAACTTCCAAGTCATTTGTCTTGGTTTTCCTTCAAGCAACTGAAAATTTCCATGTGTCTTTCTCCATGCTTGTATAACCTCAGAATGGTCTATAAATTGATTGAATCCTTTTCTGCCATAGTTTGATGTGAAAATATGAACTAAATATGACATACCTGTAAATCTGATCATGTCACAAGTTTCTTCCCTCTTTCTGCTATTACTTTTTGTTGGGAAGCTAAGAAAATGTATAATTGTTTTACTATTATTTGAAGTCCCATATTTTCCCCAGCCGATGCAAAGCTAGGGGCATCTCTAACGACTGTCTGAAATTTGGTTCTTATGTGATGATATTCCATGTTAGTTCTAAACCAATTGAGATATTCTGCCATTTATTTAGGTTGCCAATTACATTAGCTCCTTATGTTGCAAGTCCATATCATTGGTTTTCCCTTGTACATTGAGGTACTTTTTTTATTCATTATTTTTTTCTTGCTGAATGTAGCGAGAACTGATTCTAGGTCATGCAATTGTTAAATTCATGGTCTTGGTACTTTTTGCCTCTTCAAGCCCTCATTGCTGTTTCCTTTGGGGACTGGCCTCACCACCTTGTGGAAGCGCTTGCGCAACATTGAGTAGTTTGTAGTCATCCAGAATACTTTTAGGACTAATCGTCATAATATGCTTAGATGTTCTGACCAAGGCAGCGGAACCTTGGTGAAATGCTATAATTTTTATGCAAAATCACTTGGTTTGTTCTTTTACTTATCATCACCAAACAATTGACAGGTGTGAGGCATTCTCGACGTACCCACGAACCTATGACCTCCTTCATGCCTGGACCGTCTTTTCTGACATAGAGAAGAAAGGGTGCAGTGCTCAGGACCTGCTTATTGAGATGGACCGCATTCTAAGGCCAACCGGTTTCATGATTGTCCGAGACAGGAAGCCAGTCATAGACTTCATTAAGAGGCATTTAGCAGCATTGCACTGGGAATCGGTGACGGTTGAGGATGCGGAACCCAATTCAGATTCAGAAGATGGGGAGATGGTATTCGTGATACAGAAAAAGATGTGGCTTATAGAGGAAAGTGGCAAGGATTCTGCTTAAAGCGTCTGAATTCCTTGTTCTCTATGGAGTTGGGTCCGACATGAGTCGCCTGCATTGGGATTGATTCTTTAAGGTCGAGCCGCATCATGACCCGTCTTACTTCCACTGTTGCTGTTATTTGTAGGCTAAGTGCTGTCATTTAGCATATTCTTGTTTTGTTGTTAGCTTCTGCTAAGACAGTCCGGTCCTTCCTTCCATACATGCTGAATCAAACCCTTCCTTTTTCCTTTGTTCCAACCAAATAAAAAGGTTATTTATCTACTCTGCTCGTTCGGATACTACATGTCATCTCAAATGACAATGTTGCATTTCTTGCCTTTTTATATATATACATGCATGAGGCCATTATGGAACTGCGCGTCAATGAATTCGAGACAGTAAAATAAGAGTGTCGTATGTGTTGGCAGCGTAGAGATGCGTCTTAATCAATGTGGGAGCAACCTCTCGTGGAGTCGTATTGGTCACACTCGCCACTGTCACCCCTCCGTCTCTTCCTGTTGGTTTGAAAGTGTCAGAGTTGATCCAGGTGGAAGCCATTACGTCGCAAGGGCGAGCACGGATCACTGGCTGGCCCGTGATCCATAGTCCCTCGTGAAACCGATTAAAGATTTCAACTTGACTCGGTCCTACGAGCATATTCTCGCTAACATCTGTCGGTTTCGAAATGTTCCGATGAGCGTCTTTTGATGCTTTATTCTGTGTCTCTACCTGTCTGTCTTGTGTCTTGGATTGTTCTTGTTGGTTGAAAGGTTGATCTCGAGTGTTGAGTGTGTGCCAAAAGGATCATATGATTGTTTTGTTGAAATGATTGGTTTTCTGATCAAAGGCTGACCACCCCATGTCACGAGATAAATTAATTTACACATAAATAATTATTATTTTTTAAAAAATAATATATTATATTAATTTTTAAGTTTTTAAAATTATTATCGATTATATTTAATCGAATATCGATAGTCGAATTGGAGAACCAAATAGTCAATATCTAATAAAGAGGCAAATGACACATTTTAAATCATGTAAGCCGTATTATATACATATATAGATATATATATATGTTTAAACATATAATAAAAGCAATTTCGTGTGGATTCTTCAAAAAAAAAAAAAAAAAAACACTTTTTCATGTACTCGGGGCTGCCACCATCCAACATGATGCGTGAAGAAGCACTGTCCCTACGACGCTCCAAACTGCACTTGCATGCTTCTGATCATTCATGTTGCCATGGAAATGCTTGGGAGAATCTTGTCATTCCCACTGTCCTGCGCAAAACTTGCAGACAGCGATCTCCCTCCTTTCCACGCTGGCTATCTATCTATCTATCTGTCACATGTCCTCGTTGCTATCTACTTGTCGTTCGACTTGGCATCTGCATTTTAATTACGGCTTGTCATCGTCAAAGTCAAGGTCAAGGTCAAGCCAAGCCGCTGCCAACTCTGTAAGGGAGCAGTAAACCATCACGTGAAAGGGGGGCGTATCTCTTACCATACGTTTAAGTCCATCAAAATTGACGTATGTCACTTCTGGGGATCACTCTACCATTCGTGCATTTACTTTTACATGCCACACTGTGCATGTCAATGTATCCTCGCTAAGATAACGCAAGATTCCCTGAGCCTCAACCGCGGCATCGGGGACAAAGTTTTGTTAGATTCGATGTTCTATCAGCAGAGTCACTTTCCTTTCAACATTATGCCATCTTTCCTTCTTTTATTGTTTGTTTATTTGTACTAGTGTGATGATAATGACATAGATGGGTGGTGGCTCATAATTGTCATCCTGAAGCAGTGTAGATAAGAGGACTACAGTTGCCCATAGCATTTACCGAAGCACAATGATCGGAATCCTGAATGATTAGGCTGCCCAAGTAACTGACAACGTCGCAGCAGAGGTGCTGTGTGTCATCCATGGAAGGGTATCTTTCGTTGATTTGAGGAAGGTTGATTGCCGGAAGAAAGAAGAGTGTGGAGGCGTCACTCTTCCTACAACATCTACAGACAGCAGACTTCGCCATGATTCCCGATCATACAGCACATTGATGTTTAGCTGCAACAAACAGAATGAAATCGTCAACATCTCGAGAGGAAGAAGAGTGAAAGAAAGGAGAAAGTTTCATTAGTTCCTCATGTGAACTGCATTCACGTGCATGTCTTCTTCTCGGATCAACTCGATGGTGGGTCGTCAGCTTATCTGAGCGTCCTGAAAACTCTATTTCCTGAGATTTAGTTGCTCGAGATCCAAGATGTTTGCATGGATGGCGAATGTACAGGTTGTCTTGCCCACTGAGGTGGGCGCCACGTTCCTTGGACATGGCGACTGCACACTGCCGCCAAGTCACCTTCCCCTTCGTCTACGCCTGAACCCTGACATGGTTAACGGCAACATTAGAATACTGGATCGCGTCGGTATCCCACCGCTCATTGGAGGAGATATTCTTCTCCAGTTCAGCATGAGGACCCTTGCTGCCTCCCAGGTGACGGCGACGACACCTCTGAAACAGTAGAGACAGCTTGACGGTCTCACCAACTACACTGCTCGTGGCCTTCTCCTCGTGCTATATAAATATGTATCCGTGTCTCGGTTCCCCATCCTCCTCTTTGTGTGTCAATCTGACTATATTCTCTGGTGCAGCAAAGATTTATGGATCTAAGGGACATCGAGTCCACCCTCCCACCAGGGTTTAGGTTCTGCCCGAGCGACGAGGAACTCGTCTGCTACTACCTCTTCAACAAAGTAGCTAATGAAAGTGTTTCAGGCGGCGGCACAATGGTCGAGGTGGATCTGCACACTCGTGAGCCATGGGAACTTCCAGGTCGATATCTGCTTCTCTCCTCCTCCTCCTCCCCTCCCCCGCTCCACATGATTCCAGCTATTTGGTGCACTTCTTTGGACACTGATTACAGATCTACACTTCGATGTGGTCAGAGGTGGCTAAACTCAGCAGGGACGAGTGGTACTTCTTCAGCTTTCGGGACCGGAAATACGCCACGGGATTACGCATGAATCGAGCAACCAGGTCGGGTTACTGGAAGGCCACAGGCAAAGACCGTAGTGTATATGCACCCACGACGCGCACCTTCGTCATGGGGATGAGGAAGACCTTAGTCTTCTACAGTGGAAGAGCTCCCAATGGGGTGAAGTCCGACTGGGTCATGCATGAGTTCCGACTGGAAGCTCCACATACACCTCCCAAGGTATTCATCCGGCTTCTCTTCCCCTCGGCATCATAAACAACTATCAGTCACTGACCTGAACAAACTGCAGGAAGACTGGGTACTGTGCCGAGTATTCCGGAAGAAGAAAAAGAGTCCAGTGGTTTACAGCATGGAGACCGAGGAGTCTTCACCTCCTCTTCCTCTGCCTGAGAGTGGCGTTGCCGAGGAGTGGCAGGAACAGATGATGACGACGCAGGAGAGACAGGAAGACAACGGTTCAAACACCGTCCTCAATTGGGCAGTATTGCGTGGCAGCCTTGTGGACTTCCCTCGGGAGTTGGGGAGCGGTAGGACGATGGTGATGGGAGTGGGCTCGAGATGTGGTGGGGATGACTACGAGATGCTGCTGGATATGAGCCTGCAGGACCTCGATGCCATGGGAGGAGGCATTGCAAGTGTAGGGTGTCTGAGGTTTCAAGGGAGTAGAGATCAGCTCCTGTTCTAGAGGGGATGTGTAAATGTTGGATGTCCACCGTGTTCAGTGTCTGAGAAGCTCTGCTTACAGTATTGCTAGAAGAGTGAGTGATTCCAGTAAAGTTCCTTGTTAACTCTCTTTGTGGGACAACCCATTTAATTCGATTCCCATTTAAGTTGGACTATATAAATATAGCTCACATATAAATCTTGGAAGCCCAATCGGACTTTTGGTAGCCCAAACTTGGCATCATCCCAACTAACAAGTATATGAGTTGGCTCCAAAGTTAAGAGATCCGACATCATGACGACTTGGATTGCGTCTCGACCAGGCTCTCTCTTCTGTTTTTGGTCTCCTGCTTTCATGGATGTCACCTGTCTAATACGTGGCGAGTTGGATTGCGTCTCAACCAGGCCTTGTTATGTTTTGGTCTCCCATTTGCGTCTAAGCATTTGACCAGTCTAACATATATCAAAATAGATATCAGCATAAATTTTGGACTGAAGATCCCTGTTGAACAAACGATTACCCACTTTTCCGATGTAGATTTGATCGGTTTAATTAGGATTCATCATATAAAATCTAATAAATAAAAAATATAAATACCCGTAATATCAATCTTAAACCTAAACGAGAAAGGTGAAGGGTTATTTCAGGCCACTTACAATCTATGTAAAACTATGTTAAATCTTATGAATATAGATCTTAACCGATTTCAATATAAAGCTAGGTCATCACTCGCAAGTGATGCTTTACCGAGATTACTCGAAAGTGGCTCATCATTTTGGATCGATTTCAGTTTCTAAATGTGGTGCCAAGTAATTAAATGTGCACTCATTATTTTGGACCGATAATAGCAAATAAATTAGTCTAACAATAAAATGTCAAGTTAGCAATACGAAATATATGAATACTTTAATGAAAGATATTAGAATGGATAGACATTATGATTAGAATAATAATAATTATTATTTACTTATAAGCGACTATGCGGATTAGAAAAAATTGATAGTATTAAATTTAAAATTTGGTATACTGAAAAAGTGAAACACAAAATTGCTATTGATAAGGATCTTAAAAATAATACTATAGATGTAAAAAGATTTTAAAATAAAATTATAGTTCTAAAACATATATAATGATAAGATATTTTAATGTCATTAGTGCTTATACGCCTGAGTCGAATTGAATGATCAAACAAAAAGAAAATTTTAGAAAAACTTATATGATACAATTCAAGGAATGTATATAACAAAAAAAACTTATAATAAATATAAAGGGATGCATGAGAGCTTTAATTATATAAAAAAAAAAATAAAGATAGTGGTATGATTTTGGATTATACAACTTCGTATATTCTTATTATTATAAATAATCACTTTAAGATGAAAGATGAACATTTAATTACTTATAAGAATGGCCATAATTATAGTCAAATAAATATTTTTCTCACTTAAAAGGTATTAGATATTGTAAGAATTGTAAAGTTATATCTAACGAAAATTTAACGAATCAACATAGGTGATAGTATTAGATATTTACTTCAGAAAATGAAAGAAGATCTTGATAACAGAGATTCTCTTAATTATTTATTTTAGATCATCTGCATTTGCTTATAAATAAATAAGAACCTCTAGGAATTACATATATTCTCATCTCTTTTTATCACCTAGTCTATCATTTATAATGATCTTATGAATGATAGAAAGAGAGAAGAAGACGAATCTAATTCTTTTTTAGATCGATATTACTGTGTTCAACGAATTAAATAAAAAGATTTTTGGATGGCATCAAATCGAAAAATACATATCGATATATTATTATTTGATGTTAGATTTTGACACTAAATCTATTCTATATAATGACATGATTATAATTTTATGCTTACACATGATCCCACGAGATCAATGACATGGGATCGATGGGATGTTGATTCGACACCAATAGACAACGCCAAGATTTAGGTGAGTCATTGCCATGCAATCATAGACTGGACGGTTCGATGCGATGTTATGATCCATTGATTGCCAAACAATTTGTGCAATCATTCTTGATAAATATTTATAGTAATCTTAATGTAATAGTTATCTCAAATGGCTATAAAAAGGTTTCTCTTTAGAGGAAACCACTTTATTATTTTACTAAATACTTTAAATTCTATACTAATTTAAGCAATCTTTATCGGATATATATTCCCCTGACACTATTTTTGTAGGGTCATCCGAATTTCCAACTTCGAGATTCCTGGGGCCTGAGATAAGCTCAAAACTGAACATTGGTTAACTTCAAACTCACTCTACCTATCGGATAACTAGCATTTATACTTAACATCATCCAAGTCTCAAATGCAATAAGATCAAGACGAAATAATAATAATAATAATAATAATAATAATAATAATAATAATAATAAAGAGATCGAATCAAACTTTATCAAATTGGGTTGACAATCGCAAATCTTGCACCGACGGATTTTGAGTTGACGTCCAGGATTTGTGCTAACAAATTCGAATACCTGTTGTCGCCTTTCCTCGTCGCATTGTTTCTATCTGAACACTTGGAACGTGCAGATTTTGGTTGAGCCTACCCGCTCGCACTACAGTGCAAAGGAAGAAGAGTATCGTAACATTGACACTTAACTACAGCTGCAAACAACCATCTCCATCAAGCCTCACATGGAGGGCCTGATTCCGTCGCTCGCTCAGCAGATTAATGGCCGCTTTAGTATGGTATCTATCCGAGTCGAAGGTCATGATATGATCGTTACTTATTCTGCCTCCTGTGCTGCTACTGCGATTACATCGACAGCGTACTTGTGCTGCTGCTGTGGGTGGAAGCCGGGAGAAGTGACAGAAGAACCCTTGCTGCTGCTCTTCCGTTTATTTGTTCGGGCGATGAAGCGGCTCTCGCTGTTCGTCCCCTTCTCCCACCCTCATTCAACGCTGTGGTGGGCAGAGTCTTCTTCTTCTTCTTCATGTATCTCTTCTTCTCTACATCTCTCTCTCTCCCCCCTCCCTTCTGCCTTCCACCTTCTGGTGCTGCTGTACTTGATGAGGAGAAGAACAACACCACACTACTGTTCCGACGTAAGCACGCCAACAAACACACACAGGACATGACATGGAGGAGGCAGCGATGGAGACGGAATGGGGGCGGGGCCAGCATTCGCAACATCATGCTCGGTCGGCCGGGCACTGTGGGTTGATCGAACGTCGCGCAGCTTAGAGCATGGAAGGAAAGGGAGCGATGGGGTTATGTATGTCACCATCATGCGAATCGTCAATCAATTTGGCGATGTCTTAAAGATGCATCCATCCATCCATCCCAGTATGCATTATATATAGTAGAAAAGATTTTACCGATTTGACTCATGTGAACCACAATTGTGCAAACCGAAATTTCGATGGCTTTTGCACAAAAATCACTGTTGTGGAAATATACAGATAAAAAAAAGAGCACCGAAAAATAGTCCATATTATTAGAAATCGATAAGTAATATTACATCAAACATTTAATTCAAAGGTTTCACTTTATTAGATGAATTAATTTTTAAATTGATTTGTGTTAATCATGATTACTTCCATTCAAACTCATTAATTTTTGACATGATATCAAAACAAAACAAAATGTTCAGAGTAAAAAAAATAAATAAATAATGTTGGCCATAATCAGTTGAACAAAATAGTTTCGACCTACTCTTATAAATAAAAAAGGGAGATAGATTGAGCTGCACATATGAATAGAAAATGATATTAATAAATATTCATGTGATGAAAAAATATTAAAAAGAGAAATAGTTCGATATTGGTAAAAATTTAGGAGTTTGGATGATATATACCGAGTTTGTCAAAAACAAAAAAAAAACTTAATAATCTTAAAAAAAATTTATTGAATTGGACATACTCATAAAATTGAGACATTAAAAGATCATTGACTCTTGTTAGATCCAATTCCATCTTCGTCACTTAATTTTCTAGAGACATATAATATGGTAAAAGAAAAAAAAAACTAGACATATGTTTAATAAGGTAATATATGCTATAATAATATTTATAAGAGCAAATTGAGTACATGTATAATTTTTTGGTGCATAAATAGAGTAGGTGCATTTTTTTTCTCTACTTGAATTTATAGTTTTTATTGATAATTCAGGACTTGATTTAGTTTTAACAAACAAGTCTCCCTATAAGTTCAATCAAATTGTGTGTATGTAGGATCAAGTATGGGATATGCCTTTCACTATTATCCGAATAAATATGTTTTTATCATCATTCTAAGGTTGAACATGTCCTGGACAATGTTGTTCTACAGCTTTAACCTATTATTGCTTTTCTCTTTTCTTGGGATGTTTCAGTTGAGTACTGGATGTACTAGAGAGAGAGAGAGAGAGAGAGAGAGAGAGGGAGGGTTGTTTTGATCGCTTTAACTATTGTAAAACTATATTCCACAATGAGGCTCTTTAGAGCATATCATAACTCCATCTTAATCCATGTAACTCTTTTTAATGCTTGATAAATTAATTTGGTACTAACTTGTCATTCAGATGGTCACAAAGAATACAAATACGAATAAATAATTTTTTAAATTATTATTATTTTGTTAACAATCTATAAGTTCATAATTTTTTGAATAAACTATAATTATCTAGCACATTTTTTTAAAAAAAATATATATAAAAATTTAAATATTTAGTTATTTGAACACATATTATCTTGTGCATTGTACTATTTTTTTGGTACTAGTAATAAATTATAAGAACAACAATAACAACGATAACAAGAAGTCCGTGAATGTACATTGTCATATCCTTTTCATACTCAGTCTCAAGATCTTTTAAAAAGAGCAGGATTGCATTAAGTATATGACATCAAGAGTCATATGAATTCTTTATTATATCATATATCCGATGATTTATTATTTTTTATTTAGATCATTTTATTATATTTTTTAAAAAATATATAATAACTAATGTCTCAAACACTTATCCCTATTAAATAAGCTTTAGCCATTGAAAAGACTATGGTACACCCATGTTGGGTTGTGGGCCAACCACATGCCCGCTTGTGGGTGGAGGTACTTTAATTTTTTTTTTAAAGATAATAAAAGGTTAGTTAATTACAATTACTTATGAAATAATAAATAAATAAAAAAATCATAAAAATTCGTCAAACATAATAATGAATAGCTCTGATGACAAGGTGTTGATATACCGAGGAAGATTTTTAAAAGATAATAAAAGGTTAGTTAATTACAATTACTTATGAAATAATAAATAAAAAAAACCCTAAAAATTCGTCAAACATAATAATGAATAGCTCTGATGATAATGTGGTGATAAACTGAGGAAGAGATGTGTGTTTGTGGTAAGAGAATATAGTGGTGGTATTATGTAGTTTTGATGAGAGAGAATAAGATCGGAAGAATTAATACGATGAATGATCCATACAAAAAAAGGGAGGGGGGGAGGGTGGAAACGAATGAAGAGGAGAAGGAATGTTAGGAACGAGATGGATGAATCATGAAGGTTTATATATATTTTTTGTTGACAATAATGTCAAAACTGATTTGAAGATCAAATTTATTATATCACTTTTTATTTTTATTTTATATTATATAATTATTTTTTTAATATTAACAAATCATAGGAATGAGTATTGGGCTATTAGATAGCCCCAACGTATCATTCATTAAATATATTGATAATTAGTTCTTCTCTTATTAAAAAAATAGATCTCATGAGCCATTAGAATAAAAATAGGAGATAATAAAGATGATAAGTTTGTCTTATACTCAAATCAAATGGATAATAAGGCATGTTTGGATTCATAAACAATAATTCAACACCATTCTATCCTTTCTAATAAAATAAGAAAAACATTTTATTTCGAACATGAAACTTATAATTTATATAATAAAATACTAATAAATTCGAGTATCGCAAATATTTGGTTATATTTAATGAGTTCAGCTATTGCATGAGGATAATACAAGAATGTTGACAGCAAAGAACGGCCCAGACAAGCTTAGGGTTCCTTAATCGTAGGAAGTACTCGTGAAAGAGTAGAGTTTTGATTAAAGCTACTAATTGTCATCTCGAAAAGGACGCTCCATTCATTGAACCCAATAGCTATTTCACTGTCCTTCACACACACACACACTGCCCCCTGTCACCATCATCTTCCACCCCACTGCTGCCAACCCCTCCCTTTCACTCTCATATCCCCGCCCCCCCCACCCTTTCGGGCCAGTCATAGTATCTTCTACCTTCTGAACTCCCTCCCTCTGAGATCATAAGCATGAGATCTACCACTCTCAGAGCCTCTCGTGTTCTCTAGCAGCATCAGCTAGCGGAGAGAGAAGTGACCTGATCAAGTAACAAAAGCCTCTCCTTCTCCAAAGATCTCGTCTTCGGCTCCCATCAACTATACTTCTCCGGCCTTTCCCTTAAACGAGTACTTTCCGTCTCCCCCGTCTATCTATCTGTCGCTGCTGTGGTTTCTAGAAGATCTCACCTTCCTGACTTCCGCATCATCCTTTTGCCAAAGGAGATCCAACTGCTTACTGCAGGAGCGACAGTGTTCATGCCCACTTCCACCTGAATTATATTTCCGGTTTGCTCTCTCTCTCTCTCTCTCTCTCTCTCTCTCTCTCTCTCACTGTGGTGTGTGTGTGTGAGAGAGTTAAGGATGGTATGCAGTAAGGAGGCAAGAAGGGAAGTATAAGCGTGTCAGGTCCAGACTCAGTCGGCATATATTTCTAGATCAAATCATTATCATCATCATTCCAAAATCATTTTGTAGCAAGTGCAGAAACTATATATATATGTGCTGTATCTGATCTATAATACTTGACGGGTACTTCATCTAATAGATCAGACCAAGGAAGAGGACACCAAGTTTCATGCATCATGGACATTATCCCGAGCCCTGCCAGTCCTTCCTCCGATGGTTTTACAGTCAGCCCAAACTCCGCTGCCCCGTCATCCTCCTCACCCACCCCATCGCCAAGCAGATACGAGGCGCAGAAGCGGCGCGACTGGAACACCTTCTCTCAGTACCTAAAGAATCACCAGCCACCGTTATCACTGTCGCGGTGCAGCGCCGCACATGTCCTCGAGTTCCTTCGGTACCTGGACCAGTTCGGTAAGACGAAGATCCACACCCCAGCGTGCCCCTTCTTTGGCCACCCCAACCCACCTGCCCCTTGCCCTTGTCCGCTCCGTCAGGCCTGGGGCTCCCTTGACGCCCTCATTGGCCGCCTCCGTGCTGCTTTTGAGGAGAACGGTGGCAAGCGCGAAGCCAACCCCTTCGGTGCACGGGCTGTCAGACTGTATCTCCGCGAGATCCGCGAGCTGCAGGCCAAGGCTCGGGGTATCAGCTACAGGAAGCATCGCAAGAAACCACAAAAGACTACTTCCCCGACACCGTCACACCCTCACAACCCACACAGCCCACCACCCGGCACCAGTTCAGCTGCTTAATTCAGAAAGAAGCACGGGCGCAGCATTCGCCATATCATCCAGCCATCGTCTTTTATGATCTATTCCTCAATTCTCATATGATGTGCATGTCAGTAAGTACAGGGTTTCAACTCGTAGCTTAATTGTTTGAATAGGAGGTACCTTCCCTTCATCTGTTGTTGCTGAAACTTAAGCTTTCGTGGAGTTGCTGACAGGGACAAGCAGCTTAGATATTGCACTATCATGATCAAGCGAAGTTGCAGGCCAGGAGGGCTAGTAGTTAACTATGGTTCTGGACCGTAGTTGGTAGTCGTGTTAGCATACTGTTACCGGTGGTAAGTAATGGTAGAGCACTGTGTCTTGAACTGATAATTCATCGTGTACTTTTTTTCTTTGCTTCCAAAGATGAAGATTGTTCATGGTGTACTTGAGATCTCAACTATGGGAGGTTCAGGATTCGGCCACCATATTTGAATTCCCTCTCCTTCCTTTTGTCTCTCTTTATGGTAGCAAAGGTGCGGGAGACGGTGAAGAACGCAGTGTTGAGGTGTTGAATCGTCCGCATGAAAGCGATAGAGGTAATGCGATCAACGGTTCTTTTCGGGTGAAATCATTCCATCGACCTTTTCTTCGGTTTCGACTTTACTTGCATTGCAAGTGCTTCCGAGAGGAGTCGTGAGGCGTTTTCTTTGTTTGACTTCTTTTACTTCATATGGAGGATGAAAGGACTTGACTCTTTGAAGGAAAGTCTGCTCAACCTTGTCTTATCGGGGCTGTTTGGCCTCGCCATGTTTGCGAGAAAGGAAGTAATCGCCATAGGATTCGCCCACTTTCAGAATTTCTATTGCTTTGCTATGATGTATATGAGCGGTTGGTGGTGAGAACTGTATGTATGATTTCCCATCACATATATGAAGCCACATATGGTTGGGGACTTGCTCATATATGTCAAGGAAACATCCAAAAGACATTCTATTCATATCCCAGAAAACATATCCATTGGAAACTACAACGCTGCCATACTTAATTCATATTGTGCACCGCCTTCGCATCTTCCTATCTAGCAAAACAAAAACTGGGGAATCTTGCTACTTTGTTGTTGCAAATTGATGGTCTTTTATCCTCCTATACGCTTCAAGCTTTTCGATTTCCTATTAGTTATCTGTGACCTCCTCCTGTGTGTTCTGATCACGTGCTCTGCCATGTTTATGTCTTGTTACGACTTCGTTGTGCAGATCAAGAGAAGCGAAAAATAGCTGTTTGTGTCTTGCTATACCTTTCTGGATTGATCCGAAGGTAAGGTTCAGATTCACACTGCATCATCAGAACATATGCTTTGTGATGTACTTGCTTGCGTTATATGGTTGCTGCACATCATCATGCTTTAGGTGGAATTAGTTGGCCGCTAATGTTTATACTCATCAGCCACACATGCTACGACACAATTACTCTGCACAGTCCTCGCAAAAGGTCATCAGGTTCCTTTCTTTTTTTTGTGAACGAGTGAGTGACAGATTGAATTCCTTGGTTTCATGTAAGATGAGTAGAGATGATGACAATCTAGGACGAGCTACCTAGTAAGGTTTTATGTGGATATCAAGTGGTCAAGCAATCCTTGAGCTTCGAACGCAATGAAATTGTAGGCGCAGAAACACTACAGAAGATGATGATCAAGATAGAAGCCAAAAGGAACTTCTTTTCTGCATGAGCTGAATGAAATGTGAAATTTAGCATTTGTAGATCAAAAGAAATTGCTATGGCAGAGTGTTCTAAAATCACATCATATTCACTAAGATATCTGGGAAAGACAGGTAGCAATCCTGAGATCCATCTAAAAGCCAAACTAGACTCCGGTGCACTCAAATTTTCTTATTGTTGCTGTTGTGCATTTGAGGATAGCTTTGTGTTGATGGTTTTACTTCTCACTTTCGATTGGATTCTGCTACCCAGACTTTTGGCTGTCAGTTCTTTGGTGATAATGCATTATCGATGGTTTAATCATGTGTGATAATGCATCAATTTGCATTGAGTCGACATGTTTGTTTGTTTGTTGTTAGCTCGAAGCTATGAAGCTCACTTGCCAAGCATTAATCTCTCATTTTCGTCTATCAATAATGTTCAATATGTTTTTTATTTTCCTTAGAAAATGGGAGTTCACATCGAGTTATCACCGCATTATACAAAGGAAAATTTCCTCATTAAATAGCTTTCTCTTGCAAGCATGATGTTATCTACTCCTACTTTCTTTGGTTCTTCAAGAATATGTCATTCGCCAAAACATTCCTCCAATTGGGTGCTTCATATATATGTTTAAGTGCAAAGAAGAATTAAACCTCATCCTTGATGTGAACCAATTGCATGAAGTGGCTCGAGCTCACCATAAGGAGTTCTCTTGAGGGCATTTGGTTACTTGCTATACCAAATGGCTTGCTTATAATACATAAGCATGCATGCAACTAATGCATTGCATGCTGCAAGTACATCTGTGAAGTGCAAGTCAAGACTAGATCTACAGCTCCTCTTAGCTTCTTCCTACGTTGATTTGGCTAATGGTATACAAGAATTGTTTACCAAATAATAAACTCCAAACAACACAGGGAACTTGAGAAGCGAGAAGAGGGAGAGAGAGAGAGAGAGCGAGAGAGAGAGAGAGAGAGAGGATGTATTCTTGGTGGTTCAAGTAGCTCGCTTGATTCATGCATACGCGACAGGCAGAAGCGTAGGCGAGACATCCACATGCATGTACGTACTAATTGGTATCATGACACTGTCGAATGAAAAGATACATGCGGTTAATTTCATTTAGTGCAGCTGCACTGATGCATAGCGTAAATCTATCCATCACACCCCATCTCCTCTTGCGAGAACTGCATACATACAGCAGTAAAGATCGATGGATCACGCGGTAGATGGGAGCTGCACAGCTTACTAAAGCTGTGCACGAGACTCATGATAGATCGACAGGAACTAAAAGAAATCAGAAACAGGAGGGAGTTCGGGAGTGCCTTTTTGACCGGGAAGAGGAATTCTGTAGATGGGAAGAATGTCCCGTCCTCCTTTTCCAGGGTTTCTGGCCCCCCCCGTTCCTTCACTTATTTGATCTTTATACTGTTCTTTGGGGGGCCTGCATGCAGGCTTCCGGTCCTTTGAACCGGCGGGGAACAAGCAGAAAACATCACCTTCTCCACTGTCCTTTGTCTCATTTTTGCTCCTCAAACTTACTCTTGTTTCCGGAAGAGCAATATCCAAGCGTTTTCCAATATCTCTATCGAATTTGATAATAAGAGTTTTAGAATTCGATACCATTTTGTGGGGAAGGATGAGATGCGTTCCAAATATACCGGAAAAAAATCTTGATATCAACAATCAAAGGAATGAATTTATCGAAAATCGATAAAACAATTTTATGTGGTTTGGTGTTTCTTATTTGCTTAATAGAGAAAATTAAAATTTTCATCATGTAACATCAATTACAAATATCATTGAGTTAAATTTATTTTATACACTCTCTTATATAAATATTAATAAATTTCAGTTCAATAAGAACTATTATTTTTATTTTAAATTTTTAATCATAATCAACAGTCTAATCCATAAGTAGATTTTGAATCAGCATTATATAATGTTGGATGTATCTCTCTTATTTGAATCGAGGATATAATAATTTTCTTTGGATCTATCTTAATTGAAAAAAAAAATCTTTTTCTATAAACAATCTTTTTTCTTATTTTAAATTTATATTTTAAAAATACTTATCGATCAAAATAATTATCGAAAAATAGAATAAAAAAATATTCTCTTTATCGATCTTTGCTACTGAAATGAGACTGACTAATAAGGGACGACCATCTCGTTCCATCCTAGGGTTTAAAGGTTACTTTACATTTATAGCTTAAGCTTCGACGGCTGTGTCTGTGTTCATCTCGACCACAAGATTAACAGAACTCATCAGACATTAGTATACAGATTACGTTAGATTTAATCCCATTCCTTATCGATGAACATGGCACAGTGTTGGAAGCTTTAGGACCTGCGTTCACTCGCAAGAATACGAAGCTGACGCAGTACATTTCCGTCTCAGAGGTCGTGTGTGACGTAAGAAAGAATCCGCCGCCATGGTGTCATACTCTGTATTCTTCACTGGCAGAAGGTAATCCTCAATGGCGTCGTTTAGTTGGGGAGACGAACGTTTCTGGCTTGCTGCAAGGTACGACATCAAACGCTGTGCTGTCTTCACGTCGCGGTCAACGTCATGCTCCAATCTCCATCGCTTCGACCGTGGAAATAGACCGACACCCACAAGGAAGGAGAGAAGGAAGCGGACTTGTGCTTGCATTTCAACCCACAGAGATCCATCATCTATATGCTGAACGCCAACATTGCTCAACACAAATACGCATTAAATCATAGAAATAGTTAGTTACTCTAATAGTTTCCAAAAGAAAAAAAAAATCCAATTTGTTGGATGATGAATTGGTTTGGTTTGGGTTTTTTTTTTATGATTTAGTAAACCGGTTCAAGGGCTCTAAGTTTTCATATGTATTTACTTTTAAAAATTCCTTCACTAGCAATGACAAAACTTTTAATTTTTAAGTTTCCTATCAAAAACACCTAACTAGACGAACTGATTAAACCGGTTTGATGTTAAATCGAACCGCGCTCATAGTGTTTTTTTGATGAAAATTATAAAGGCCACTGACATAATTTTTTTTTTCGTTTTATCTTAAATTTAGATCTGAAAATTTTGAATATATTTTAGTATAAGATATTTATAATATTTTATTATGATAATATAATAATAATAAAATAACTAAGGACTTATAGTATTTTTCAACAAAGTTACAGTGTTTCTACTTCATTAATTAAAAACACTATATATATATGAAAAATATTATAAATTGATAAATACTATAATTCTATTTAAAAATATTATATTACTAAATTTTGATAGAGTTTTTAAAGGTATTTTGATTTTTTTTTTACAAAGAGAGGAAATTCTCTTTGAGAATTATAAATAAATGAAGTCACCCATTAAACAATAAGAAAAGATAGATT
The DNA here is from genome assembly GCF_036884655.1 of Musa acuminata AAA Group. Taxonomy (NCBI): domain Eukaryota; kingdom Viridiplantae; phylum Streptophyta; class Magnoliopsida; order Zingiberales; family Musaceae; genus Musa; species Musa acuminata. Next base: position 41,519,639 of record NC_088354.1, on the reverse strand, counting down.
TTGACTAATTGAAGCGAGGTCAAATGACCAAGTAAGACCGCTGGATTGCAGTCAAATGAACACTACAGTGGTCTTGAGATCAAAAGGGCACACTATCTTCCCTTCTCTCTCTCTTTCTGGCATTTTGGTCTGTCGACAGGGGTTCATGGAAGGAGAGGGCTGCGTCGACGCAGGGGCATGTCACGAAATCAATAGCGTCGAAGTCGATTGATCTGAAGACCTGGATTTGTGCGTCGCAGTTCATAGTCCTCGACCCACACGAGCGGAGGTATGGTTGCTTTGCGATTCATACTTCTTGGTTGGGGATAATTTGGAGGGAAGCCGTGACCTGAAATTTGGGTTTTCCTCTTTTCCCTTCTTGTTGTTGAATGTGCTTGTCAAGATTCTTCTTTCTGTTGTTTCAATTCGAGCCCAACGTGACCTTAGACCAAAGTCGGCGGCTGCTCCTTTCTGGTGGAACTGTGGGGAAAGATTGCTGTTGGTAGTTCTTGTCAACCTATTCTGTTTCAACTCTTCATCTCGACTTGGTTCTGCAAAAGATTCAACTTTTAGGAGAAAGAGAGAACAGAAAATGAAAACAGGAAAATTGAGATAGATATACGATGCATGAGCTTAGACACCGCCATGGTAAATCTTAGCGTACCTTTATCTCCTCGGAGAGGTATTCATGTAGCATAGCATTTAGGCTTGTAAATTCTGTTCAATCTTTCGGTGAGGCTTTTAACACTACCTAATCAGACATAAAATTTATGTCTTAATTCTTCATTACAAAAGGAAGAATCAGTGCCTATGTTGTGCTCATAGTTTTCATCCAAGTTCTATGTAGTTCTTCCTTTTGACGCTCCCGTGACTCTTTGCTGTTGAGTTTTTTTTGTCTTTTTCCAGTTCTGTTTGTGAGTTGAGCTGTATTCATTATATGTTGTGTTTCCACTAAAACAATAGTAATGGATGGAGACGTCACTGGCGGACTCATCAACAGCATTTCTCGATTTATTCATCTGGTGGCTTGCCAGACAACAAAAAGTGCCTCTTTAAAGGACTTCAGAAAAATAGTTGGTATATTGAAGCTTTTGAGGCCTGTTGTAGATCAAGTATTTGATCCCGAATTGCCTTTTGATGAACATCTCATGAAAGAACTTGAGGAGCTAGATGTAGCTGTGAATGAAGCTAGAGAGCTAGTGGAGAAGGGACCCCAAAGAATGAGCAAGATATACACTGTAAGTGCCTTTTGTGTTCTATGTTTTTTTTTCTTTTTTTCTTCTAGTGTTGTTTGTTCGGTTTGTCTTTATCCATTTCCATCTCACCATTTTTCATCAATAATGATGCTGGTTATCCTTTTTGATCTGTTTGGTTGCTCAAATGCAATCTGCGTCTCATTTCGTGTTTTTTCTTAATTGATCTGTCGACTAATTTCAATAGTTCTTTAGGTTATATTTTCAGAGCTCTCTCCACAAAGATGCAATCTGTTGAGTGCATGAAACGTGTGGGCATGCTTATGACCTTGCTGGAGTTTAATTCACTCACTGATGGTGCCTTGTTAGTTGAATGCAATAGTAATGTTATAATGTGAGTTAGAATTATGAATTTTAGCTCCTCCAAGACCCCAACTCCTTATCGACTTGAGTTTGATTCTCTGTATGATACCTGCCATATCATCTTAACCATTAGAACGTGAGAAGTTTCTTAGATGAGGTCATGTCTGTCTTGAAACCTGGTCATGTTTACTACTAATCCATCAAACAATACTACTCTTCACAAACCACATGCAGACAACTGCAAAGTTCAAATAATGATGATTAAAGCATAAAACACCCTGACATAAACCTGTTGATGCATAGTTTTTCATGGTTCAAACTTTTCATCAATTGCAATAACAAATGGCAATGCCGTGTCACCTATAATCATTTGTCTGATGTGTGCAGAATGAATGACTGTAAGTCTTAAGTGTTATGTTGAGTCAACCTAAGGAGAACCTATGTTGTATATGCATAAGTGGTGTCCTGGTCACTTCCTCATGAAAACTAATACGTATTATATCTTATGGAATGTACGATGACTGTTTTCGACCTAAGGAGAAGCTATGTTGTATATGCATAAGTGGTGTCCTGGTCACTTCATGAAAACTTATACGTATATATCTTATGGAATGTAGAGATGACTGTTTAGAAAAATGAGAAATCATATTGCACGAAGAAAATTTATATGATTTGGTTTGTAAGCCGACATCCATGGCCGGACACTGAGATGATGCACACATCTGAAAGATGTGTTGTGCAAGAGTCTGTCACATGTCTAATTATATAAAACCCAGAATTCCATTAACTCGAGACTATTCAGATTACAAAGAGAATCTTAACAGGGTCTGATGCAACAATGGATCAACAAAATTGAATCTGGCCATATCAGCCCATGTTCCTTTTGCTACTGACATAGACCTCTTGATATTTTTGATAATTAGTTTGTTCCAAAATTGTCAGCACAGGTAGGTCAAACATAAGTATTCCTGAATTAATGCTTAGATTTGAATATATATACAACATCTCTGGGATAGTGATGTTGGCTACTGCCCATGTATCATGATCCTCATTCTTTGATATAGTGCTTATGTGCAGGTTTTACAAAGTGAACCCATCTTGTTGAAGGTCCAAAAGTCAGCACTAGAGATATGTCATTTCTCGAGTGCATTGCTACAGTCATCTTCGCTCTCAGCTCACATCCAGGTATTTGGTGTGCGACAGTCCGATCTTTTAGTATGGAGGCATCTTTTTTCAATCGCTAGGTCTTAACTCAAGTGATACCAATCTCTTGTACTCCAGGTAGTAAAAAGCTAATGTCTACAAATTATTTTCTAGAATTGCATTCAGGAGCTTCAATATGCGGAGCAGGACACAGTTTCAGAACTGATTGATCATGCTCTTAAAGATCTAAAGGCAAATATCATACCTAGCATTGAAGATCTCATAAAGATCATGGCTACTCTTTGCTTGACATCAAATCAAGAACTCCTGATGGAAAGTATAGCTCTTGAAAAGGAAAGAATGAAAGCTGAACTCAAATCAAAAGCAGAAGTTGTGGACCATATAAATCAGGTCATCGTGTTAGTCACACATATCTGCTATTGTATCGAGAAACTCGAACAATTTGGTGTTCTCAATGGGCATCCCGTTCCCTCGCATTTCCGCTGCCCTCTCTCTTTGCAACTTATGTTGGATCCAGTAATTGTGGCCTCAGGGCAAACATATGAAAGATCTTTTATACAGAAATGGCTGGACAGTGGCCTCAGAATTTGTCCGAGGACCCGTCAAACTCTTGCTTACATAAGTCTTATCCCCAATTACACGGTTAAGGTGCTTATTACAGATTGGTGCGAGGAAAACAAAATAAAGCTAGATGTTTCTGCTCAGTCCGGCAATGTCACAAATCCTTTTCTATCTTCTGCAGCTTTTGAAGACCACATGCATGGTGATGACCTTAAGCATTCAATGGGCAGACATTCAACCCACAAATCCTCTCTTGAAGGCCATGATCAGACTCAACATCACAAAACTAAGGTATCACCTAAACGTGATAAAAAAGATTGTTCCTATTCTACTGATCACCAAATGATGCCAAGTATGGTCAATATGGAAGCTGATGCTTTGGTTGGAAAAAGTGGTTGCCATAGTCACAATGAATCAATGTCAAGTGTCATTTCAAGCATCGGGATCATGAGTAAGTTTGAAGACAACACTTGTTTGGTAGGAGACACTACATATCCAGCTTGTTCTCCCTTCAATAAAGAGCTCAGTTCTTCTCCATGGTGTGGCCAGAACCAGCTTTTTGGCTCTGAAAATGGGCATGAAAAGAATGTCACAGGGAAATTCTTGCTTCACAGCTCAAATTTAGATGACCTTACCACTTCTCATCATGTCCAAAAATTAACTGATGGTCTAAAGAGTGAATCTCCTGAATTGCAAACAGCTGCTGCATCAGAGTTGAGACTTCTTGCAAAGCACAATATGGAAAACCGTGTCTTAATTGGGAAGTTTGGGGCTATTCCTCCATTAGTCTCCTTGTTGCATTCTATGGTAAAGAAAGTTCAAGAAAATGCAGTGACTGCTCTATTGAACTTGTCCATCAATGATGATAATAAAATTCTTATAGCAGAAGCAGGAGCTATTGGAGCACTTATGCACGTTCTAGATTCAGGTACTACAGAGGCCAAAGAGAATTCAGCAGCAGCTTTATTTACCCTTTCTGCCTTGGAAGAATATAAAGCAAAAATTGGTCGATCTGGTGCAGCCAAGGCATTAGTTCATCTTTTGGGATCTGGCAACCTTAGAGGAAGAAAGGACGCTGCTGCTGCTTTGTTTAACCTCTCAATCTTCCATGAAAACAAGGTGAGGATAGTTCAAGCGGGTGCAGTTAAATACCTCGTCGAGCTGATGGATCCAAGCTCAGGAATGGTTGACAAATCCGTGGCTCTTTTGGCTAATCTATCGACAATTCCTGAAGGACGCCTGGCGATTGTTCAAGAACGTGGTATACCACCTCTAGTAGAGATCGTCGAGACAGGGTCTGCGAGGGGAAGGGAAAATGCAGCATCGACTTTGTCACAACTGTGTCTGAATAGTCAGAAAATTTGCAGTCTAGTACTGCAAGAAGGTGTCGTGCCACCTCTCATTGCGCTTGCTCAATTTGGAACACCCAGGGCGAAGGAAAAGGTACGAAATCTGAGCTGCTTATTGTTGTCTTGTGTCTTTGGTTGAGTATTTTTCTTTGAAAGAAAAGATGTATGTCAAAATTATTACATTTCTTGGATGAGATCTTTGACCTCATTCTTCCATGATTTTTCAAATTCGTCATTGCAAAATGGAGTTTCAGGCTATGGCATATCCTGCTTTGCAGGCACAACAGATCCTAAGTCACTTGCGCAGTCAGCGCGAGGGGATCGGACGAAAAGCAAAATCTTGATACCTTTTTCTCAATGTCATGTTCTTGGAATCTATCTACACGAACTAGGATAAATTGGGCATTCATGTGAAATCTCCATTGTTATGGGATGGATGGATTATCCGTGTTTATTGTTGAAGCTAGCAAGCAGCGCTCTCCTTCAAACGAGATGATGATGTTGGAGGCAGTCCAAGAAGATGTGGAAGGTGCAATGCTTTTACTGTTTTCTTTTTGTTGTGTGGATTGTAAATGAAAATAGTATGAATATTGATGCACATACTCTCGGGTGTAATATCAACTCCAGCTTGTATTTTTGGACTTTTCACACGTCTCCTTCTTCGAGTAGTGCAAATATTCTCACATGTATATATATATACATGTGTATATATGTATATATATATATACATGTGTATATATGTATATATATATATGTGTATATATATATATATATATGTGTGTATATATATATATGTATATATACATACATACATACATATACACACATATATACATACATATACACACACATATATATATATATATACATATATATATATATATTGTGTGTGTATATATATATATACATATGAATGTATGTATATATATGTATATGTGTATGTATATATATGTATGTGTGTGTATATATATATGTATATATATTGTGTGTGTATATATATATGCATATGTGTGTGTACATAACATATACATAATTGTTCATTATTCTAATTCTAAATGCATGTTATTTAAATAATTTCTGAAAAATAAAAAGAGGAAGGAGTAATTATATAATTGTGTTGTTTATTATTTTAACTGAGAAATTTTAAATGGACCCAAAAATATGAAGATGGAGCATACTATAAAGAAGTATGAACAATGTATAAACATAACCTAATGAGAGAAAAAGAAAAACAGAACAAAGGAACCACCTCCATAGAGACCTAGGATTATTATTATTATTATTATTATTATTATTATTATTATTATTATTATTATTATTATTATTATTAAGGTGCAGTAGAAAAGTTTCAAAAAAAACAAGCTAAAATGTGAGAAAACAAGCTAATATTCTTCATTAAGAAACTGAAGAAATGAACAACTATCAATCCAGTCATGGTTAAACTTTGGATGCAGAATATATCATTCATCGATCTCTCTCTTGCATGGCGTCAATTTTTCAACGTGATCTCACAATTGACATATACCAAAACTAACATGGTGCTATTTTTTCTCACACACATTGATGCATCCCGAAATTGTGAACAAAGAAAACAAAAATATTTTCGTTGATATTATCTTCGTAAACCAAAGATTCATTACATCGAAACGACACAAGAAGCAAGCGAATAATAATAAGATTACAAATTAAAATAAATACTAAAGGTGCTCACTGGAAGGAAGGGATTGAAAATGGCTAGAATTCAATCTACAAACCTACTTGTTGTATGTCATGGTCGGGGTTCCCATAATTGGCCGGATCTGTCATTCCATCTGAGAGGACAGTCGGGTAGAATTAGGAAGTGGAGCATTAGAAGCGGCATTCCTCGGCAAGCACCACGTCTCCATCGATGAGAAGATGATGATTCGCCTCCCAGCCCACGTCGAAGGCCCCGCAGCGACGACTTTAGGCAAAGCCCTTATATGTGTATATGATCAAGTCATGCACGATCCAACCTGCTCGTTAATTAACTCTTCCATCATGGTGTGAAAATTGTATGTGTAATCCGTCGACCCCATTTCGCATTAACTTGTTCGATTGATCATAGTGATGACAGCAACGACAGCAACGCATGACCACGACGGTTCGCATCCCAATTGCCAACCTTGGGACGAAATAATTGGGCCAACTACTGGATCTATCAGACAGAATAATTGTGCCAACTACTTCAGTCCGACCACACTCATTAAGCAATGACCAGGAGTAGTAATTAAACCGATCAGCCAGCATGAAAGCAAAATGCTTTATTTCCATATGCAATCGGAATGGAAACATTTATATCAGAGTACGTCCGAAATTGATGATGTTGCATTCAAATTATGAGCAAAAAGAAAAAAAGAAATCTAATGTTTATTTTGCTTCGATGATAATGGAGAAGCTGATTTGTGCCGTTGGTCGTCATCTCCAAGTGGTGGAATCCCCACTTGCACATTCAACCTCTGCTTCGTCGAAAAACAACTTGGAAAAATAAACAGCATCCACATCTCTCGAGCAATTTGAATATATCTGAACAAAGAGATGTACAACTAATGATAAATGGTCATAATTTTTGGATTCTAATCTGGTCCAGTTTCTTGATCCAAAGAAACTGAAGCTTAGTTACTTGGTACAATAACTGAAGCACTATTTCTCACTTAAATGATTCCAAACAGGAACAAAGAAAACAACAATTTATTGTAGAAACAAATGGCATCAAACTAAACCTCCCAATGGAATTTACTATACAGATGTCTAAGACTTAAACAACTGCCGTCATCCAGGATGAACGACGAGAACATCACATAAATTAAATCCGTCATCCTCTTTCCCCATTAGTTGCCATTAGGAAGGTATTTTTCCTTCAGCTACAGAGTTGTAAGCATTGAGCTTCGGCTTAAGAAAGCTGAAAAAGAGAATAACACATCAGAAAGCATTTTGTTCCAGTGTTAAGAAACACGACTAACAAGAATGACGAGAACGAAGCAACTTGGAAATGCAAGTAGATGTACAAAAGAAAGAAGAAACAATAACATCCAAAATAAACATAATTTCACCCACAATAGGTCACGAGATTGCAAAGTTGCAATTGCAAACCATCATTTGGTTATCACAAAAGAGACACAAGCCGGTGGGACATGATGGAGGATCCAAGATACAATTTACAATGATAGTGCAGAGTACAGAAAAGCCCAAAATAATTTCCTTAGAGAATCAAATCAAATGTTCTCCTGTTTTCGCTTGCTATTCTATGAATGTTTTATTTTTCTACAACAGAATTTATGTTTCCTCAGTCAATACTTGTAGCATCCTAATAGTTGAAACTATGTATGCACGCAACCATCACAATAATTCCTTCTGTAACAAGCTAGTTTAGTGGTCATAATTGCTACATCTCTATAAAATCAATCAGAAATACACTACAAAGTTGGTGAAGATTTCCTTGTATCATACAGTATCATCTTGTATAATTTTTAAGACACCTTTCAAGAATAGAAATATGCTTCCTTGTAACGAGATTAAATAATTAACAAAATTAGACCGGCAATAAGGCCCTATTATTTGGCAGCCTTTCTTTTCAGGCATCTTCACTCCTGTGTTGACTTGATAAAAGTTTGCTGCCATTTAACAATTGATAGCAAGAACCTGCTTAAAGAGGATTACTGCCCCAAAGTAATAAACCACAGAATGAGATCAGATCATGACGATGACGATTATGCAAACGACAAAGATGAGCATGTCATAGCTTTAATGTCGAGTAAAGTGGACTGAAGATGTAGATCAGATCTCTCATGTATGTAATAACTTCACTGATCATGTGAAGTGACATCAGATGAACTCAAGCGAACAGCCCTATAAGGTTTGTTAACTCGCGCCTATCATCCTTCACATCTCCACCAAGATAAGTTCAAGTTCAGGGTATTCATGCTCTCCACTTTGTAGCAACCTTACTGGATACTTCAATTTTAGGTTGTTTGCAGTGTTTGACATTGAACAACTTGAACTTAGGGACTTAAAGACTATTCATAATCAACTGATCTTAACAAAACAGGATGTTATTCGGCATCATGCATGAACATGAAACCGTTGTAAAAATTTCTTAAAGCCATACATAGCTTCCACAGACGATTAAGTGATTTTGAAGATCAATTCTTCCATCGAAAACCCAAAGAACAAACAAATAAAAAAAAATTACAATCACATGCATATGTCCACATGTCATTTTTATGAATTTTTATATGACAGGTTGTAAGAGACACCTGGAGATCTGACAGAATGACACTCATGCTTCAAGACCAAGAAATATATATCCTTTTGTGAATATATTGTTTGTTGATATATCTGAAGCAGCACATCCAAGCATCTACTAGAGCTCATGCGAAATAATTTCTTTTCAGAAAAACAGACACAGAACCACTACTTTAATAATGTTAGCTTAATAGTTAAACATTATCTGAAACTGAAAGATAGGAAGGACATTGCATGACATGACTTCCATGCATGATCATTATAGTATTAAAAAATTAATGAGTTTTTAAATTTTCTTTGAAAATCAACCATGAACTCTTTCACCTTCTTTTTCTGACATATTTGCAGCTCATTGATAAAACATCCTTTATCAACCCAAAAATAACAAATTTAGTTAACCATTATATATCTTTGGTGAAATTTAGTACCTTTACGCATCCATCATTTTACATTGCATCCTAAAATGAGGAAATTCAAGTTGATTGCTATTATGTAGTTTCAGTTACAGCATTTCTTTCAGCAGCAAAACACTAGCCCTTAGATTTATCCTCCTGTGGACCTAGTTCGCTTTGTTACATAATGATTGAGCAATCGGTATTTTAAAGAACAAGCAGAATACAACTCTCTTCCGCTGTTATTAATTATGAATGACTGTTGAGCCCAGAGTCTCTCCTGTCTATCTGTACTCATCAAACATGCAACACTTTTTCCAATTGGTCATAATAAGTTGTAACAGAATCGATGTCAAAATGATTTAATGGTATGACACTGAGATAAATCTTCTTGGTTTACATTCTTTTTGTTGTCGTACCCAAGCCCAGACAAAAGAGAAGGCAAAAAATGCTGTCTACTGATATTTCACCCATATTACATGATACATACTGGTCCAAGCAAAGATCAGTTGCATGTAGATCGCCTAATTTCAGGTGAGATAAGTTTAAACCCTGGAATTAGTTAAAACTCCAAGATTTTTCTTGGCTCCGGCCAAACTAGGATCAGTAATAACCATATCAGCAAATATTGGGTCAACCGATTTTGGATCCTATCGAGATGCCCGGCTATGAACAGTCTCACCAAGCACCAATTATGAACCTCAGCACTTGATACTGCTCAGTATATCATTTATTTTTATTTTTTATATTATTTTATCCAGCGAGATCAGGTGGCATAGGCCAGTATACAGTATCTCAGTATCATACTGGATTAATAGGTAATTGAAACCTTGGAATTAACCAAAATCGATTGGACAACCACCAAAATTACAATTCTAGCATATCAATCAACAGTTGTTGACAGCTAGACTTATCCAAGTGTCCTTTTTTTAAGTGAAAAAGAGTTATTTTCATGGTTTATCCTCTTGCCTCCTCATTTTATACCTTTTTTCCCAATCAGTACTTGCAATAAACCTGATCATATTGACATAAAGTACTGATCGATAAATGAACCATGCTAAAACTCGAAAAGGAAACGTGTGAGGAGGATTGCGTTAGACATCTCAAAAAGCCTACAAAAAGCTGAGTCCGATTAAATGTGAACTTAAATAGACTGACACCAAACATTTGAACATGACTGCTTTGGTGATATTTGTTAAATGGCATTAGTAAAAGTATGATTGTTGGCGAGACACTTCTAAACTAATTATGAAAAAGAAAATACATAGTATGAACTTGACATGTTAAGCTCAGTTTCTTAAGCAGCATGAGACTTGGTGGTCCCAAATTTTGTGATGCAAAATTCAAGTAATCTAGCTCTTTGTAACTCCTCTATAGTCGATTAAATTTTCAGAAGCACTCAAGAATAATAACGCCCTAAGAAGTCTACATATAAATGAGACCAGAATCTTGACAATGTTTTCCAGTACTGGTACCAAGCCAAGAAATTATGTAGAAAAAGTTCCAGGTACTGTATGCATTAGCAGGCTTCGTAGCAAAAGAAATTGCAACTTGGAGATTTGTTTCTCACCAAAGAAGCGGCATGTATAAACCTTTTTTTTATTTTCGATATACCCTTCTAGAACTAGAGGTCTTTTTTTTTTCTGGCATGGCGAATGTATATCTCAATGATACAATCACGGAAACATCTTTGGCATTTTTTTTATAACCAATTCAATTAAGGAACAAATTTCCATGGATCATATTTACAGCGGAGGGGGGGAACATCGAGGTACCTGTCGTAGAACTCGGTGGCGGATTTGGATCCATTGTAGAAGATGAACCAGAGCAAGACAAGAATCAAGATATCTAAACCCCGAGAGCTAAAGCAACCCATCAACAATCAACAAAGAAATCACGATCGATAAAGTAATATATGGAAAAGAATCGGTGGATGAGGCCGCAGCGAATAAATCGGGAAAGGATACTGAAAAGGTAGCGCTCCCACCAATCGAGCATGTAGAGACCCATGGTGACGTTGTAGAGGTGGATTTTCCGGCTGATCCAATTCATCCTTCCTCTTGGCTTTCCCCTCCGCCCACACCCCAACGCCGCAGCCGCGTCCTCTTGTTCTCGCCGCTCTCAGCCCCTCGTCCCTAATCCGCCGTTGCCGATCTCGATCGGATCCGTCACCGTATGGTGGATTGAAGAATAGCGAACGAGGAAGGGGCAGCAAGTTGGTGGTGGTGGTGGTGGTTAGGTCAGAAGCAGATCGAAATGATGATGACGACGACGACCGCGGACGCCTCCTGCACAGAAGCAGAGCGTGTGATGTGAGATCCAACCCGTGAGTCACCCGCAGGATGTAGTTAACGTCTCGGCCGAGTTAATTACAGTTTACGATTATTATTATTATTATTATTATTATTATTATTATTATTATTATTATTATTATCTCGACGAGTTAATTGCAGTTTACGATTATTATTATTATTATTATTATATTATAATATTATTATTATTAAAATTGTAGGGTAATTATCATAAAGAAGCCCTCTTTTTATTATTATTATTATTTTCCGAGAGACGCCCACCTTTTTGGTTTTTCTAAAAATTGTCCCCAAAATTTATATGATACCAAAACTACCCCTGCATCAATACCTTGTGGATCGATCCAAAACGCCCCATAAATTGGTTGCCTCCCCCCTTTAGTTCGATTTAACGTTTACATCCCTCCGTCTTCTCTCCCTTGTCTTCTGAAACATGGGACTTCGTTTTTTTGCACCCCTTAGCTCTCCCAATTAGCTGGTTTTACATGATTTCTCGAGCCTATCTTCCCCTGTTGGCGATTTCCACATCAATCGCCCCCCTCAAGGCCTAATCTCTTGTTGCCTCTTCTCGTGCCATAAACCTAATTGTTTCCTTGCCTCTCTTATCATGGGGTGTGTGTCGTCGACTCTTTATTACCATTTTGCTCTCATATTATTTTTTCTCTTTTCACTCTTGTATCTTGTTTTTTCTCTTCTCGTGTCCTAAACTTTAAATCTGAAACTCTCTCGTGTTGTTTTCTCTTTTATTGTACCTTAAACTATAAATTTTTGTTAGTTGTTTCCTCTCCTCTGGGATTGTAAACTCTAAACTTCTGTTGTTTGTTTTCTTTCTTCTCACGTCGTAGTTCTTATCGACTCTATTTTTTTCCCTCACTTTGCTCAAAGAAACTAGAACATTTACATTCAATAATTATTTGAAGATAGATATTTCTCTTATCCTGTGAGGGTTTAGTTTTCCTCTATCATAGGTTGTAGAATATTCGTCGATCTTCTCTTGTGAGGGTTTAGTATAGGGTACGAGTGGAGAGGAAACAATAAGATATGAGAGTTCAGGATTTAGGCAGCAAGAGGAGAGAAAATAAGATGAAAGATAAACAGTGAAAAAGAGTCGATGACACATGCCTCTTTAGAGAAATAGAGAGAAGAAAGGAAATATGCAAGTTTAAGGTGCGAGTTTAGAGCTTATGGATGATTAGTGTGAAAACAATTGATGAGAGAAAAAGTTCTCAAAATTACATGAAACCAATAAAAGGGTGTACTATTGAAAATGAACGAACACAAAATTATTAATCGTGTGCTTCAAAATATTATAAGGTAAAAGAAAAGATGAAGGGTCGATCAAACTAACGGGAGCGAACTAGTCTATAGGATGAAATAGTACCCCGAGACTAATCCAATGATAATTTTGGATCATTGAAATTAGAGGGTACCATTCGAAAAAAGTTAAAATATAGGATGCCTTTAAGAAAATAAAAATAAAAATGAAGGTTTTTTTAGAGAAATTACCTAAAAAATATAAAATAAAATAATTTATTTATTTGAGATAAAATATTTTTTATATTTTTATAAAATATAAAAATATAACACAAAATAAAAACTATTAAAGGGATGGTTGGCTTAAACTTTCATTCATTGACAGTCAAACCCCACTTAAAAAAAATATATTTTTTAATTAAATTCCTAATCACGATGAGAAAAAACATGTATACCAATCGCTGACACACGTCCATCCGACAGATCGGGCAACGTACGAAATACTCATCCCTTGCTTTGGCATCCCTATATTCTCTACATTATTATGCTTGTTAAATACGGGATCAAAGACGTCATGATATCATCCTATGCTCATTATGTTATGGTAACAACAACACCTTCTTATTTGTGTAATCTTTACTTATTGCGAGCCCACTTTATCTATTTATGTTGCGTTCTTCAATGTCTTTTCAATCGCTCGTGGTGATTCTTCAATCACTCCTCCAATGCTTCTCTCTCTCATAAGAAGCTCATTTTGGCCATAAAGAAGAGGATGATGGCCTTCTTTTCCTTCTTCTTCAATCACTCCTCCAATGTTTTATCTCTCATGAGAAGCTCATGTTCGTCGTAATGAAGAGGAAGGCCTTCTGGTGCACCCAATTCAATGGTTGGACGTAGTTTGCACGACTCATACGTAAATTCTATCTATCACGGAGTTGATACCTTAGCATTATGCGGTTAACACCTTGAGTAGCATGCGATTGACACTCCATCGTATGTTTAGTAGTTTAGAGTCATGTCGATTAATTTCTCAACATCGTACGATCGAAACGATGTCACGATTTTTACGTGTATTTCGAATTCAACATAATATGATTCCAAGAAGAATAAGAGAGGCATATAATCATCCTCGATGTTTATATGCATATTGAAGCATAATAATCTTGAAATCATATTATAAAAATCTTGTTTATTTTTTGAGGTTTAACATCTTCCGTAACAAAAGAGAATTTGATACTTTCCGAACCCTAACCAGAGATAAATACAAAATAAAATTTTGGTTAATTCCGAGCAGACATCGCAAGCGGATAATCAAAATATGGGTTACTGCCTTTCTATTTTTAATATTTTTACATTTAATTAATGTAATAAAAAAAGATACGTAGGTTCGACAAACGACATGTCAAACAAATAAAGTGTCACATCATAAGCTGAATAATAATATTTCCTTTCATCAACCTCATAAAAATATTTAATTCTACAGTATCTGTTCCACCATGTGACGATGCATACAAAACGAACGAGTCACTTCTTGGCTCGTTGCCGGAAAACTGGGTTCATGTTCTCGAGCATTCGTCCGCCGGCGAAGACTTCTCCTATATGTCGACGTCACCCACTCACACTTTTTATTTTATTTTTATTCTTCTTAATTCCTCCTCTTTCAACCTATTTTACTAGTTTGCCCTTCTCCCGTTCCCCTCAAATCTCATTATATTTCCGGCCACGAACACTACGAGTCTTCGACACCGCAAGTTTTTTCCACGTCTTTACCCACCGTCATGTTGCTTTCGAGCATCGATGTATCTGCATATCGACTTGGTCATATTGGGTTAGGAGTGCATGATGCCAATCATTTAATCGTCTTCCCCTTATCTGATGTCACGCGAGAGAGACCCCTCGATCCGATCCACAGACACAGGGGATCTCTCTCTCTCTCTCTCTCTCTCTTTTCAAACATGATTAATTCGCAGGGCCCCACTGCTTTGCCGAAGCATCCATCGACTCCATCCTTGTTGCGGGACCCGCCTCGAGTCACAGTAGCCAATTCAATGAGGCAAACAAATTAGTTGGCAGCGCAAGTGGCAGTGGTGGTGGTGGTGGTGGTGGTACGTAGTAGGCACGCACCCATCGAAGCGTAGGGATCGATGACTCGTGCGTCGCCCCTTCTTTGGTTGTTTCTTTCCTGCTCTCGCCATCGCGTGCGTGGAGATCCAGTTGTGCAGCCCCCATTGGTCCGTGAAGTGGGCTCCATGTCGATCGACGCGATGGTTAATGGCCCAGTTTAATACCCTCTACTGACTGACCCAGGATGATGGCTCGACAGTGACATCATGCGAAGAGTAAAATTGGCCCTGTGGCCCACCATGGTCCTCTCACACCACCAAGAGTTACCCGCGAAACAAATACGAGGGCAACAAAAAAAATAAATACATCAGTCACAATAATTAAATACCAAGATTTATAAATAGATTTATATTGTTTTAAAAAGACATCAGTTTATAGATTCTATAAACAGTCTTTATGTATAATATTTCAGAAATTATAAGAAATAGGGTTATTTTTAAGAAATATAAAAGATCACATCTTAGAGAAAAAAAAGGGGGGATTTTTCCGAAAATTCGTCCAGATAATTATAGCATTTTCAATTTAACGAATGAATAATCGGGTCGCTGCTGTCATCTGCTTCCCCTAAAAGTCTCTCTGTCATAACCACCGCCAGCTTGTGTGTGTGTGTGCTTGTTATGGCGGCAGGCGCATAAGATCTCTTTTTCTTCTTCTTCCAGCGGAACCCTCGGCTCCGTAGCCCCCCGATCCCGGAGCTCGATCTCTCTGTTGATCCACTTTTCCCCGCCTCTTCTCTTGCCGGCCTCGAAAAAAATATTGAAGGAAAGAAGAATAAAAAGATGGTGGGAAGCGGGTGGAGGAAAGCCAAGCTCGCCCTGGGGGGCTTAAACCTCTGCCTCTACTCCTCCGAGGCCGTCGATGGCAGCGGTGACGCCAGCCCCCCTGACAGGCGGGACGACGACGCTTCGCTGGAGACGGAGTTCTCGGATCTCGGAGCCCCGGCGCTCAACGCTCCTAGCCTGTCGTCCTCCAGCCTCTGGGCGCGGGCGTCCAGATCTGGCAGCGGATCCTCCAAAGTAAGATTCCATTGTACTTATCACCTTCGAATCGGTCGGTCAACCGATCGACGGACGCATTAAGTTAGGCCTCGAATTCCTCTTTGATTTACATGGGACTTGCGATTTTTGGGGTCTGGCGAGTGCCTGAGGTTTGCTCTGCCCGCAAATGAAGCTCTACATAATTCCCTTGTGGTATTCAACTCTGGATCTGTTTAGGAGCCATCTGCTCATCCATTCGGTTGCTGTAGCTTATTTCCCCTTTTTTCCCTCTCTTATATACAATCCGAAGAGCGTCACGATTCATTGGCCAAAAATTTTTCCCTTGGCTTCAGTTCATCCTTTTAGATCCATGCCCTGGTTTTCTCTGTAGCAAGCATCACAGATTAAAGACCAACGTAAAAGGGTAAGAGCATAAACATCGTATGATCTAATTAGTGATAATCTTGTGCTTGTCCAGCCCCTCTTCTTTCTTCCGACCTTTAATATCGCATTCAACATTGGCGATTTTGCAGTTGTTTCCCTAAGTCATTTGTTAATCCAGTACGCTTGCTTTAATGGTACCATATTGGGAATTAGGCTAAAGCAATTTGATGTTTTCTTCTATATGAAATTGCTAACTCATTTGTTATTCCAGTATGCTTTCTTTAATGGTACATATTGAATTTGATGTTTTCTTCTATATGAAATTGCTTGTGTTGTGTTTCCCCTATTTGTCCATTTGTGTTTCCTTTTTCTTGTTCTTATTCTTATGCAATTTCTACACTAAAGATAAGTTTCTTCCCTTTGTCCTCTGTAGCAACATAATGTTTACATGCTTCATGAAAGCTAATAACCTTACTTGTATATCCATAGAGGACATGTGCTATTTGTCTGGCGACCATGAAACCAGGGCAAGGTCATGCCCTCTTCACTGCAGAATGCTCCCATAGCTTCCATTTCCGCTGCATTGCCTCAAATGTGAAGTTCGGCAACCATGTTTGTCCAGTTTGTAGAGCTAAATGGAAGGAGGTTCCCTTCCAAGGTCCTTCCTTTGCTGAGTCCTCTCATGTAAGATCTAGAATTAACCCAGTGATTTGGCCCCATCACGGGGGTCACATGAACATTCGGCGCCAGAACTCTGTGCCCCCGTTGCGTAGCTCAGAGCGTAGCGTCTTCGATGATGATGAGTCGCTGGGCTCCCCATCCAAGGTTTCTGGAGTTCCCCCGCATGGATGTGCCAAGATGGTGGAGATAAGCACATACCCGGAGTATCCAGCCATTTCGCAGTCAGCTTCTACGGAGAACTTTACCGTTCTGATTCATCTCAAGGCACCTCTTGTTCCCAGAACACAGAATCCCGGCAAAGATGTCCATGGAGATGCCCAAGTTCCCAGAAGCTATCGAGCTCCAGTTGACCTGGTCACGGTGCTTGATGTCAGTGGTAGCATGTCGGGCACGAAGCTTGCACTTCTGAAGCAGGCTATGGGGTTTGTGATCCAAAACCTCGGTCCGTCGGACCGTCTTTCAGTGATCACTTTCTCCTCTACAGCACGAAGGCTGTTTCCTCTCCGCCGGATGTCGGAGTCTGGCCGCCAGGAGGCCTTGCAGGCGGTCAATTTGCTGACAACAAGTGGCGGAACAAATATAGCAGAGGGACTCAGGAAGGGTGCCAAAGTGATTGAAGATCGCAAGGAGAAGAATCCCGTCTGCAGCATCATTCTCCTCTCCGATGGGCAGGACACCTACATATTTACTCCCACCATTCGCAACGGACAAGCGACGGAACCAGACTACCGATCACTTGTGCCGTCCTCCATTCGAGACGGAAGTGCGCATCACGTGCCCGTTCATGTATTTGGCTTTGGCTCCGACCATGACTCCGCATCGATGCATTCCATCTCCGAGACCTCTGGCGGGACATTCTCATTCATCGAGGCTGAGGGTGCAATCCAAGATGCATTCGCACAGTGTATCGGAGGTCTTCTTAGTGTGGTGGTGCAAGAAATGCAGGTGAGGCTGGAATGCTTGCACCCTGATGTGCACCTTCGATGTATAAAATCAGGCAGATATCCCAGTAGGGTTGCAGATGATGGACGCAGTGGGACCGTAGCCGCCGGGGACATGTACGCAGATGAAGAGAGGGACTATCTGGTTTCAGTCAATGTTCCTGCCGCCGACGTCGACACTCCATTGCTCAAGGTTAGCTGTGCCTACGGAGACCCTGTTACGAAGGAGGTAATGCGTCCGGAAGCTGTACAAGTAAAGATCCCTAGGCCAGTGTTGGTGGTGTCACAAACGATGTCGCTCGAGGTGGACCGTCAAAGGAACCGGCTCCAAGCTGCAGAGGCCATGGTGGAAGCAAGGGCAGCTGCCGAACGTGGTGAACTATCGGAGGCTGTTTCTGTGCTGGAGGATTGCCGGAAAAGAATTGTAGAGTCCGAGGCTGGGAAATCAGGTGACCGGTTGTGCGTAAGCCTGGACGCAGAGCTGAAAGAGATGCAGGAGAGGATGGTGAGCCAGCAAAGATATGAGGCAACTGGTCGGGCATACGTTCTGTCAGGGTTGAGCTCACACTTGTGCCAGAGAGCAACTACACGTGGGGACATGACAGAAAGTGGCAGCTTTGTTCAATCCTATCAGACGCCTTCCATGGTTGACATGCTGCAGAGGTCCCAAACATTTAGTCCTGCCACTCGGCGTTCAAATCCGAAGATGCGACACACAAGGTCATTCCCAGCCGGGCCAAAACCGAGATAGTTGGTTTCCAATTACTTGTGGAAACAGATGGATCTGTCCTGCTATTTGTACTCGGTGTCCTATTTTCTCCTGTTCTTCAGTGACGAGGGAAGATTGGGTGGGATACATTGAAGAAAGAGGAGAGAGGGAGATGATCCGGAGGATTTTAAATTGGTGCTGGAGTTATTGTTTTATTGCAAATGAATAAGTTGGGATGGTTAACAAGAGCAGGAATTGGGCTATATGTGTGTGTGTATATGTAAGAAAAAGATTGTACTAATAATTATCTGGAACAATGTTTCGCTTTGTCCGCAGAGTTGACGTCCTGAGCTTCTCTTCTTCGTAATCCGCTGTGATTCAATGTGATGCAAAACTTACGAGTGCTCTCCAGAGGAGCCTGCAATTGATGTTTGTCTACTGTTGCTTGCTCTTTCGCCATCTTAATATGATTCCAAATGGAACCACCTTTGTGTTCGTCCTTCCAATTGGTTTCATGATCTTGGCAGGTTTTTGTTCTCTCGTTGGTCTGTTAATTGATTGGGCCAGAATCAGGCTGATGCACGATGGAAGCGTGTCCTCAAAATTGGTTGCTCTAAACACCGTAAAATTGGACCAGGATCGTTAGATTTGTAAGCATATAAAAAATCTATCATCGTGCAACTGTTATAAAAAAAATTTGACTCATATATATTAACATTAATTTTTTCTAAACATATATATTAGCTGACTTATTCAAGTCTTATTTATCTTTTTTAACCGAGGAAGAAGAAAATTAAGAATAAACTATTTTAGGAAAGACTCATCTATATTTATATTGGTTGACAACTTTACGAGTACCCTATAGGGCCAATTGGTGTGTGCGTCATCGTGCAAAACTTCTATCACAATGCCTAAAGGTGTTGCACGTTGTCCACTAATGAAACTTCGACCACTTACACCGCCCTCAATGTTGTTGCGATGTAGTCCATCGACCTCTTCAATATAGTGATGGTCACGATCAAAGTGTTGAGTGTACCCTCAAACACATGGGCCACAGTAATTTTCTTTTTGGGTGTTACCTTTGTGAGTATCATCAATAGCATTAGCCTTTATTGTAAATCATAACGGGCCATCACCCTTCGTAATGTTGTAGCTAACGGTAAGCTACTAACTACAACCCATTAATCAAAATCGAGTAGCACGCTTTCATCCGTGTGAACAAGAAACCTTCACCGCTCATAAGCAAGAAACTAAGACGGACAAGATAAACTAAATAGATTGGAACACCCTTCACAAGCAAACGATGATAACACAAAATAGATCTAATATAAAACAAATCTAATGCTTCGACAATATAAGATATTTGATTTCAAAATATGCTCCGATATCAATTGTAAATATAAAAAATATAATCATGTTATTGCTATATGAAAAAATTAAATGCTAAGAACTAAAATCAAATAACAATGAATCGAATATCAGATCTGCATACCTTTCGATGTCATTCAAAAAAATTTATTAGGTCCAAAAATACGCTATGTAATCCAATCAACAAGCAACAATAACACAAATATATAGGATGAACTAGGCTCTCATCTTCTCTTTCAATTCTTTATAAGGAAGATTAAGAGATTCTACCTACCTATAGATAAGATCAGGAAATCTAGAATAAATAAATAAATAAGAGAGTTCTTACCATCAATAAGAGAGTTCATATCATAAATGAATTTTTTTTTTCTATTGATTGATAATTATAACTAAAATCTAATTAAATTTATAATATATTTTATCTAATTAAATAGAATCATATAATCTAATAAAATTATACTTCTACTGAATATAAAATGTAAGGAGGATTAATATATATAATCTTCGACATTCTTTGCTCATCCCAAATGCTTCCCTTTGTGTCGCCTGTAGCATCGAAGCAGCATCAACCCCCACTTCCACCTCCACCTTCCCGGGCCCTTTTATTTTTTCTTATTCTCTTTTTTTATATTATCTTTCCATTACATAACCCATCGCTTCTTCTCTCTGTAAGGAATTTATTTAATTGGTTAATGGATGAGCTCATTTTTGGTCTGTTGTTTCTTTCTTTCTCCTCATTCGCCGACGCTAATCAAATAAAAAGGCAAAAATACAAAATGATGCAGAAATAAGCTGCAATAAATACCCGCCGGCCGACACATAGTGAGCGTACGATTGCGACGACTAACCCGCTTCTGTCGCCGTAAATAATTGCTCTTGTTCTCATCAGCCTTTATGGCGTTGGTAGAAAGTTTGGAATCAGCTGCTGCTTTTGCAATGGACAATACTATTTGGGTTGGCTTAATCGTGCTCAAGAACAAAAGTTTCTTTATTTTTTTTCTTCTTTTTATTGATAACATCAATCACAATCCATGGAGTAGTACATCGAGATCTACCGCAAGGCCCTCGAGATCCAACGAAAGCAAACTGCAGGGTTCGGTAAAAGGGAAGCTGCATTCCACGGATCGGTTTCCGCGCATGGGGAAGGAACGAAGTCCGGGCGACACAACCACCTCCTGGAGAAGGCGCCCCCCCGCGTCACGGTGATGTCGGAAGTTGTAGTGCGGGCACGGATCCCCATCCACGGATCATGCGTCGATCCCCCTCGGATCCCGCTGACACTGTGACCTGTAGCGGACACAGCTGCGCTGCGGTGGACCCGTAATCGTACGAAATATAGTATCAGTTAATTCGAAAAGAAGTCAAAGAGAATCTAATCTAATTCAGCTGACTCGCTCGCTAGCTTTGCTTCGGCAATAAATTCGTTCACGAGGAAGGAAATCCATGAGCATATCGTTTTCTTGCAGACGTCACTCAAAGATTTGCCATTTTACCCGTACATTATTATTGCTATTGTTGTTATTTGCAATACGATTATGTCGGTGGCGTGGATTCATAAGTGCCTTGGAAGCGAAGTTGTCCTATTTCCCTCTTCTTTTCGCTTTCTCTGTCGAAAGAGGAAGTAACCGTTGATCATTTTGAACATTTGCTGCAGGAGAGAGAGAGTTTCTTGTTTTCTTTTGTCGCTGCCAACCCAGCCAGAGAGAGAGGGAGAGAGAGAGAAAAGGGGTTTGATTTAGTTTCTCCTCTCGTTGATAGCGAGAGTCGCATATAATGAGAGGAAAGATACTTGATTGTAAATGGGGGGGACGGTTGAGAGGCCGCTGTCAGGTTGGTGAGGGGATTCCTTCCCTACGTTTTTCTCTCTTTCGGAGGAAGTGAGGGAGAGGTGGTCGTTTCTTTCTTTTGTTTCGATTTGGGTTGGACGAGAGGAGTTCTCCTGCTATCTGCATCATCACCATCGCCTCCTATTTGCTTCGATCCAGCCATCCAACCATCCAAAAATCCAATTTGGCGAGTTCAGCTGCAGCACCAGCAGCTGATTTGTGTCCGCCTGCCTGCCTCTCTTCTTCTTTCTTGGATTTGGGGCGCCACTCCACCTAACCCATCCATATTTACCCAACCTCCTCCTCCTCGAAGGTGCTTGTTGAATTGTCTTACCGTCCTCATCGGCAAGCATCGGCATATGGTGAGGGGATGTCGCCGAATGCTGGAGCTCGAGCCCCAATAAACAAAAGGAAAAGGGGAAAGAGAAATGATTGATGCTTGAGATCAACTCTAGCGAACGAGGCGGATTTCTGTTCGGCCGAATACGACTCCTACGTGTTGGTGACTTTCCTTTTTTTTTTTAGTTTCAATCCATCATTGGTTTGGGTTTTATTTCTTGTTTGGTATGCTAATTATTTTTTTATGGATAACCATATAAATTTATGATGTGTTCGCTGATTCATGCTTCATTCATACTCTATTCCTCCTTGTGGCTTTTCTATATGGCGGCATGTCAATTTGTGTGGCTAAATAGCATTTGGATAATTTTTGTGGCAAGCTGGGATCAAACCATCTGGTCAAAGATCATTAAGTAAGGCCTTTTAAATGTTTGACTGATACTTCTTCATAATGCTTTGCATGTTTTCTAAAACTATCAGAGTGATGATTTTTTAACTAAAATCGAGGCCACAAGGAACTCACCTTTTCTTGTAGTGGTTTTTTTAGTAGGTTAAGCAACCTTAGGATGTTAAATAGGGAGCTTAATAAGCTGTTGTTACTCTGCTACATATAGGTGGGTGAGTGACTAATGGCCTACTTTCTAATTTTTCATGAAGGATCTGATTTCTTCGTTTCAGTGGTCTTTATGGTGTAGTTTTTGTTCTAGTCTATACCATGTTTTCCGTTACCATGCTAGAACATGAAAGGTAAAAGTAGTTCCGATAGATCAATGCTTAATTTTGCTAGTAGATATTCATTGTGTGTTATGCTGATATTCCATATTCACTTTGATTTATACTTCCACAGGCACTCGTTGGAAGCGTAGATTTTAATGCCTCTCTGACAGAGGGTCTGGATGAAGTCGATGGAATTACATTCAAGAGTTGCCTTGGCTTCTATTAGTTGGCTTCTCTTAATTCAATTTACATCCTGTGGTCAGTATCAAATTTCTTCTATATTGAAAATAAGTTGAGGTGGTTGTCTCTCCATTTTCAACTTCCATATACAAAATTTTAGAACTTAATGATCTTTGTGCAGCGTCAATTCTCAGGATACATCACTAAATTTGGTTCTCTTTTACTCGTTACAGAGGACACCAGAGATCAGCCAGATACAGTAAAGTGGACTTGTGTATGTGCTGCTGGTCCTATAGCTGCTTCAAATTATACTCCTGCATCTAATTGTTCGGAATCCTGTGGATGCACTCCTGGTATAACTTTAATCAGCTACCCTAGACTTTTTAGTTCACCTGGAACTCTGTTTTCTTTTATGACATCCTCGACTGGATTTTAAGTCAGCTCAGAATTGTTACTATCATGATTTATTAATTTTTTGATTGGTATCCTTTGTCATTGCTAATTAATTGCTTTTGCTGATTTCACTGATATTTATGTCAAGAAACGGCATGCTTGATTCATAGTATAATGAGGGATTGGTTATCAAGCCCATGATCATGAGTTGATCCAATGTTTATTCGATCAATCAGATAGCTTTTCTCAATGAATAGCGAGGATAACAAATGACATTAGAAAAAAAATGCCATTTTGCATGGTTTGTCAAAGCATAGCCTGGCATTGTTGATCTAATAGCTTTAAGCTCTTGGGATTACTGGTCATTGAATTAAATTTTTATGATGGTGATAAATCAAGTATTGAGTTTGAATCATATATCAGGCCCTCTTTCGCAGTGTTTAATTAAAAATATTCTTGCAACAATCGGTCTTCATTTGGGTTTATGCCATACGCTTAGGCTTCATTCACACCTCAGGTGTAATGACTTGCTCATGAGAAGGGATGTTAACGCATATATTAAGTCCTTTTCTAACCATTGAAGCTTTTAGGATTTATGATTACCCAATTAAATGTTAAGATTGTTCATGTCTTCTTTGTTTTCAAGAAGGCTTAAATGTCATCGTACAACATCAATAATTGGATTTTATGGTCTAACTAATCATGATAAGCAGAAAAACTGTTTTGGTTTGTCATGCAGTGGTTTATTTTGATCTAAAATAACATAAAATGGATATAAGAATGGGTTTTTGAAAGGATATTGAAGGAGATTAATATGGTTTTTGTGTTAGTGTAAAAAAGAATAAGACGAGCAGACTATCTCGTGCATGGAATACATTCAATCCTTTATTTTTACAGAAACATTATTGATTGGTATGTCCATTCTTTGATGCAACATGCGTCTGATTGGTGACATCTGTAAATTAAAGTACAGTTAGTTTATATAATGGAAGGGGGACTAGTGCACAAGGCTTCATCCAATGTGGGGTATGGAGAGGATCAAGTTAGGAATATTATGGCTTGTAGTGTGAAAGTCAATAGGAGCAAGTTAACAGTCAATTTTATACATGGATCATATTTGACATCCTTGTATTGATTTTGCATACTCTTCAAGACTATATTTTCAAAACCATTTTGGTGAACTCAGCTTCACGGAAAATATCATGTTCTGAGAAGGTTCTTTGAGATCATTTGGTCCATGTTAGTATTTTAGATAGTTTAAGTACTACTGAAACCTGAAATGAAAGGGTTCAACCTATTGTTAAGACTTAGAAACAATTTGTAATTCTCAAAGCTTATGCATCTACAGTAGGAAGTCCAGTAATGAGTGCGAGGGGGGCTAGGTTGACTTCTTTAACACTACTATGAGTATTCTTTATCTTACCTACTACCTAGAACCTCTTCAAGATGAGGAAGGAATTCAACTAGGCCAAAGCCTTGTTAGTTTCTAGAGTAGATTTTTTTTCTAATCCTTGCTATTCTTAGACTCCATACGCGTTCCTTTTCCTTTTGTATCTCATATGGTGCTCTCTGCATATTCAACATGGTTTTTCCTGCATTAAGAGCATTACAAAATTAACTTTTCTCTTGTGATAGTAACAGGAGGTTCAGATAGAAGTACATGGAATTGCTCATGTGCAATACTAGGTCCTCAGGTCCCTGGCGACATCCATGATACTACTTGTTTTACCACCTGCAACTGCACCTCAGGTAACTTCCTATGCTGTACAAAGTTGTGTTCTTTTTGTCTGCTTGATGTTATGTAGCTGAACATAATATTCTGCCAAGTCAGAAGCTCACTTTGGGGATCATATCTGGCGGACATTCGTTTTGTTGTTGAATGCTCATAAATTCCATATTATTTGTTGATTCAGGTTACAATCATTATCTTTTGTGTTTTGCTTGGGTTACTTATCAATTCTTTTATGCCTTGTCCAGATCCCACAGGAACATCTGTGGCAGCAAAGAAGCACCTATCTAACAGAGGTGTTTTAGTCATCTTGCTTCTCTGTGTTGTACTTGCAACCATAGCATTGTTAGCTGTGGCTGCATATTGTTTCTATTACAAGGATAGACTTTCCATGCGACAAGTGCAAATTTCATCTGAGAAAGACTCGAGTTGGAACAGTACAATAAACTTGATAAGTCATCGATCTGCTTCGTTTCCACAGCAACGAAACAAGATCGGTCTTTTTTTCAAGCCTATCTCAGGTATAGTATAATTATCCAGGTAAGTTTCTGATTAGGATTGCAGAAGATTGTTTTTTTTTTTTTTCAGTTTCGTTGCTCTTGCTTCTTTCTTATTTTCCCTTTTGAGATCAGAGAAATTGTTAGAAGGGAAATTCTGTTTCTCATGGGTGAACAACCTATTGTAAGATCTGTAAAGTCGGCATACCTCCGTTTTGTCTGTTTAGCACTTTTTGCACTTGATATGATTTGCTGACTCATTGCCTGTTTGATTGGCAATAAATGATTTGGACGCAGGAATGTTGAATGACTCATTGCCTGCTGCCATTCTATTACAGTTCTAATAAGCAGAAGAAACATCAGAAGCCTTCTTGTTTGCGTAGTGCATGATATTCCTGCACTGTTTGAAACCTCATGTATTTGATTTAGTTGGTTCAGAATTGTCTGATACTTTTGCTTTTCAAATTTTTGCTGCTACATCAACTTTATTGTTGGAAAGCAAATATTCAATTTTGTTGTATGTGCTTTTCTGAAGCGAAACTCGTGCATCCATCTAGTGGTTGTCACTAATGGTAAAAGAAATTCTCTATGCTGCAGGAGTCATACAAAAATTGACATACATATTTGGAAGTGGAAGTGGAATTTTACCTGGTGTAATTGTCCAATTTTCCTATGTTGAACTGGAGCAAGCAACCAATAGATTCTCAGATAACAATCTAATAGGGGTTGGAGGGAGCAGCAATGTCTACTGTGGTCAGCTTAAGGATGGAAGAATTGTTGCTATAAAAAAATTAAGACCGCTAGGAGGTTCAGAAGCTGATTCTGAATTTCTATATGAGGTACTGTCTAAACGCCACTCGTAAGTGTCCAATTCTTGCTCATTCTTTGTGAGTGGTCTAATCATGTTCTTAACACTCTAACACAGAAGATTTTCTTTATTATAAGCTTCATTCTGAATTTTACATCTGGTTGGTCTGTTCAAGCAATATCCTATGATTTTACTGTTTATTCTGTTTGGGTGAAAGTGTTGCTTTATATTGTAGGTTATTCTGTTTTGGATCTTGGTTACCTTGTCTTTGGCATCCGTATTACGTCTTCTGGATGAATTTTTTTCTTTTTAGCCAATGGCTGATTTAACATAAAATAAGTGAACTAAACAAAAGTCAGAAGGTGGCACATTGTTGATTCATTTGCATTGTTATCCATATTCCTGTTGTTCCGAGTATCTAAAAGCAATTACATTTGAACTTTTCAAACCTTCCTTTTACAGATTGAACTGATATCAAGGCTTAACCATTGTCATGTGGTGCCTTTGCTTGGATACTGCATTGAAACCCAGGGAAGGCAACTGGAAAGGCTCCTGGTATTTGAATATATGCCTAATGGAAATTTGAGAGATTGTTTGGATGCAAGAGGGGGAAAGGAACCAATGGATTGGGAAACACGTGTACGAATTGCATTGGGAGCTGCAAAGGGCCTAGAATACCTTCATGAAGCAGCTGCTCCCAGGATTCTGCATCGAGACATCAAGTCCACCAACATTCTTTTAGATGACAATTATAGAGCTAAGGTGAGTACTTTTCATGAAGCAGTTGTCTCACTATTGATGTGCTGAAGAATATTCCTGCCTGTTTTGTAGGCAGCCCTGATCATTGGGAACACAATGATCTTAGTTGATGCTTTTGTGCTAAAATATTGTTCGTACCCCAGTTGATCCATTAGGCCAGAGCTATTTTGAATCTTAGTAAAGCATAACTAAAATAAATAGGACAATGATCTTAGTTGATGCTTTTCTGCTAAAATATTATTCGTACCCCAGTTGATCCTTTAGGCCAGAGCTATTTTGAATCTTAGTAAAGCATAACTAAAATAAATAGGAGATCAAGTATCAAGAAACTGTCGGGCTAATTTGTTCCTCTTTCTCATCTTCTTCTTTTCTTGATTCTTTTATAATTAAAATAGAATATGTTTAACCCTCCTGTCAGTCAATAACAGCATTTAGAGTTGAAGCCACTAGGAGGCTGCATCTATAAAAACAGTGTTGCATACTTGCAGTAGCATTTTAAAGTTGCTCCTTCATCATCAAACTATGTAGCATGAGATCTAAAATTCTTGTAAATCAAAACTCAAAATTTCAACTTGCTTTTCAATGTCTCAGTATAATATAATGAAAATTTAAATTTTCAACTTTAAATTGGAAGGCCAACTTATTAAGTATTATGTGAAATTTAATATTTTTTTGGCACACTATGGATAGGTATAATTTCTCATGGTTGCTCCATTTTCAATAATCTGGCCTTTGTAATGTTTGTAGTCTTTTCCTTTGTCCTTGTTCTTTAAATCTGTGTTGTGCCTTTTTATTTTTCATGCAGATAACTGATCTTGGTATGGCCAAACATCTCATGACTGATGATCTCACTAGTTGTTCCAGTTCACCAGCAAGAATGCTGGGGACATTTGGATATTTTGCACCAGAATATGCTATTGTAGGAAGGGCATCACGAAAATCAGATGTCTTTAGTTTTGGAGTGGTTATTCTCGAGTTGATCACTGGTCGGAAACCCATCTTCAAGTCTTCAAATAAAGAAGAGGACAGCCTCGTGATATGGGTAAGTCCCCTGAGCATCATATATGGGTAAGTCCTCTTTAGTTTCAACTTTAAGAGACTTTGGTTTGTATCAATCTTTCCCCAGGTGCTGATTTTTGTTATTCTTTATTAAGATCTTAACATGATGCAGTAAACAGATTAACTTGCACGCAATTTTTCCGAGAATGTTTAAATATATGAAAGAAGGGGATTTCATTTCAGGTTACTGTCCTACTCCAATCCTAGTGGATGGATTTTAAATATTCTAGTTGCACTGTGTCCATCTCTAGTGAGATAAAAGAAAATTTATCATCAAGGGTGCATAAAAAGCAAGTCAATTTTGCTACCATATGCAATTAGTTTAATGCTGCTTTTTTTTTTTGTTTTCATTGTTCCTTTAATTTGTTCAGATCTACATATCTGAATAATTAAAATGTTCATAAAAATGTAGGCAACAAGTCGACTGCAAAATAGCAAGCTTGTTGTGTCAGAACTACCAGACCTACTTCTAAAAGGGAAGTTCCCAGAAGAAGAGATGCAAATAATGGGTCACTTAGCCAGAGAGTGTCTCCAGTGGGATCCAGATTTAAGACCCACCATGAGCGAAATTGTTCAGATCCTCCTAACGATTGCTCCCGACAAGTCTAGAAGGAGATACATACCAACAGGCAATACACTTCTCTGGGTATGCGTATACGCTTCTCTTTCGCTATCCTAACTTGTGTGAAATATTAGTTCAACCATGATTCCCATGTCATTGCGCAATCCTAACTTGTGTGAAATATTAGTTCATCGCTATCCTAACTAGTGTGAAATATTAGTTCAACCATGATTCCCATGTCATTGCGCAATCCTAACTTGTGTGAAATATTAGTTCAACCATGATTCCCATGTCATTGCGCAATCCTAACTTGTGTGAAATATTAGTTCAACCATGATTCCCATGTCATTGCTTCATTGTTCCTGCTGCTTGCTTTCCAGAAAGTTTTCATGACTAAAATGCCTGTTGTGCCTGTCTCTATACCAAAATTTAGCAATGCATTTATTCTCTATACCAAAATTTAGCAATGCATTTATGCACAAATTTTCCCACCTTTTTGTTCTCAATCGTTCATACACCGACTTAAACGTCCGCGGTATATTCACAAGCACAGCTACATGAAGATTGGTTTTTTGGCACAGCTACATGAAGATTGGTTTTTTGTGCGCGTGATGGTGCATGATACATGACATGTACTACTTGCAAACACATACTTGAAAATTCTTGTTATTCTTGTGCGGTATTATCTCCAGCAGAATGACTATTCAGTAACAATTCCACATTACTGTGATCAAGAGTAGTTATAAGCAACTTTTGATAAATAGATAGATCACTGTGATACCTGGCTGATAGAGTACCAGATTATGCATTTACTTGCAATATCTGTAACAGGCTACATCACACTGAACATTGGTTGATATATGACCAATGTTCATGTTATGTAACACCTTTATTTGCTTGCTTCCAAAGGTAAAGCTGTGTACGTAGATCTTCTTTACTTCCAAAGGTTCATATAAATGGTTCTCTTTTGCACTATTCAGAGTTCATACTCTCACAGCATTCGCGGCACCAGCGGAAGTCAAACTCCAGAAGTTGCAGTTGAAAGGAAGGATCCAAATCGAGCAGTCTCCGGGAGATGCCATAATCCATGTTCATTGCCAATGCCAGTTGAAAGAGACTCCTGCGGTGACCACCAAGCAAAACCGGAGCCGGCTGTATCAGCTGAGCACATGGAGAGGCTGATCCTGCTGACATCAAATGGTCGGAGTTGGCGCTCATCGGACGATGAGACGGTGGACCTGACGGAGCCCCGTCTGGAATCCTTCATGCAGGCATATATGTCGTCCCTCTAAGTAGATGGTTGGTATCATTCATACAGATATGACTCGAGAAGATGTCGCAATTCTGTGCAGACCACAAACACAATAGAGGCGATCATAAGGAAGACAGAAGAAGTACAGCACCTACACTGCAGTGGGTATGGAGAGTCTCCTGAGTTCTCCCGCCCGTAGAACCTGGCAAGAAACCATGCCGACTTTTTGTTTATCTTTTTATTGGACAACCGACGATGTTGATAAGTAGGAATGAATTGTTTTGTTTTCTCCTCTTGATCTCAGTTCTGATGGTAGAAAGATCATGGCAATCACCTGTTCTACAAGAACATCGAGTGTTTCCTTTTTCTTTTATTAGATCAATGCTTCAACCCGTAAAGAACAGTCGATACATCAGACAACAAAACTATGAACAGAGGAAACTTTCATGTATGTGATTTCTATGTATAAACAGGAAACTATGGATCAACATCACTCCACCAAGTAGGTATAGCCTTGCCTATTTCAGACATATCATGGACTCATGGTAAATTCTCTCAGCCATAAGACCACAACCATGGAGTCCGTATGACCACCAATCAGTACAAAAAGCTGATGCTACTCACAAGAAAATGGATCTTCACGTTAAAGATTTTATCATGACAATAGGATTTGGTAATTTCTAGTTAATCTACCATTCAGGGGTTATTGTGACTCTCCACTGATGGAAAAATTTCATGATTATTGTTAGCGTCTTCAACATTTACAATAAAAGGGAAAAGAACATTTCAAAATAGTGGACCTACAAACATTAGGAGCAAAAAAACATGACACTTATTAAAAGCCAACACAGATTACACCATACAAAAGAAGATGCTGACCATGTTTGTTTTACTCAATTCTTGCTATCTTTCCCTTCATTTGGTCTGGGAATTCTCTTGTACTCATAATTGCTGATGTCAATCTTTTGTTGCAGAGCCTGCAGGTTGGTTGAGCAAAAGTTTGGATCACAGTTAAGGGAAACATAGTAGTAGTCACCAACTTATAAGCGATCAAGTACCTTAAGCTCCTCCTCCAAAGAGAGCTTGCTAGGCTTGTAGCTGTCCTTGGGGCCGGTTCGAGTGAGTGCTTTTGTTGTTTCGATAATCTCCCACTCCAGATCATCTTTTTCTTTTATTACTTCTTTGCTGAGCAACAATGATCGAAAAGAACAGGTAAAATACACATTAGCAAGACGATCGCATTTTAAGAAATCATAAGCTACAAAACATTGTTAAGATATTGAAAAGAATACTTTTGATGGAGAACTGCTCTTGCCTGCCTTGTATGAGATGCGCAAGACCAACAGATCCCAACACTGTAAGGGAAATGAGTGGAAGACCATATCGAAGGAAGGGATATTTCCTGCCCCAGCGTTTAAATTGAGAAGCCTTATGCAAAATCTCAGCTGGAGGAACCATCGGACCAACTTTGCGGGCAGCACTAGTCTTTGATTCAGTTGCCATATCGATCGATCGATCGATATAGGAACCCAATTCAACAGACTCCCGGGGGTGCCAGTTCTAGAAAACCCATTTAGAACAAAAGATTAATCAAGCTAGCAAATTGATCAGAGATCTCACACTTTGGCACACGATTTTCACAAAAGTATTTCGAGATCCAGATTCTTTCGATTGGAAAAGGGAAAGCGAATCACAAAGCTTCTAAAAATCAAGCCTTTAGAGGAGTTCAGTAGTTCGCCAAGCATCCAGCCGTACCGGACATGAACCCTTGCAATCAAGTCGATACTAATGTATTGTTAACAACCGATGTCATCTTCTAATTCGATACATCATCCAGCAAACATATAAAGTTTGGCACCGAAGGATCGGGGAGGTGACGAGATAGCAGAAGAGGGTAAGAGGGAAGAGAATAGGAGAGGAGAGGTGGACGGTGAAGAGAGAAAGGAGATGGCACGAGACTTGAAAAGAGGCGACAAGAGGAGATGGTACCTTCAGGAAAGGGAGATGGCGGCCCGCGGCAAGGACAAAGAAGAGTTGATCGGCCGGCGACGTTGGCGACGGTAGCAGCAGAAACGCTAGGGTTAGCGTAGATGGTCGACAGGCCCTCCTCGCTGAGTTATTCCTCCTCTATTTTAATACTTGATAAGGAGTTTATACGAGATTAGGAGAACTCGACCGATTTCACCGAGTCGACTCGCGATTCGTCCACCATATATCGGAGCCGCCCAACCCGCCGGGCCTATATATATATATATATATATATATATATATATATATATATATATATATATATATATATATATATATATATATATATATATATATATATATATATATATTGAACCGGACCGGAGCGGTCTGGTCCCGTCCCGCCTCTGACACGTCTTCTTGGTTTGGGAAGCAGTCGTCGCAACCGATTCCCATACACGGGGCTGGTGGACTATGACTCGGAGAAGCACTCCTCATCAACGAGGCCTCAGTACTCGATTGATTCCTGCCCGAGCCATTCTATCTCCCAGTCATACGGCACCCTCCTAAGGGTACAAGTGGTCTGCCACGAGCGCCGGCCATCAGCTCCAGTCTCCCCGATGTGATGATGATGGTGGCCAGGCAGCCCCGACTACATGAACGGTAATCAGAGAACCTTCATCGACCACGCTGTAGCTTCTTCTCGCCTTCCTTCTCCCACGGTAGAAGACAGATGAAGAACAACCACCTGCCTCAAAAGCCGACCCAATCATCACCCTTTATTGATGCCACCATGTGGGTGATGCTTACTGTGGCCAGCAGCCCGTATCATCACGGATGACCATGGCAATGGCAGCTTGTCTTTTCGGCATACCCATCGATTGGCTGAAGCCTCCTCCTCTCGTCCATCTACTCTGTCACTCCCCTCTTCTGGAAGCGGCATCCATCTCTGCTCCCACATGATCCTAATTAGCCTCACGATGGCACCTCTTTTCTCAGAGCATGCAGCGATTAGGAGAGGTGGCGAAGAAGCAAAGTTTAATCATTAGGTCCAATATAAAGAAGCTTTGAATAGATACTGCCATTTCCCTCTTTCGCATTTGTATATCTTGGCTCTGAATGGCCAACAGCAGGGCCTGGTGATGGCCCCTCTGGTTTCTTCAGCCATTCATTGCATTCGGGAACAATCATCGGATAAGGAACGATCGAGAATATTGAATCATTCGGTCGAGCAATTGGAGGCTTATGGAGCTCTCACTCGGTTCCCTTGTTGCTTGTCAACTTAAGCACCTTGTCAGCGACTAGTGGGCTGTGGAGATGCAGCCGCTTGTGACTGGTGTGTGCTGCTGCTGTCTTTCGTCTCAAAGAAGAGAGTTGATTTGGCCATCGAATTCTGCTTCGCGTGTATAGGTGCACGTCTGTGGAGCAAGTCTATTCCATTCCGAGTTATGGATATCGAGAGGATGACCGGGAAAAGACACCGAGTAAACATTTATCCATGTCCTGCATTACAGACAAGTACAAGTAAGCTGCAGGTTATGGGCCTCATCAGATAGTGAGGTCGGCAGTTGGGAGGGCCAAAAGGATCTTTCGTCTCAGATGCGAGACGCGTAGGAAGACAAAAGACACCAAAACAGACAACGGAGGCAGTACACAGAGGAATTCAACTCGGACGTGACAAGGAATCCGCATTTTTGCCTAAAACTAAGATGGAAGCATGCTTACCTGCGGTGAGAGTGGGATAAGAGAGCTTAGTTAGCTCCTACGAGCTAGGGGAATGGGGACGGATTAGAAAAAGGATTTTGTAGGAGGGAATGGGACATTGGATTCTGGATTGGTTTAAGTTACAAGGTATCGGAGGATGAGAAGAATGATAAGGGGGGAGGGGAGAAGAGGGCAAAGTATAATCAATGGGAGGGATGGCGTGGATGGAGGAGGGCATGCTTGGTCTGGTGAGGAGGGGGATGGTGGTATGGGGGAATGGAGAGGGCGTGTCCAATAAAAATACCAATATGTTTCCTCTGCATGCAGCAGGACATGTCCGGCAGGTGAAGCTGCAGATAAGGAGGAGCCTTTTTATTATATTGCTCCTCCTCCGTTCACCACCCAAATGCATGCGGAGCCATCTGCTTATTTTTAATCTCCTCCCTCTGTCACTGTGCGAGTGAGTCACTGAGTCTTCTTCCTCAATACATACCACAATAATTGAATGAAATATACACGTACTAATTCCCAGACCAGTCTCACTCACTCGTCCAATTTTCTTGTGCAGGGAAACCAAACCGAGATGCAGTGGAAATGGAGGGAAAAGACATCAGTAACGAGGAAGGGAGCAGCCGGGCCCTCCATTTCGAACACAGCTCCATAATCATTTACTCTCTGTCCATGGCGTCTTTTGTGACTCTCTCTCTCTCTCTCTCTCTCTCTCTCTCTCTCTGTCTCTGGTTGTGAGCACGTGTTGCCTTTATAAATCTCCCTGGAGAGCGCACCGAAAAGTGCCTAGTGTGGATGTTTGCATTGCGCCAATGACGCTTGCAGCAGCATAAGGAAGACGGAGGTAAAGCTATAGGAAACAGAGGCAGAGGAGGAGAAACAGGGGAGCCAAGAAGAATGGAGGGGAAGCAGGAAGCTAAAGCATCCAAATTTACGAGGATCTGCGTCTTCTGCGGCAGCAGTCAGGGGAAGAAGAGAAGCTACCAAGATGCTGCCATCGAGCTAGGCAAGGAACTGGTATGCTCCCTCCTCCTCCTCTTCTTCTTCTTCTTCCTTGAGAGATCTACGGTTGTGGTGTGATGCACATCAAAACTCTGGCGAGCTATAGAGAAACTTGCAGTCTCTCTTCTCTTCTCTTCTCTTCTTTGCCGCCGCTAAACTGGGTGGGATTCCTTCAGGTGTCGAGGAACATCGATCTGGTGTATGGTGGGGGAAGTGTCGGACTGATGGGGTTGGTCTCTCAGGCCGTTCATGATGGTGGGAGGCATGTCACAGGGTAAGCTTCGGACTCATCTACTGTTCTTTGGAGTAGACTGTGTCGCCTCGGTCATGTGCGGTTCACTCACTCTTTGTCATGCTACTTGTCTGACCGCGCAGGGTTATTCCCAAGACACTCATGCCTCGAGAGGTATGCTAAGCTAAATAAAGCTTTCGGCCTTTCTCTGTCTCTGCTGGTACAAAAGCTACGTTCTACAGTATGTTTGTATTCATGCTTTTTTGGGCCTTGGGGTGGTTGCTTCTTACAGATAACCGGGGAGACCGTAGGAGAGGTGAAGGCAGTCGCCGATATGCATCAACGGAAGGCAGAGATGGCGAGGCGCTCCGATGCCTTTATTGCTTTACCTGGTTAGTGTATAAAAACCTGCAGATTTCTCTGCACTGTCACACGCAGGGCATCTCTCTCTCTCTCTCTCTCTCTCTCTCTCTCTCTCTGCTTTGTTTTCTCCCCCTAAACATCAGCACAGCCACAGAGTCTCATTTCTCGTTCTTCTGAACGTTCATACGTGATACTCATCTAAGCATCGCTTTGTCTTCCCTTTTCACCTTCCTTTGACAGAAGTGAAACGTAGAAATTTTGCTTAGATAAGATGATCATGTATGCATACCTGTTGTGCTATGCGATGTACTTTTGCCAAATCTGCATGGAGCTGAATGAGATGTTGGTGTGCAGGAGGATATGGGACTCTTGAAGAGCTGCTTGAGGTGATAACGTGGGCTCAGCTTGGCATCCATGACAAGCCGGTAGGATCGCTGAACGTCTGGTGGTGTTAACGCTTATTTAGATCAATCATCTGGTGGTGTTCTTATCCCTCCCAAGCGGTCTTGTGCAGGTAGGATTGCTGAACGTCGATGGATACTATAACTCCTTGCTATCGTTCATTGACAAGGCAGTGGAAGAAGGTTTCGTCAGCCCAAATGCCCGTCATATCATATTATCCGCTCCAACGGCAAAAGAATTGATGAAGAAATTAGAGGTAAACATACAAATGACATTACGGAGATATATTATGTTTTAGTGGACGATCAAACTAGCAAGTGTACAAAGCCAACTGATGTCTGTCTGTTTGGTGTCATCAGGAGTACTTCCCTCGACATGAAAGAGTGGCTTCGAAGCTGAACTGGGAGACGGAGCAGCTTGGTTACTCCAAATACGAGATTTCACGATAGAGATTGATGTTGGGAGTAGCAGGTTTTTGTCAAGAAATTAAGGTGTTGAAATTGGAGTGGACCAGAAGCAAGTGCTTGGGATTCTTTCCTCTGTAAATTATGACAAAATGACTGGAAAAATTTTATAAAGCTTCACTTCCTTCTTCCTTGGAAATGGGGGGATTGTCTTTTTCTTATATAGACATGGAACTAATTTATGATGAATATACTGTCTTCTAATGTCTAATCAATCATGCAATATGATTTGACTGTGATTCCTGGGAGCTTGGAGGATGAGCATCTGGAAATATATATATATGCTTCATGGCACTCATCCTAAATAAGCAGCTATTTATATCTCTCGGTAAATATTTCTTTTCAGGAGTTCCCCAAGTCCTGCAAGGATCAAGTAAGTATATATAGCATTTGAATCTCCAGAGTTGTTCGAGTGTTAGAACATGCTCTTATTGTGGCTATTTAAAAACAAACAAGGTTGGGTCTCCCAAGTCCATATTACTGACTATTCCATATAATCATATTTAATCTGAAGAGTTGGTCTAATAAAATGATCAAAGTATATGATTCAAGAAGCAGATGCTTCCACCCTGTGACCAAAGAAAAGAAAAGAGGCAAAAAATGAACTAACAAACGACAAAGAGATCATGCCATCTAACCACTGCTGCTATTCCAATTAACACCACCGGCACAAAATGAGGTGCATTTCTTATCCTTATTAACCCATAGAAAAAACAGGTTCTTGAACTCTGCTATAGCCACAGCATCAAAGCATCTGATTGCCTTTTATCAGTGACGTCCTCTCCTTAGTCAGAAAAACAGCATCTAATACTTCAATCTTCCAATTGTGGATTCATGTAGCAGTTGACAGTCAGTATGATGGCCTCCTTATTACCACGATCTAGTCTGCAGAGTACTCAGAATATAGTCATTATTTGGGCATGAAACCGGACACATCTTGCTTTTTTTAACCGCAATGAAGCTTCCTCTGTTGAGGAAACCAGGATTCCTGCTGTTAAGAATATAGCTTGCTTACCAAGGAACAATAAGTTTATTACCCACCAGCACGGAAGCAAAAGGAGGATTTGAATTGCTGCTTGCATACGAGGGTTAATCAAATTGTGCATGAGAATCTGAAGCCAGTATTGAGGATTTTGTTGGACGATACGCCTCTTTATTCTCAAAGTTGGGTTGAAGATTAATTGCACTTGCATTCCCATCCTTTAGTTTTGATTTGTTTCAAGGATTCAAACTGCTTCTGCAGTTTCATGTTTTCCTGACAGCAATAGTATCTAAGAAGCAGCAGCAAGGAGCTGAAAACTGGAAATGAGATACCATGACTGCATAGATACCTTTTGCAGCATGCTGAACCTCCTAGATGCCCCAGCTAACGA
Organism: Musa acuminata AAA Group; assembly: GCF_036884655.1. NCBI lineage: Eukaryota > Viridiplantae > Streptophyta > Magnoliopsida > Zingiberales > Musaceae > Musa > Musa acuminata. The sequence goes on along the minus strand of NC_088354.1, from coordinate 41,481,990 downwards.
GGCCTTGACCTGCAAACAGGATAAATTATCAGACTTTGAAAAAGTACAAATGAAAAAAAAAAATATATATATATATATATGGACTGAGGTACAACATATGCATAGCAGAACAGCTTAAACATCGGAATAAGGCAACATATGTAGCAGAACAAAAAAATGATGAAGTCTAAAAAGTTCAATTAGCACAAGTCAATTTGATAAAAAAACTGGAACCAGCAAAACATTGCAGCCCAGTCACTGAAAACAAACTGCAATATCAAAATGCAGAATAATTTTAGTAATGCACCTTAATGTTATAGGAAAACAACACTATGGAAGCAGATTCAAACAAAAAGGAATCTGATTTATTCACTTTCTCACCATAAACAGCAGAAAGAATGCAACTATCACGAAAAGAGAACAAATCTGAGAATAGATAAAGGAGGGAGATACTATAAGGTCTCCTGCCAAGGCAAAATTTACACTTTTATTTGTCTACCTGGGAAGTCCACAGGTTAAATTGATTAAATCTGAAACTGTATGGCTTCATCTAAGATTATTATGGTGTATCATTATATACATCACCCAATTTTATATAGAACAATGAAAAAATACCTTCCAAGCTTCAAGATTTTGTGATGGTAACATACTCACTGATTCCTCTGTATGAAAATAGTTGTCAATTGACCTCCCTGCTCTTCTGTCATTTAGTGGTGCATGGATTCGTTAATTACTATCCTACATGATCGCAGGTTAGTTGAATCAGTTGCATCTCAAAATCATAGAAGATAGGATGTCCAAAACAATCTCAGCAACCATCCTTATTCTATCCATTTTTGTAAGAAAAAAGACTTCTTGGTCAAAACAAACAAACTTTTTCTCCTTCCAGAATTGGCAGGAAAAATTTCAGCTAATTAGTGCAGTCTATTTTCTATTTTATTGGAGATCACATATCGAAAGTACCCAACAAGAGCAAGCACAAAACAATGGTAATTGCAATCAAAATTTATAATTTAGTACAAGCATTGAAAATGAAGGAAAGGGAAAAAAAAGGGTGTACCTTTAGGAGTTCATCCTGAATTTGCCTACTTCTATCCACTTCCACATCATATCTCATTCTCCATTCAGCAGATTCATCCATCGCTTCCATATTTGCATGTTCAAATTCTCTTCTGCAAGGTATATATAAAAGTTGCATAGTAGAATAACTTAGGAATGACACTTTTGGACCTGTAGGTAATGCTCAAAACAAGATTCTTTGCTGTACTCAGCTTGTAACAAAAGAATCTAAAGAAAAAATATCAACACGATTTATCCAACATATGAATACAAGTTCAGTTATTAATTGCTCAAAAAGGCAATGATCCTGATTATAAAGGTAGATACTTTGAGCAGGCCTTTTCTCAGATGCATCCTAGTGAAAGACACATAGATAACTAGCTTAAGAGCATATTTGAGAACACTGGAATGAGAAGAGTAACTAGCTAAATGTAAAGTCATGCTTATGGTGTCATAATATTTTAGATTGAATTGCATATTTCAGCTAAACAACTTCCTACGTTGACAACTTATCGTGTGCAAAACTTTTCATTTCTTTTTTGCATGGCAAGTAATCACTCAAATGATGCCAGAAACTGGTCTCTCAGACGACAACCAAGGGCAACAATTTTTTGCAAAGGCTTCATTACCCTGTCCCCCAATCACCTGTACAACCATCGAATGAGTTCACATGAAGAAAGTCCTAGAAAGACAGTCAAGAAGATGTTTGACTCCAACATGTGTGTGTTAACTCGTATATTGTACACCTAACATGCAACCAAAAGAACCTTTAATCGATATCGGTGGTTAACTAGTTCCTCGATTTTGAGCATAAGAATGTTTCCGTTGTTTTGACATACGACAATTCTTGTCGCCAATACAATGATGATATCCTGCCCAAGAAATAAGAGGGTTATCAATGTAGACCAGAAATGGACTCCATAAATCTCTAGAGTAGGAGCCATCAGACCTATCAGAGGTCAGAGTCAGCATCAATCCCAACCCCATAAATCTCTAGACATCACGATTGCCAAATGAGCATATTGCCATAAAGGACAAGTAGATGTAGAAAAGATAGCCATCCACACACATTCCTTTCGGGAAAGCGATTACCCCTAATTCATGATTACAGTTTCGAGTCGACACCGATGATACATGCATAAACATGAGCGAAGATGAAAAATCCGATCAGGAAACAGTGGCTAATGAGATCGAGACCAACTGATGTCAATTCACTATGATCGATTAATGAAAACCAACACACAAAATAAGCAGATTAAAGAACAGTAGTTCTTGAAAGAAAGGAAAAAAAAAAAAAATCAAGTTGAAGTAAAAGATTCCGCTTGGAACGGAGTATTCGGCTCAACCCCCATCAGATTGGGGTTCCTCGGGTCTTCAATTCTAAAAATTGATAGAATAGCAGAAAAGATCTTATGAGAAATGAATATTACTTGTAACAATTACATCAAAGAAACTGAAATCCGATGGAGAAACAAACACCCGAAAGAAGTAAGAAGGGAGAGGCAGGCTGAGGAGGAGGAGGAGGAGAAGAGGGATTCAGACCGAAGGGCGTCTCTGTCGTCGCCAGCGGAGAAGTCGTCACCGTCGATCGACCAAATCCGAAGATAGATACCGATGCCGGTAAAGAGAGCCAGCACGAACCCCAAGAGCATCCTTCTCCTCAGCACCATCGGATCGAGCCGAGCACTAAATCAAAGTAATGTAATCAATTTATATGCGTTAAATCCAAATGGTTCCCATCCATAATCCCCCACAATTACTCGTTCCCAGAGACCTAACCACGAACCCACCGCCCGTTTGCACCCGCTCGGATGACAAGCCATCTTTGTTTGACTCGACGCGACGGTATCCGTCAGGGTTTGCAGTAAAGATCGCGTCATGGGTTGCAAATGGTGAAAGGGAAGAGGATGTTCTCATCGATCGAGCACAGAACTTGAGGGCTTATATAGTGTATGGACAATCTCACAGGCCGATTGCAATCCTTAGTTAGGTAGCAGAATGAGGTCGCCCAATGAGACTAAATTAATAGGGAGGAGATATAAAAGTAAAGCATTGTATAGATGGTGAAGAAGTCAAACCTTTCAAGTACATAATAAGAAAGCACAATTGGGACAATGAACACCGATTTGGCGCATCACTGTCCGTTAGTTTCTTAATCATGACATGACATGACATGACATTGTTCTTCGTGTATTCTTGTCATGTTTATCTCAAATCATGTTGATTTTGGATTAGGATAGGGAGAAACTCCTGTTTATATTAAGTGATGAAGAGAATGTTAGCTACACATCACCGATCATGGATCTTTAATTTTTTATCGTTGAGGAAGGAGAGAAAATTTTTAAAAAAATAAAAATAAATAAATAATATATTAAAAAGTTGAAATAAAATTTAATACCCTCATTTATATCTAAAAAAATTTAAAATTTTTAGTGAGATCAATTATAAAAATCTTAAATTATTTTCATTCAACTTTTCCTGTATACCCTTTCAGAATTTATACATTTCTCTCGTCTTCTTTAGTTCATTATCTTTTTAGAATACTAGCGTAAGGTATTTTAATTTTTTAATTTTTTATCTACTTTTGAGAAAATACTTTTACCTCACATTTCTTTCAATTTTCATCACTCACTTGTAGAACAGATCTTTTGGACTATAACACCACTTTGTCGAAAAGAATGAGAAAAACTCGAGAATCGAAAAAGAAATTTAGAGCAATAAATAAGTAAAGTACCAAAAAATTAACATAAGATTTAACATGATTTGATAACTCCAATCTATATCCACATCCATGAAAAAAAATCAACTTCTTAACATTGTGAAATCTCTACTCAAGTATGACTCCCTTTATATACTCTCTCATATTAATCAAAAAATTTATATCTTTCTCTCACCCTCTAAAAAGACCCAAAGAGCGTCATCCAAAGTATTTCTCATATATTATTTTTTATTAAAATACGAAGATATATAAGATATTTATCTTATAGAATCGTTCGTTTAGAAGATTTTTTTAATATTAAAACTATAAAAACTCATAGGATTTCTTGTAATCTTCGGATACTGACTTTTAGAATCACAAAAGCCGCATCCAAATCAATTGTGCATTCGTTAGAAAGAGAGAAAGAGAGAGAGAGAGAGAGGGAGGGATGCACATTGCAACTCTATCTATCCGCAAAGAACTTGCGTCGTGTGGTTCTTTCCAACCTTCAATCATTCCGTCCTTGAAATGATGTAAACCTTCTTAATGACATCAGCTGCGACCTGCTACAAAAGAACAAGACGCTGTTTCAACATTTCATTGTCACTTGTACCACCTGCTTTCAGTTTTCCATACTTCAATTTAAAGACATGATATGATTAGGTAACCATAATCCACAACCTAAAACCCACCTAACTTGGACATATTTAATGTGTTCAGCATCTCAAGTTTATGATGATGAAGATTGTTCTTAATAATGCTCACAATGGCCGACTTTGATCTAAAGAATGTTAGATGAATGATTGCAAAATGCTAATAACCTAATGCTAAACTTGTCATTAACCTTTGTCTTAAGGGTTCACACAAGAAAATTAATAAAGTGAAGAGGTAAAGAGAGTTAAGAATTAATATTCTCTTGGATTTCTTTCCACTCCATCAGTTGTGGAATTTGGATGTCCTCCGAATCTTGAAATTGTTTCATATCTTCTCGATTCATTTCTTCCTATATCTATTCCCTACTATGCGCTTACATGATCCATCAAAAAGATGCAGTGGCTTATCTCTTCCAGGAATATCTCCTTCAATCTTTCACTTTCTTCTCCGCAGATCCATCTCCCCATAGCCTTTCATCCTTCCTGCCAAACTCCATAACAACAGTTTGTACCTCATGGCATAATCCAGGCATGGAAGGCGAATCAGGCGGATACCGACGGCCCAACGACGCTCTCGGGTTCTTTGAGAAGAAGCAAGAAGACCACTCCTGCTCCTCCTACCCTTCTCCTGCCATATCCTCCACCACCACCACCGCCGCCGGCGAGCCCGTCGTCAACCCACAGAACAAGCCACCTCCCAAGAAGATCAGGAACTCCAACAAGGACCGCCACACAAAGGTGGAGGGGCGCGGGCGACGGATTCGCGTGCCTGCCCTCTGCGCCGCCCGCATCTTCCAGCTCACCCGCGAGCTTGGCCACAAGACCGACGGGGAGACCGTCGAGTGGCTGCTCCAGCAGGCTGAGCCCGCCGTGATCGCGGCCACAGGCACTGGCACCATCCCCGCGGCCGCCGCCTTCACCTCTCTCAGCACTATCTCCCTTCGCAACTCCGGCTCCAGCGTTTCCGCTTCTCCTCACCTCCTTGCCGCTAATTACTTTAACAGCGATCGAAGCTTTTCTTTCTCCTCTGATGGCCAGTCAACGTCAACCTCTATGTTTCTTAATGTCAATCCATGCAGTAAGCGCGGACGGGAACCGGAGATTCGTCAACACCGACCACATCCATTGCAGAATCAGATAGCAGTCCACGGCCAAGCTAGCCATGGACGGATGCCAGGGACACTATGGCCGGTGACAAACCCTAATACACAAGATACGATGGGTGGTGATGACCGGTCTACTTGGACGCTCCCTGATCAATTGGGCAGCAGCAACATGCTCAGAGTGTCTGCCTCCAGTGGCCTGCATTCCATGAACCTTTGTACATCCATGGCTATGCTGCCGAGCCAGCAGCTAGATCTGTGTTGGGGTGGTGACGGTGGCACTCCTGCTTCACTCGATGGGTATCGATCACTGAGCACCGCAGAGAGGATGCCATCTCCAACCCGACAAGCGCACAGAGACGGTAAACACCATGGCAGGATTAGAACCGGTGATCCATAGATCATCGAGCCCAGTCTTTCTTCATTAATTGTTATCTTGATGATGATAACAAGACAGCTTTGTCTCTTAAACATGAAGGTCTATGCGGCGGGACTTCTGGAAACTTAGCCAAGCAGCTCATCCAAGAATACAACAACAAGAACATGTAATTTCCCGACAAGCAACGTTATCGTGTGCTTTAGTTTAAAGACTATCTTGGGAATAATATATATGTATATATATATATATATATGTATATATATATATATATATGTATATATATATATATGTATATATATGTATATATATATATGTATATATATATATGTATATATATATGTATATGTATATATATGTATATGTATATGTATATATATACATATATATATATATATGTATATATATACATATATATATACATATATATACATACATATATATATATGGTTGGACGCCTCCTTGAATGATACATCTATCGTGTTGAGTTCTAAATGCATATATGCTCACCTAGCGAACGACGGAGACCTTTTGCCTTTTCTAAGTTGTACGCATCCAAGAAATATGTTATGCTTAATTACTTCAAGTTAAAAGTTCTAAGTGCTTCACAACGAAAATATCTATCTTTTGTACTTTGGATGCTTATTATTTATCTTTGGAAGATTTAAAAAAATAATCTTTTTTTTTAGATTTTTCCTGAAAGGTGTCAGTTTTCTATTTATGTTTTCTCTAATATCCTAAATACTCCTCAACCACATCTCCTCCTTCGAATGGTTATTGTCGATCATTACTTTTCGCCCCCATAGTGGTCACCTTCCGCCCATCGTCTTTTCTCCGGTTATAATTGTTTCCTTCCTCTCCGTGAGATCTTATCGCTTCCATCTCATCGTGTTCACCTCTTTCCCCTCCACGAGGTATGTCGCTCCTTTTCTATCACCTTCACCCCACAACGACACCTTGCCACCTTCGTCTCATTGTTTTCGTCCCATCGTGACTATGTTCTTCTCTTTTGTAAGCCCATGTTAATTCCATCCCATAATGACCATGACCCTAGCCCCTTTGTCCCCTCTACGAGGCCTCAATGCTTATACGTCATCACCTTCGTCAAACTACTTCTATCTCTCTACTACAACTATATCGTTTTCGTCCCATTGTGATCATTTTCGTTTGATCGTGACGACTCATTGCCTTGATCGCACCACCATTGTAACGAAAAAAAAAGAAAAAGAAGAAGGTGGCAGTTGGCGAAAGATATTTAAAAGTGTTAGAGAAAAATGAGTATCAAATAAGTAAATTAAAAAACGAGGATATATACTTTTCAAGAAAAATCTTTAAAAAAAAACCTTTTCAGAAAAATCGTCCATTATCTTTGATCGCAAATTGAGATATAAAAGCCACAATCGACTAGGCCACTTTCTGTTCTCTCTCTCGTCTCTCTATACAAAGATCTCCCTACCCCCTTTTGGAGCGTTCTATACTCTCAGATGATGCTGAGACTGTTGATCTCGTTCTCATCCACCATTAAAAGCACGTCGCATGGGACATGAAGATGAGAAGATGAAAGGGTCAGCACGCACATGCACCGCACGGGCGGCCCTCGGATTCTTGAAGTGCGTGCAGCCTACCGATGCCATCTACTTCCTCTGTAGCAGAACACCAACCTCTGGTTCCCTGCATCTCTCTAGCTGTAACTTGGACTCTACATCTTGTCCTCATTAAGAGTACGCATATCTTCTTTGCATGTAGTCCACCGGTTCGTCCTTCCACCTTCTCTCACTACCACCGGCATGCATGTTTTCCTTCTCTCTTCTGCGAGATCCAATGATACATGTCCCTCGCTCCTATGCCCTTCATTCCAATCTCTCTCCCACTTTTATCTCAGAAAAACAGAGGCTCATACCTTTCCCTTTCACCAGGACAACAACAAGCATCCACCAGGACTTTTCGTGTCTGTGACCTGCAATGTCTCACAATGGAATGCCGCCATTCTTCTCTGCAAGCTTGTTGTCACGGATTCCTTACGAGGAGAGCCACCACGCACCCCACAACTCCACGAATCCACTAATGCTACCCACCTATCCACAGGACTTGAGAGGTGAGATCACTGTTTTCAAGATCTGGCACTGAGGCTTTCGTCAAACGAATGCATGGATGCAGGGAGAAGATCCACGTCCTTCTCGGGGATGGAGACCTGCGAGGAGCTGAACCTGGAGGATGATATTTCCGACGACGGACTGCAGCCACCGGGGGAGAAGAAGAAGAGGCTCAACTTGGAGCAGGTCAGGACGTTGGAGAAGAGCTTCGTGATGGGGAAAAAGCTGGAGCCAGAGAGGAAGATGGAACTAGCCAGATCTCTCGGGCTGCAACCGAGGCAGATAGCTATATGGTTCCAGAACAGGAGAGCGAGGTGGAAGATCAAGCAGTTGGAGAAGGACTACGATGAACTCAAGAGACAGTTTGAGATGATGAAGGCACAGAATGATGCCCTGCACGCCCACAACAAGGAGCTTCTTTCTGAGGTACTCCACTCTCTCCTGTAGGGAGATTTGATTGAATTGTCATGAATTGCCTTGGAGCACTTGTCATTCTGTGGATGAATACGCATCGCAGATTTTGAGTCTCAAAGGCAAAGATGTCTCCGAGTCCATCAATCTCAACAAGGAAACAGAGGGCTCCTGCAGCATGAGGAGCGAGAACAGCCCTGACATCAGTCTGGAGATCTCAAGGGAACCAATGAACCATAACCCGTCGGATCTCCACCAGCAGAGCAGAACCTTCTTCCCGAGTGCTTCCCAGCTTCTTCATAGCTCCTCCAAGTCAGAAACACCCAAGGTGGAGAGCAGCGTCCAGAGAGACAACCTCTGTAACATGTTCTACAGCACAGATGATCAATCTGCCTTCTGGGCGTGGTCAGAGCAACACAATTTTCATCAGTAGGCCATCTTTACATGCTTTCTTTACGATGACAGGGATCATCATCGAAAAGAAAGCTGCCAGTTAGAATTGGAAATGTGATACATCTTCTGTGAGTGTATCTGTGTGTCACCTCTCACCGGACTAAAGTTGCAGCACACTAGGTTTTAGCGAGTGTCATTCATGGTCGTTTGCCGAACCATCATCATTCTTGTAAATGAAGCTTCATTCTTGATCGAAGAAAATAAATGTGCTCGCTTTCGAATACAAATTCGGTTGCCTGATGGTTTGTTTACAAGCCAAGAACAGAAAAGAAAAAGAAGAGAGAAAAGAAGAACAACTACTTGGTTGTGAGTTTGGTGACAAAATAAGGTTGAAGAGCAAGTAAATGTGAAGTCGAGGAATTAGGAGAAAGGTAACTGTGAGATATTCCTCCGCCATGGACTATTTTGACTTTGGTCAGGAACATTAAATGATTGACTCCTTGTTTTGTTGAATGTAAATTCTTCCATGTTTTTAGGCAGGAAAATAGTGTAGATGCACGTACAATCGAATCATGTAATTTTTTGGTTCTTGGAGATGCGAAGGACGGTGTATTTTCTCGTTACACTTTGTAAAGTTTAGTTTTCTTTTCGAAAGAGAGAAAGAAAAAAAGAAGTGTTCTGAGAGATCGTTTTCTGTAGTTTGGAGTTAAATGTTGTGCTGACAAGGGAGAAAGAAAAAGAAGGCTACCTTCGACATCACAGCCTTGCATTAATGCTATGAATGATTCTTAAACCTGCAATAGAAAATGATTCTTAATCTCTCTTCCCGTCACGAAACTTGTTCCTGATTGATGAATCTTCTGTTGTTGCTAAGCAGCCAAGGTCCTCGTGGTTTCTTTCTGCAGAGACGGTGGCCTCTCTAGCACACAGTAGGAGTCCTTCTTGGACCAAGTAAGGAATTGAGCATGCGGAGTCGGAGGCCTTCGTTTTTTTTCCTCGAGTACAATTAAGTAAGCCATCATTTAACACTAATCATGGACATCCGAAGATGTATCATCGAGAATCTCAATAAAGAACAATGGAGCGTACGACCATAGGTAGTATAGTCATGGAGAGGGACACCATCGGCTCCTTCTTCTTCAAGAGAGAAAGAGAGATGGTAAGGAGAGGACGAGCATTCCATATGTATCCAATGGAAGCATTAGGAGAGAAATGGTGAGGCTGTTGCATTGTGTTCCTTCCTGCACACCAAAGGACGTCCTGATCCATGTGGGAGAACAGTGATCGCAGCGTCTCTATTAGGCGACATGTCTATCTGGGACAACGATGCTTTCGGAAGATTCACGCACAGTTTCTACGTAGTAGATGAATGCGTCTCCTCCTACCCGTCCTCGTTAATTCTTCTTTTACATGAGAGAATCAAATATTTCGTTCAATCCTCTTATCTAAATTGGCTATATGTTTCTAATTGTTGTACTATTTAAAGTTGGTGTAGGAGACAGCTTTGCAAATTCTCAAAAATCCAAGCTCCAGGGAAGTTCTAATGTCTTTGTTGGAGGTAATCGAATCATCTATTTGTTGCACAAGTGTCCCTTTTTTCCAGTGTATACATCTATTTGTTGCACAAGTGTCCCTTTTGCGGTGATGCATATTCTTTTCCAGATGGATGTATCTAATACAGCAGAAATGATGCGTTGACAATCTAGCTTGCACAAGTCTTCCCGTCGACCTCCATGCCTAAGAGCATCGAAGCTTATCTATGCTCGTGAAATGGTGGAGTCGCATGGCATCTCTGGGGTGCTATGACACGAAGGACATAGGGAGTCGGCCAAAAGGATACATAGCCGGAGGTGGCTTTGTGGTCACACCCCTGAAGGTTCTCTTCCTCCCTCCTTATCGATCATGAGACCTCAAGTGTGTAGGTTCAGTGAACGACGAAACGTATGCACCCACAGCTCTGGGAGCAACCAATCGGATAACCGGCTCTTACAAAGGGAATGGTTATAAATAGGTCGTAGCATGCTTATGAAAAGAGCAACAAGAGTTGGATTACCTCTGGAGTCCCTCAAACAATTCAGTAGGGCTCTTTGAGCTTAAACTTGAGAGCTGGTTCTCACTGAAGTGTTTGGGGGAACTCTGGATGTCATCCAACACCTCAAGAACTATGTGCTATTGTTTAGATCAAGCCCTCTTTCTTTCTCTCTCTCTCTCCTCTTTAGGTGTTATCATATCAACTTTCACCTGGAAAAATAGTATTACATTAGGTAAAGTGCTGAGAAAATCTTTACAGCATTTTTAGAATTATATTTTTTTTATTCTAATATAATAACGATCTTATAGTTGTTCCGTCTTTTCAAGGATTTTACATGAGGATAAACCTCCAGTCACTTGATATCTAACTTGTCATAGATTTTTTGATTTCTCAGTGACTTCATGTGTAGTTCTTCAACCACACTCTAAGAAAAATGACTACTAATCATTAACGAAAAATATCATTATTTTTTTATATGATAATTCTGTCAATAAATTATATTTTTAATGATAAATATTAGTACTTGTGGCTTAAAATTTACGACTGACAAGGAGGTTTTTTTTAATGACAACATGCATTTATCGTCATAAAAAATCTGAGGTATTTATCTTTATATATATATCATTTTCTAGAGGAAAATAAAAAAAATAGGTGGGTTTTTTATTAGATACTAAATCCATAAAATACCTGCCAAATCTTCTCACCAGCTGACGGAAAGTGGATCTCCTTGTGATCATCATCATCCTCAAATTTCGTGCTATCATTTGGCTCCGTGGTGATTCCTTGTTCATACTCTACTTCTTCAGCGATTCCAGACCTACGTGTTACTATCTCATTGGGCGCGGACATATTGTTCTGTACGGACTCCATCATCCCATCACATTGATTTCACCTCGTTCCCTCTAATAAAAGCCGGCAGATTCCGCTACGTTCGCGATGTCCGAGACTTCGGCTGTATCAAAGCGGGCCCCACACGCCAACGCGTTATAAGGGCGGACGCGGAGCATCTCTAATAAGCGAGTGGATATATCACAGTGATAAGCTGCGGACCTTATCCCCACCTTTACCATGAATCCAACCGCTCTCGGCTCCGAATCCTCCTCTGACAGTCCGATTTCTGTAGGTTTCGATCGAAATTGCTGGTCGCTCGTCTCGTCTCTGGTCTTTGCCTCGCTCGGATCGATCCGTCTCGCCGTCTTCCCGTTCTTCTGCTCTTAGGTGAGCTCGGATCTCCCTCGCCTTTTCGTTGGAATTTTCGCTTCCCACTCTGGCCCTCTTTTCTCCTGTTTTTCTTATTCTTCCTCGATTACCGATCCTGGTGCTGTTCTTCCTTCGTCGATCTGTTCAAGCCCTAACGGTTCGGTCCTTGATTCCGGTGCCAAGCTTAGTTGTCTCGACGGAAGCGATAGAAGAAAATTTGGCAAATCGAATGCTGGTCTCTTGGTCTTCTTTGCTTCTGGTTCAAGTTTGGATTCATCGACGGTTCCATTTTTCAATTATTTTCGAAATTTGGTTATGAGTTGTTCTCCAAAAATTGATTTTTTTTTATTCAAGTTCGTGTGGTTGATGGGAAGATTTATCTTATTTTGTCTTCTGTATTTCTTTTATTTGAGGAATTAGGGTTTTGAGGTGGAGTCAGGGGCAAGACAATGTCGTCTCTCAGCAGAGAGCTGGTGTTTCTGATTCTGCAGTTCCTCGATGAAGAGAAGTTCAAAGAAACAGTTCACAAGTTGGTGACATCGTTAAAAATTCGATTTTTGGTTGATTGATGGGTTTTTCTCGTGGCTATCTCGTGACTTTTTCTTTTTGGGATTTTTCTCTTTTTGTGGGGTTTGGATGCAGGCTTGAGCAGGAGGCTGGCTTCTATTTCAATATGAAGTATTTTGAGGATGAGGTGCATAACGGGAATTGGGATAACGTCGAGCGGTACCTCTCTGGCTTCACCAAGGTTGATGACAACCGGTACTCCATGAAGATATTTTTCGAAATAAGGAAGCAGAAGTATCTTGAAGCATTGGACAAGTACGCTTCAGTTTATTATTTTATTGTTCTTTTTTTTTTTGAAGAATTTTTTTTTTATAAAATTGATCCTTGTTTCTGTTCCCTAGGCATGACCGAGCAAAAGCAGTTGAAATCCTTGTCAAGGATTTGAAGGTCTTTGCCTCATTTAATGAGGAGCTATTTAAGGAAATCACACAACTTCTAACTTTGGAGAATTTCAGGTTCAACCATTTATATTCTCATCACTTATGTTTTATCTCGATTGTTTGCCTCATCGTTTACTTCTGTGATGCCTAATACAGTAGCTTTTCAGGGAGAATGAGCAACTCTCAAAGTATGGGGATACAAAATCAGCACGGACCATAATGCTTGTTGAGCTCAAGAAGCTGATTGAAGCAAACCCTCTATTCCGAGATAAATTACAGTTTCCAAACCTAAAAAGTTCTAGACTACGTACCCTAATTAACCAAAGGTAAGACTCTAAGAGGTTACACCATGTGCTGTTAGCGATACTTGGATTTTCATTCTCTTTACTGAAGAGAGCAGCAAGTAATCTATTATTTCAAGCATGAGGTAGCAGCTCAAAATTATTTCACCTACATAAAAGCCCTATAAAGACAAGCACTCAGTAACATTTGGCACATTGCATATCTAAAATAAACTCCATTTTTTTCCTTTTGGAAATCTTTTCCAGCTATAAACAAAGAATACCATCTAACCCTGTTCACTTGATATCTGATCTTCAGATTCCTTTTCTACAACAGTAGTGTTTACATCATCTTTTGGTTTGTATTTAAACAATCACAATAAACTTCTCCTTGTGATTTTTTATTGTCATCATATATAGAATAAATAAAAAATGTTGTATAGTACCTTTTATGAATCGGTTAAGCCAACTGTTGGAAGTGAAAGCCAGTAAATGCAATTTCTCTGAGGTTATCTACATAACTTGGGTTTGAATGAGGCAATAGAAGATTGCCTGATGTACCTGGCACCAGATGGTGGGGTGACGAATCCATGCTTGCCAGTTATTTGATGATGATATAAGCTTGCTCAAGTGAATTTTGCCTAAAATACATCATTAACATGAGGAAGTTACTATTATATATGTACATATATTTCATTAGCAAACAGTGATCTTTGGTAAAGAGCAAGATGGTGCAGTCATTTCCTGAATATATTGGAAGACATCAATGTCATGGATATAGATCCAGTTGCAGATAGAAAGAACTAGGAAGAATGCTCAACTTAAAGTTGCACAGATGGCATAAACCTGCCGTGGTGCATTTGGAAGCTTGTTTTTAATTTGCATCTCAATCCATTTAATCTTGAACAATCAGATGAGTCATCTCAATTTTCTAACTATTTGGAGTTTGTTGATAAGTACTCAGTTTCACTAATCATTATGTGATATGACAGTTTAAACTGGCAGCATCAGCTATGCAAAAACCCTAGGCCAAATCCAGATATTAAAACTCTTTTTGTTGATCATTCATGCGGACAACCAAATGGTGCTCTTGCTCCATCACCGGCAAACAATCCACTACTTGGATCCATGCCCAAAGCAGGAGGTTTTCCACCGTTGGGTACTCATGCGGTAACTTACCTAATCTTAATTTACTTGTTTTTTTATCATGAGATCACTCTCAAATGTTTAACATATCATTCTTCTTCAGCCTTTTCAACCAGTGCCAGCACCAGTTCCTACACCCCTGGCTGGCTGGATGTCTAATCCTTCAGCTGTAACCCATCCAGTTGTCTCTGGTGCAGCTATTGGACTCAATGCACCTACAAATCCCGGTAGTGTGGTGGACTCTGTGATAGCTGGTAGCACAAGTTTATGGTGGAATGTCAGTTGTTTTGAACTTTTTTTTTTTTTTTTTCTGTGTAGTGGCAATTTTGAAGCATCCAAGGACTCCTCCAACAGCCAACCCTTCTATAGAGTATTCATCAGCAGATTCTGACCATGTATCAAAAAGAACAAGACCCATTGGAATTTCTGATGAGGTATGCTGGATGTCTCTGCTCCGTACGTGTACTTATGCACTGCTTAATTATGTTACTTGCTGGGTAATCCTAATGTTCCTTTGAATGTTGGCTACTTAATTCAGGTAAATCTGCCTGTAAATATACTGCCAGTTTCTTATCCTCAGAATCATAACCAGGCTACATACACTATAGAGGACTTGCCAAAAACAGTTGCACGAACGCTGAGTCAGGGCTCGAACCCCATGAGCATGGATTTTCATCCATTACAACGGACTATTCTTCTCGGTATGCTTTTTGTCATTCTTGTGCTCCTCTGAGTTATAAGTAATTTCCTTTTCATGACTTGCTGAGTCTGGTTGTTCTTTTGTTGTTGTCATATTGTAGTTGGTACAAATGTGGGAGACATTGCTTTATGGGATGTTGGCACTAGGGAGAGATTAATTCATAAGAACTTCAAAGTTTGGGAGCTTGGAACTTGCTCCATGTCTCTTCAGGTTTGGGTTTTATTTTCTGATACTACACACTGTTGAATGGTCCTCTGGTGTTGCACAATGGATCTGAGTTCGGCTCCATTATTCAGGCATCTCTGGTTAAGGATCCTGCTGTATCAGTTAATCGAATAATATGGAACCCAGATGGCTCCTTGTTTGGTAAGTTTGTAAAAACAATAAGTTTTTATGTGGCTCCTTATTGGTATGTTTATAAAAACGAGGAGTTCTTTGTTTTTGGCTTTTTGTATATGAATATTCTGCAGATAAAAAGGGACTGTTAGGGAGTTGTCATTAGTATTCCCTAATTACTCCTTAACCATTGCGTAGGTGTTGCTTATTCGAGGCACATTGTCCAAATATACTCTTATCATGGTAGTGATGATATCAGGCAGCATTTGGAGGTTTGGAAATCTGGATTCATCTTTAAATGCACTACTTTCTCTGTTTATTCTTATTGATGGCTTCTTTGAACATTCAATCCGCAGATTGATGCTCATGTTGGCGGTGTTAATGATATTGCATTTGCTCATCCCAGTAAGCAGCTTTCTTTTATAACTTGTGGAGATGACAAGACAATTAAGGTTTGTCCTGAAGAACGATAGAACATTAGACTCTGAAGTATATGTGCTTGGTTGCTTGCTTGACATTTTAATCTAATTATGTGTTACGTTAGGTGTGGGATGCAACTAGCGGCACAAAACAGTATACCTTTGAAGGGCATGGGGCACCTGTGTATTCTGTTTGCCCTCATCACAAGGAGAACATTCAGGTAATCTACGCATTTAGTCTTTTAAGTAAGTTATTGATACAACTAGGTATTCTTCTTTTGGATGAGTTTTTGTGTTCAATTTAATTCTTTTTACCTTTTACCTTTGTTGGTCATACAGTTCATCTTTTCAACCGCACTAGATGGAAAAATAAAGGCATGGTTGTATGACAATCTGGGATCCAGGGTGGATTATGATGCCCCAGGACATTGGTGTACTACAATGGCCTATAGTGCTGATGGTTCGAGGTATATTTCCGCTGCTATTGCCTGTTTTTATGAAAATTTAGAATAAATATACAGTGGTTCTGCATTTTTCAATGAATGTTTCCTCTCATTTTCTGTAGGCTGTTTTCATGTGGGACTAGTAAAGAAGGGGAAACATTCATAGTGGAATGGAATGAAACTGAAGGAGCTGTGAAGAGAACATACCAAGGATTTCGAAAACGTTCTTTGGGTGTTGTGCAATTTGACACCACACGGAACCGGTTTTTGGCTGCTGGAGACGAGTTTTTAATCAAGTTCTGGGATATGGATAATACTAATTTATTAACAACCATTGATGCTGATGGTGGCCTTCCAGTCAGTTCTCCTTTTACTATCCTCATAAATAAATATTTTTAAATAAAGTCCCTGTTTATATATCTTCAACTTTTAACTTCAGGCAAGCCCAAGGATACGGTTTAACAAGGAAGGAACATTATTAGCTGTTTCTACACATGATAATGGAATTAAAATTTTGGCAAATGCTGATGGAATTCGTCTGTTGCGCACACTTGAAAATCGTTCTTTTGATGCGTCTAGGACTGTTTCAGAGACTATAACAAAGGTAGGCTTTTCTGGCCAACTACTTGTTTTTGACAAGGTGAGAATGTCATGCCATTATCTTTGATATCTGATACAGCCTATGATGAGCACATTGTCTGCTGCTGCTGTTGCAACTACCTCTGGAATAACTGATAGAACTGCTCCACCTATGCCAATATCTGGAATGGTTTGTGAACTATTCTTTCATACACAACTTTATTCAAAATTATCATTTTAATCTCAGAACCCTGCTGTATTGCAATCCATTTTGAATTCAGGAACTTCTATAGACTATTATTGTGCTAACTTTGTATTCAATTTTGGTAGAATGGAGATGGCAGAAACTTGGTGGATGTAAAACCTAGAATTACTGATGAATCGATGGACAAATCAAAGATCTGGAAGCTTACAGAAATCAATGAACCAACTCAATGTCGGTCTTTAAGGCTTATGGATAATCTTAGAACAAGCAAGGTTAGTTCTCTGCAGTCAAAATTTTACTGAAAATTTTATTTGGCATTTATCCATATGGGAACTTGTGATTGATATGCATTGTCAATTCAAGAACCTTTTCTAAACTTGCTCACAGTGCATCTCATCCTTTTTGTTTCTTGGAGTGTTCCACAACTTTGCATTCTATTGAGACAAGACCTTTGTGCATTTATCAGGGAAAAAAGTATGTACCATCACTGTCATATATAAGGTCCATAGATGCATATCTGTATGGCAACCTACATTACGTTTGTTGTAAGAATTTATTGCTCTATGGTTGTCTTTGTTGAACTTGAAATGAGTCTTACTTGCTTTAGTAACAATATGATGAAGACGATTCTAATCTTAGTACTGAATCATTCAATAATACGTGCATTATTGACCTCTGAAAAGATGCTTGGAATTTGACTGCATTTGTTCTTTGGATCAATCAGTTAAACGATTTCTCCATTAATTTATGTAGATATGTTTTTCAATGTATTATTTTCATTGATGGTGATTTGGGCTTGAACTGCTTCATGCTGAGGTTGTGTTGCTAGGCAAATAGGTGTCAGGTTATGGCGTGCAGTTCAATTTATAAGGTATGAGCATTCCTTTCAGATTTTACATCCATCGGAGATAGCTTTTGGGAAAGCAAACCATGTGCATAACTTTCCTTCAGATTTTACCAGAATTTAGAAGTAAAGCTGTCGTCTCAACAAATTGTGATAACAAATTGTTATCACAATCTGTTGACTTTACAACAATCCTTCTTTGTTAAGGTTATCCAACATGAAATTCATTAACTGTGATCCTTATTCCACTTTACTAGATAGATTCTATAACATCCTTGTTAGCTTCTGATCCTTTGCCTTCACTAATTGCACAAGGCATATCATAAAAGCAAATGAACTAAGAATATGAGTGGTTTCTATGCTTCTTAAACATAGATGAAAAGTAATATATAAACCTGTAACAAGCCATCGTGGCTGCTTATTTTCTTAAATCAAAGAATAATCGAATGTGATACAATATTCAACTGAATACTGACTTTAGAAAAAAGTAAAGTACATTTGTACTGGAGGATGATTTTGAGGCTAAAACAAAGTAAGCATGAAGGAATACCTTATTAGTCTTGTAAGATAAGCTAATAAGAAATATTATTTGGTCCATGTGATGTGACCATAGGTCACTAAACTTTGTCTGAACTTTAACCTAACTATTTTTGGTATCTTGAATTTATCTATTGCCACAGATCTCATGATTGTTGTTTGAGATCCGAGAGTTGCTTTTGGTAAACAATACAGAGATCTAGGTGGTCCATTAAAAAGTGACCTTTGTGGTTTCTTGATGTGCTTGATGAGCTTCCAAAAATTGATCATCTTCGAATGTAGACCTATTGTCATAATCCTGAGATGGTTGGATGCGACAAATACTTTATTTAGAATTTTAGATTATACTAGATGCTTCTAGGCTCAAGTGCTCATGGCTTATATATTAGGCGTAAAACATTTTCTTTGTTCCTTTTTCTTCATGTGACCAATTGCTTGGAGAATGTTCTAGTAGTTTATCAAGAAATGTCTTGCCATTGATTGAATCTCATGGTGCATATAAAAAATGTACCAACCATACTGTTAACAGTTTGATCATGTACAGGTATGCATTATATTTTATGTACCATGTTGAGATATACGGACACTTGCGTTAATGCTTCATTAATTTCTTTTTGGCAAGAATGCTTCATTAAGTTTTTTAGTGATATACCAGAGTCTATTCTACTAGTCAGAAGGGACAAGTACGTGCTTGGTTTTTAAGATTTAAGTCCTTGCTTCTATCTACTGTATGTTCCCTTTGATGATTGTACCTGAAGTCCTTAATCTAGATCTAAGAATCATTAGCCAATCTACTAGTGAGATAAGTTGGTCATTCATTTAGGAATTAAAAGACGTTGTTGGTTATGCACTTGGAATAGGATTTCCATGTGGCATCAAAGTTCTAATGATTTTGGAACATCATCGTTTTGACTTCTTTTTGCCATTGGATCCTAAAGTTGCATTTATCTTAGTTGTCATGCAAGAAAAGTATTGTTTTTCAAGGCCCTGTTTTGTTACAGATTTCGAGACTGATCTACACCAATTCTGGTGCTGCCATTTTGGCTTTAGCATCAAACGCAATTCACCTGCTCTGGAAGTGGCCTCGTAATGAACGCAATTCAAGTGGAAAGGTAAAAGAAACAATAAATGCCTCCATAAAACACCATCCTTCTTCAATTAGCATAAATCCAAAATTCTGCCGATACTTCTCACAAAGGGAATGCTTCATTTTGTAGGCAACGGCAAGTGTTGCCCCTCAATTATGGCAACCACCAAGTGGCATATTGATGACTAATGAAATTACTGACACAAATCCTGATGAAGTTGTCCACTGCTTTGCATTGTCAAAGAATGATTCATACGTCGTGTCAGCATCAGGAGGGAAAATATCTCTATTCAACATGATGACTTTTAAGGTCAGACATAAAGTTTACATCATGCATTACTGCTTTGTTCTTGCTTAAATATTGACCATTTTGTTTTAAATAACAGACTATGACAACATTCATGCCACCACCACCTACAGCAACTTTTCTCGCATTTCATCCACTAGACAACAATATAATTGCTATAGGAATGGATGACTCTACAATTCAGATATATAATGTTCGAGTTGATGAGGTACTTTGCTATTAAAGCAACATGTGACTTGTGCGAAGAAAGAATGTTGTTTACAAGATATGCTTATGCAGGTCAAGAGAAAACTTAGAGGCCACTCGAAGAGAATTACTGGTCTTGCCTTTTCGAATGCCTTACATGTGCTGGTCTCATCTGGAGCTGATGCTCAGGTTATTCACTGATGCTTTATTTTTGAGGGGGATATGGGACATGTACCATATAATGAGCTCACATATGGTTCTTTAATCACAGGCTAACCTCTTTATGTGTACATCCGCTTTCCTTCTTTCTTTTGCTACAGTTGTGTGTTTGGGGAACTGAGGGGTGGGAGAAACAGAGAAGCAGATTTCTGCAGATCCAATCTGCTCGCACTCCATCAACCATCTCAGACACACGTGTTCAGTTCGATCAAGATCAAATACACTTCCTAGCTGTGCATGAGACCCAGATTGCTATATATGAAACTACTAAACTAGAATGTGTCAAGCAGGTATTCATGTCAGCTTGTAAATGTTGGAGCATATAGGTTATGCAATGTTAATCCTCATAACAATAGTCCTTTTTTGTCTTTCAGTGGTCTCCTCGTGAAGGTTCTGCGCCCATATCACATGCAACATTCTCTTGTGACAGTCAGTCGATATATGCTAGTTTCTTAGATGCCACTGTATGTATATTTAATGCTGCAAACCTCAAGTTGCGTTGTCGGATCCTTCCGGCTGCATATCTCCCTGCCAGTGTCAGGTACGACGAAGAATCAATTCATGTAGTCTAGTGTTTTTTGCACTTTTCTCTGAGTTGATATATAATGGATACAAGTCTGTGCACTAACTTGCTTTGCAACTGTAGCCTGGTTATTCATCACATAAAATGATGCAATAAGATCATATATATAATATATATATATATATGCAGCATGCCGTATTTTGTCACCCATGTTTTTGCATGCTTTTAGGCTCCATTCCTCCAAAAAGAAAAAGGCACAATAAAGATCCATACTACATGTTTTGATGATTATGGTTATGGTTTTAGTTTAGTTGCTGATGGTGCTTCTCGCCTTGTGAATGTAGCTAAGAAGAGTCATAGTTGTTTTCTTTCTCAACTTAAAACAGTCTGCAGTTTTACCTGCACACGATTGATTACTGTCTGCTTGTTTTGACAGCACAAATGTACATCCGCTCGTGATTGCTGCACATCCATCAGAGCCAAACCAATTTGCCCTTGGTTTGACTGATGGTGGTGTCCATGTGGTAAAGCCACTAGAATCTGAAGGCAAATGGGGTGTTAATCCACCTGCTGAGAATGGGTCGGCAAGCAGCTTGTCCGCGCCGCCCACCACCGCTGGACCCTCTAGCTCAGATCAACCTCAGAGGTGATGCAAATTATTGCGAGCACATTATTTGACCCTTTTTGCTCTCATTCTCTCTCTCTCTCTCTCTCTCTTGAGTGGCTAAGGTAGGCAGTTCTTAACAGTCAGTAATGACCCGTTTCAAACTTTTAAATGAGTCAGTCCTATTATTTTTCACCTGCATTTGCAGTCAGGGCATGTAATCTCATGGAGTTAGTTGTAGTTGGCTAAATCCTACAAAATAGCATGTAATCCTTTTTTTTTTTTTTATACGCGTTGTTTATGTATGCTGTAAAAGAAATATTACATGGTAGAATTAGATATGCTTATTTGTTGCGAGAATGTTGTCTTTGAAATGAATTGAATGCCGCCGATATGTTGCAATCTCTAGCAGGGAGGCAATGGCATGAAAACATTTGCAGCAGCCTTTGCCTCATTGTAATTTTCATCTCTCTTAAACTTAAAATTAGGTCGAGCTCATTAATCTAAGATTATTTGAAACTTAAGTGTATGGAAAAGTAGTGATGACAAAGAATTTTATTATTATTATTATTATTATTATTATTATTATTATTATTATTATTATTATTATTAGTGTAAATAATGTTTTGTTCTTTATTTATTTTTTTTTACCTATTTTTAACTTTAATGTATTTATTTTAAAAAACTAGAGTAAGTAACAAAGATTTGGTTTGACCCGAAGATATCTTTATATTTTTTTTTACAAAGAATAAATATTGGAAGCGAGATTTGAGTCTAGAATATTACAATAAACTGTAAAAAAAAATTAACCAATTAGTTTAGCTAATACCTTGTAAAATATGTGAGATGATGTTTTGAATCTTTAACCTTTGATAAGTGAAGAACCTAATACACCATCACCACATCAATGTTTAACATGATACCTAACTTTACCTTCTTATACATCACCACCGTATCTACATCCAATAACAGGGAAGAACTCGAAACAAGGAACATAAGGTAATCGAGTTAGTAGGTATCACGTTTAGCACCGATGTAATACTCTCATGCATCAGTGTCTTTAATTATCCTAACAAATTACAGCTAAATTTGCCTCAAAAATATCCATAATCCATCCTCACACAAAATTTGGTTTGCCTCCACTATCTATATTGAAGTAAATCATTAAAGGCTTTCATGATGAAGCCTCAGTAACTACCACTTTCAGCACCCAACTCTTGACTGCATCATGCATCGTATAGGACGAGAAGAGCATATATGTTTGGTAAACTACTGCTAACCATATCGAAAATACTTAGTGTCATCACCGTGCTATCAAAACATCATCTATCTAGTACAAGAAAATTTTGGTCGGCCACAGACCATAATTGGCACATCCAGGTGCTGACCTAGATGATATCACAGTAAGACAAAACCCATGTATGATAAAGAAGGCAAAAATGGTAAGCATAAGTTCATACCACCAATAGCAGAACTTGGTGGTGGCCGAGGAGTGTGTTCTTGAAGAAGCTGCAAACTCCTCTTATCCTTGTTCGCCTGCCTGCCTTAGAACATCTTGAACAGCAGACCACCATGAGCAGCGAAGAATGGTGCGAAAACTAGAGATTCCACTGCCATCAGCTTGATGAGGATGTTAAGTGATGGCCCAGATGTGTCCTTCAGAGGATCCCCGATGGTGTCGCCTATCACAGCAGCCTTATGGGCATCTGATCCTTTAGGGCCGAGCACCCTAGCATGCTCCGATGCACCAGCCTGAACAATCCGACATGACATTAGTAATGGTTGCTTACAGGTGGGAACAAAGTTTAAAGTGGAGAAGGCTGAAGGCGCATGATCTTTGAACATTATCATCATCCTAAATGGCTTGAAGTAAAAAAATATAGTATCATTCATATACATGTCCTCGTATATACCAACCAGTATGAGAGTCAGGGAAAGCTAGAAAATGCAACATGAAATGTTTAGGGTGGAAGAACCTCAATATACTTCTTTGCATTATCCCATGCACCACCAGTGTTTGATGCAGATATGGCAATCTGTTTAGCACAAAGAATAATCACCAATAAGAGGTACACAAATTTTCTAGTTCATATAAGCTTAGCTGATTCTACATACCTGAACTCCAGAAACAAGGGCACCAGCAAGAACCCCAGCCAGAGTCTCCACACCAAAGAAGGTTCCAACAATTAGAGGTGTGAGCATCACCAGAGCACCAGGAGGAATCATCTCCCTGATTGAGGCATCAGTGGAGATCTTAACACAGGTGGCATAATCAGGTTTAGCATTACCCTCCATAATCCCAGGAATGCTGTTGAACTGTCTGCGGACTTCTTCTACCATCTTCAGAGCTGCACTACCAACACTCTTCATGGTCATGGCTGAGAACCAGTAAGGCAGCATGGCACCAACAATTAACCCAATGAAAACTTTTGGTGTGAGAACATCCACGGTGGAGATTGCCGCCCTACTCACAAAGGCACCAAAGAGTGCAAGCGACACCAAAGCAGCAGAACCAATGGCAAAACCCTAAAAAAGAGCAAGCAATATAACCACAAATTTCAAGTACAACAACTAATATAAGAAAAATTACAAATACCCTCCGATTGGTTTTCAGATTGGTTTTCAAAGAAGCCTCTGAATAAACCAGGTAAGCATCATTTCACAACATGTTTAATCAAAGTATGCAATTGCCAAGTGAATGATGACTTCGCAGCTATGCTCATCACCACCATAAAGTAAGTTAGCCAGTCATGTTTAAATAGATTAGTGATAATAGAACAACAAAGATTTTTGTTTAAAGCTAATCACACCTTTCCGATGGCAGCAGTAGTATTGCCTGCAGCATCCAATGCATCAGTTCTCTCACGAATCCTGTGGCTCATGCCAGCCATCTCAGCAATACCTCCAGCATTATCACTGATCGGACCATAGGCATCAATAGCCAGCCCAGTTGCAATGGTGCTCAACATGCCAAGGGCAGCAACCGCAATGCCATACATGGCAGCAAGACTAAAACTAACAAATATGCTGACGGCAATAGCAAAAATTGGGATGATGACAGATTTGTATCCCAAAGCAAGCCCAAAGATGACATTAGTTGCAGCACCAGTTCGGCATGAGTCAGCGACATCTTGCACAGGGCTGCAAAAAAGTTGTAAGAAGAAAACTCTCTTAATTACAACCACACACAATCTTGGATAAATTTATAGAAAACGAGTTTCTAACCTGTATGCATTGCTCGTATAGTACTCAGTGACAAACCCAATAACCAGGCCAGCCCATAATCCAATTGCAACACAGAAGAACAGCTCCCTAGCAGTTAAAAAAGGGTGTAAATTGCTGCTTAAGACCCTAATCTATTAAGCAAATAAGTGTATATTTAGTTACCAATTCTTCACTTGCTTCTGCTCACCAAAATTGAAGATTGTGAAGGAACTCGGAAGAGCTATCCAACTAACAGTTCCAATACCAATGGTCATAAGAGCAGTGGAGATTATGAGCTGCTTCTTAAGTGTAGGTTCAATCTCTTGCACTGCCTTTATTTCAAAAAACTCAGTAGCAAAAAGTGTAGTTATCAAGCAAACAATGATACCCATGGAGCTAATGAGCAAGGGGTAGCACATTGCAGTAAGGTCATGGTTGATTCCGAAGGAAGAAATAGAAGCCACAACCAGGGCAGCACATGAGGACTCAGCATATGAGCCAAAAAGATCAGACCCCATCCCAGCAATATCTCCGACATTATCTCCAACATTATCAGCTATCACCTGTAACACATATCCAGAAGCTTAATTGGACAAAAGAATTAGTGTTTAATACCTTAGGATTACCAGCACAAATTGAATATGACATCTAGTTATCTGTGAGATAATGCTGAGAAGTAAATATAAATGAAAGAGAAGACACAAAATTAACAAAATATAGTAATAATAGATATTCTGCATTGTTCAAACAACTACCAGTTGTACAACACTAAAGGAAGTTACTGATAAAAAGAACTTTTCAGATATTAAACTGATAAGAAAAGATACTACACTTGATCTTAGCCAAAAAGCCGAGAAAGGTATAAGAACTTTTCGAATAACACACTAAAAACTTACAGCTGGATTTCGAGGGTCGTCTTCAGGAATGTTCCTCTCGACCTTACCAACCAGATCAGCACCAACATCAGCCGCTTTTGTGTAAATACCTCCACCTACTCTTCCAAAAAGAGCCATGGAGGAGCCTCCAAGACCATAACCGGTTATGGCTTCAAATAGACCTTCCCAGTCATCACCATAATACAATTTGAATAGGTTAATTGCAATGTAGAGCACCAGAAGGCCATTTGCTGCAAGCAAAAAGCCCATAACTGCTCCAGACCTGAATGCGGTAATAAAAGCTTTTCCAACACCCTTCCTTGCTTCTAAAGTTGTTCTTGCATTGGCATATGTTGCAATTTTCATCCCAAGAAAACCAGATACTACAGAAGTGACAGCACCAAGCAAAAAGGATGCAGTACTAAAGAGAGCATTTGCAAGTGCCGGTTTGCAGTACTTATCCTTGCTATAGGTGCATGGCTGGCTTTTTGTGCTGAAGCCTTCCACAGAGCCAAGAAAGAGGAAGATCAAGACTGCAAAAACGGCCATGAAGACTCCAACATACTGGTATTCAGTGAAGAGGAAGGAAGTTGCTCCTGTTTACAGGTATGACAGGTGAATGTCAGATATCTATTTTACAAGTCCAAAGTTAAGCAAACATATTTTCTTACTCCCTTTCGTTAAAAAAAATAAAATGGGTAAAAAGGAATCAGCAATGAAAGTAAGACACCAAAACCCAAAACGTATTCAATGGATTTAAACATTTTAACATATTAACCTATGTCTTGCCATGTTGACAAGGTCAATGGTCATAGGCAACAACTCAGTGTGATCTATATATCATAATATGAAACACCATTGCAAGTTCTTCACCATTAAATGGGTTAAAAAAATTATTTAATACATCAAAATTAGATGGCAGCCAGTTATCATGAGAAAATAAAAGCTGACTAACCTGACGTGCTATTAATATTGACATATCAACATTCAATAGATCATGGATCAGAATATTAGTTGATTTTAGCGCTTCTCTAATACTGTCACTGACAAGCTTCACGGCCAGATCAGCTAGGAACAAAAGCCACACTGACAAATGTAACTTGCATCTTATTTGTAGTGATACTGGAACTAGGTGATATTGTTCTTGCCCACAATATAGAAGCAAGTTCCATGACCCACTAGAAATATAGATATTCATCTCAATGAAGTGATGAACACAAAGCAAAATTATAGTTGTTTCGCATCCCATGATCAAGAAACCTCTAGATGGCAAGCAGGGCAAAAGTGTTTTTCTCTTTACATGCATTATTCATGAATTTGCACGAACCAAATTTGTGCTATGTACAACCAAGAATGACACATACAACACAAGTAATAGATCTTAAACGTCGGATAAATTTGTTAAATCCATGTCACCTAAATTTCTAATTACTTCTATTTCTATTTGCAAGTTTTGCCAAAGTGAAAAGTAACTTCAGATGTTAGCTTTCACGAACCATTAAACTGATTATTTCTGATTCAACAACAAACTATGCGAGCTAAGAGTCGGCAACCAGCATAGCCAAGTGAATCAACATACAAAAAAACTTGTGTCAGGAATGCTGTAACAGCCTTTGGAATCCATTTAAAGGCCTGTTCTTCCATCAACTCAGACGAACAAACTCTAAGGAATCATTATAAGCTTTTTCAATGACCTTTGAGCAAGAAAATTACCAGAACAAATTCATAGCGATAGAAGGCATGGCTTCTAACAACCAAATACAGTAGCCAAATTGCTACTACAAACAGTTACTCGTATAACAAGACAGATGGTGAAAAAGGAGTATCAAGTCAAATAATATATACAAGGAAATGAGACTAAAGGATGTCAAGTTAAAGCAACTAGAACAGCTATGCTGGATTTTAATATGAAGAAAAGAGGAGGTTTAACATGAATTCACCGGAGCACAGATTCGAAGATAAAGCTATTCTTAACACTATACCACAAGGTATTTTTAGACAAAAGGAATTAACAAACACATGGACAACAAAAAACTAGTCGACACAAATAATCTTTCATTTTCTAAAGAAGACCTTCGGAAATGGCGCTCTGGATCTCGGCGCACTTAACCACGACGTTGTGATCGTTGAGCCCTTCCTCCTCCTCGATGAGGTAGTCGGAGTACTCATTCTTGTCGTTGCTTCCGCCCCCCGGCTGCCTCTCCGGCGAGAGCTTCACGGTCGACACGAGCAGCCACTGAACCAGCGCGAAAGCGATCCCGATGACGGCGGCCACCGGGATCAAGACCTCGGTCACCTGGTCTGTCAGCATCGCCGCCCCCATCGGATGGTACCTGTGACGGGAACTCAGGCGGCGGGCAAGGCGAAGAAAGAGGATGAGGGTCGAGGGTTTGAAGGCATATATATAGGGTAGACGTTTGGGCGCCTCTCCGACGCTTAAATAGAGAAAGAAAGAGAGAGAGAAAGAGAAAGAGAATAGAGCGAATTTTGAAATGGACAATTTGTGGGAGATTTGTTTTTTTATTCAAAAATAAGAAATGAGATGATATAATAATGAGACGACGACGACGACAACATGGCGTCCTCGGAAAGAAATAGAGCATCGCCACCGCAGAGTGATGGTGGTCATTCCTGTTGGCTGTTCCTTCTTTTTGACCCAGGCGACACAAAGTGCATCATCGCCCACTAACGTGTCGACGGCTCGTTAAAGCAGAGAGGGATAGATAGTTTACGACTGGGCTGGTAGGTAAGATGGGTGGGTGGGAAACGGCTGGGCGAGGCAACAAAAGCGGCCCCCATAGCATGTGAACAAAAGAGGCTCAGATTCTTCTTCTTCATCGGATGCCCAATTAAAGGGTGCCTCCTCCTCCTTTCCTTGTCATATAACTTTTTATGTCCACCTTCTTCCTCGATCGATTCGATGGGGAGGATAACGAAAGTTTCCTATTTTCCTGGAAAATAACATTGTAATTATTTAAATATTAAAAATATAAATATATTCTCGAACGCAACTATAGTAATTGTCCGAGGGATGGAAAGCAGATCCAACAAAAGCATTTCTTCTTCTTTGAGATATCTCTTGCCTTTACGATTACGAGCACATAAACAAAAGCTATGCCCTATTTCTTCAATGCGTATGTTCCTCGTTGCTTCGGGGAAAAGGCATCAACTTTAGTCGTATGACTTCTTCACGAATCATCCTCCACACCGCACCTCATCTATACACTTTGGTGCTGCTATTTATTCCTGCATCTTCCTTCCTGTGAAGGCAAACTCGCTTCGCACGAAAACACGAGGTTGGGTGGTGTCATCGCTGCTAAACTAACGACGGATGAATCTCGGGACTAATTACGTATTGTCCAATAGTTAGTTTATTTTAATATTACGATCCTTATACCTTAAAAAATTATATTAATATTTCTATAGTTATGAAATTAAAATAATTATATTTATTTACCGTAAACGATATCTGTTTCATCGACGGAAACATAAAAATAAATGATAAAAAAATAATTTTAATATTTGATAATAGGCAACATCGATGATAAACGACAACACAGCTAAGATCGATGGTGGCAAACTCCTCTCCTTTTACATATATGTAGGCGTCGATACAAATATCGAATGACTCTTTTGATCTATGCTTTCTTACCATGCTTTATACCGTGTCCAACCACCTCCCCGACGAGTGGTTGCTATTGTTGGACAAGTCCATCACCTCCACTCGTGCCTCCCCGATCATCCACAGCACCTCCCACATTAGAGGTTGCTTCTTCATCTTAACTGCGACACATACCCCTCCTCCTCCTCCCCGACCTCACCCCATGATCTCATCACCCCCTCCTCTTTCATTGCATCCTCCTCTCTCTTCTACCACACGCTCGAGTCCTGCCTTCCCAAGCCTTCCTTCACCCCTCTCTCTAATGTCTATAGCTTTATCGTCCTCCTAGAGTCTATCACCAAGAAGACCTCATTCCAAGACCTAGTGGAGGAGCACGACGCTAACATCCCTCAGTGGGTTTGCTCCATATGAGAGGAGGAGCGGAATGGCTCTAGTGAGGACCCTAAGTCGTCCGAGAACAAGGCATCTGAGGAGAAGTTGACAATGTTGCTGAACATCATGGTGGCATGCATAACGGTCGAGACAGAGAAGCGATCGCCAATGCAGGAGGCATGGGCAGAGGTGATGTTCTCGTCTAATAGCACAACCACTCATCGGGGAGGTGGTCATACACGGTGCAAAGCTTGGCGAGGGAGCACGGATCGGAGGGCAATGATCGCACGACATTTGTGTTAACATCGACATAGATGCAAAGGGGGAGGGATCCGCCACCACCAATGCCAACGATGCTACCGTTCGCCATCGATACTATTCACCATCAAATATTAAAAATATATTTTTATCCTTTATTTTCATAATTCCATCGATAATACTAACATCGTTAGGGTATATAGATATAATTATTTCACTTTTGTAACTAAAGATATATCAATGTAACTTTAAAGTATAGGGACTAGGATGCTAAATATAGCTAACTATATGAGGTAATATGTAATTAGCCCCGAATCATGTAGCATCGCTCCATCATCACGTGCATTTTATGATCATTACGTGGTTGACATTACTATTTTCGATCAATGTACTTTTTATAATTTTCATTTGAAATTAAAACTAAAATAGAATTCTTTGTATCATATACCCAACAATGATCGTACCAAAATAGTTCATTTATCGGATAGAATGTGTTGAAAAATCAAGATAAATCAATTGACAAACAAATCGATTACAAAAAGCTGATCGGATAAAAAATTATCTGAATATTCTTAACTTAATTATTTATTTGAGGATATTTTTATCAATGACGAAATTAGGGTTAGCCTTCAATGTGACTTATGATACTTACGATCTTTGTGACTTGGATTTTAATACGATGAAAAAAAAAAGATGGATACCACAAATAAGAAGAATGAGATTTGAGGATCAAATGAATATGAGGAGAATGAAACAAATATTATAACAAATAAAATTGAAATTATAATACAGAATTGACTCGTTGTGGTATAATTAATTAATATCATTTTGATGACTAAATCATCTTCATATTAAAAATTCATGTGTTTGTGTTATTTAAGTCATCACAATTACGTTAGATAAACTTTTTTTTATCATTGAATAATTTATCTTGGATTGGATTAGTGTAATAACTATCAGGACAAACATTTAAACAATGTTAGTCCGTATTAATAATTTTATATAATTTTTAATTAGTTTTAACACTTTAGAGTTTTACTATATATATAATTTTAAATTATCAATATATTTTATTTTTAAATTAAACATGTGATTTAGTTGATCCATCGATATGACCAATGATCGAATGACTCAAGATTTATCTGATTTTGGTAACTATATTTCATGTACTTATATTTATAAGCATACTTATTGAATGTATTTAAAGTAAGGATTAAAATTTTATATCGTATTAGAGTTTCGAGATTCACTCGTTACGGATATGATACTATATACCGAACGGTATATTTAGATATACCACTCGATATATATATAAGTGAAAAAAAATATTTTCGTCGAGGTGTCTCCTCTCTTCTCCTCGTGATATCGAGGATTCCTCTCCCCGCACGAATGAAAAGTTTCCAATAGACGAAAAGGGAGAGCGATACCGATCTCCATATTCTCTTCTTCTTCTCCTTTTTCTTTCTTCTCTCGCGATCACCGCCCGACAATAACAAGACAAAAAGAGTATCATCCGATACCTGATTTAAAGCCGGTGATAATTAATATGATGATCTTAATTAATAGAGGGGAGAGAGAAAGAAGATAATTTGAACTCATCTTCGCTGGAGGTTAATTACTTCAATTTAGACAAAAAAAAAATCATCTAATATAACTCAAATGACTCCAACATTTGGATAATTAAGCCTCTAATTACCGTATCAAACCCAACGAAGTATGGCCATTGATGTCCCACCCGGTCTGATTCGCGTCTGTCACGCACACGATGATGATGCCATGTGTTGGTAACGGCGGAAAACAAAAGACTCGAAGTGAGCAAGACAGACAACACACATATACATAAGACAAAAAACCGAAACTAAATCGATCGAAATGGAGAATTCCCCTCTCTCTTTTCCTTTTTGTTGCCGCTGTTGATTGCGAGGAGGAGAAAGAAGGGATCGTAACACAGACCAGTTGTTTGTTCTTTGTTGTCTCCTTTCGCTCCCTGCTGCCGAGAATCGAGAGGAAGGCGGAGGCAGATCGGTCACCGGTGTGATGGCGCCGAAGGTCGGGCCGCTGCTGCCGGTGTCCGATCGCAGGGGCGGCGATGATGGCGCCCTCCTCTTCAAGGGCTCCGCCATTGCCATGCGAGGCGCCTTCGCCGCCCTATCCTACATGACCTGCGCCGGTCTCCCCTTCACTATCCTCTTTTTCTTTCTTTGATCGTTCTCGAGCTCGCATATTTTGTTTCTTTAATGTTTTGAGATTAACGTAGATCTTCAACGAATTTGCTTTGGAATTGTTGTGATTCTCTTCAGCATTTAGCAGAATGGCCCTTCTATTGTTCCGACATTGTGTTTCAGTTAGGTTTTATGCGCGGCTGCTTCAGATTTGAAGCTCGTTTGCAATTTGATTTGAGTTGGCAAGTGATCTGTAGGTATTTGTGTGAATTCGATAATCGTGAGGTTAGAGGTGTTCAAAGAGGTTTGAACTGAATCATTAAGGGTCGAATCGAACCAAATTGAAAAAACAGTTCGGTTAGTGAAAGGTACATGTATACATGTACATGTACACATGTGTGCATGTACATGTACACACACACACATATATGTATACGTATATGTATATGTATATGTATATGTATATGTATATGTATATGTATATGATTGCCACAATATCATCACCTAGATGACATATAAGTGCCAATATATTAGTCCATAGAATGAGAGGAGTCATGACTGATTGTATCTACTAGATAATACATCGATTACATAATCCAACAGCAACTTTGTTGGGAATTTTGGCTGAGATCATCATGTAAGGCTGACTGCATATCTATACCTTCTTGGATAATGCTAAATTGAGATCAACGGTCATCCATCAAGAATATCATGAAAGGAATCATGGTTATATTGCTGAATCAGTTATGGCTTTTGCAACTTCCCCATGTAGACATACTGTATCAGTTATCATATAGCAAGCACAAAAAAATACATTCATTCATTTAGTGGGAATCAAGTTCTAAGGAGATGAGCCGAGTAATGAACAAAGAGGAAAAAAGGAAGACCCTTTTGTTGGGTGTGTGGAACCTAAAGCATTTTCAAATGAAAAACATAATTACTTTCTCCAAAAGCCGGTAATGTTTAATAATTATATATATGGTTTGATTTAAGGAAAGTGGAGCAGTTGGTCTCGCTAATTCTTTTGGTGAGTCCAAGAACTAAGTCTTAGCTTCTGCATACAGTATAACAAGTTGGAAGTATTCAATTGTTTTATTATGGTATCGGTTGATCAGATGTCAAATCTTTCTATATCTTGAATCCACCATCAGTGAAGGACAAAATTTCACTAGGTAGCAGAAGCTGTAATGCATCAATCAGGTTTACAATTGCACAGATATGAGTAGAATAAATTGAACAAGAATTTTGTTCAAATACTTCATAGATAGAACTTAGAAGGCCATTAACAGTGGTACTATTGTTTTCTTACAGAGCAAAACTTAGTTTCAAAATAATTGGTATTTATATAGCACAAATTGAATATAGAAGATTGGATTTTTATTTAGAGGAAGTGAAAATAGGTGCACAAGGAGTAACGGATTCACCACTTTGCCTAATAAGCAAGCCAATTTATCTTGTTTTCCTGGCATAAATACCAGGATCAAATTATGTGAGTTTGTTTTAATTGTCAAGTGAAGTAGGCGCATATATTACATGTTATTGATGAATGCATTTTACATCAAACAAGCAAAAGGAGCTGCATTCATCATGGTGTGTGTGTGTGTGTGTGGAATTTATCACTTTACCATTGTTTCCCATTGGTTTAGAATTGTCCTTTCTTCTCTTATTTTTATCATCCCATTTACCTTTTGTGTTGGTTGTACCTTTTGCAGTGCTTCTGGTTATGTTCAACAAAGCAGTTCTATCTTCATACAATTTCCCTTGTGCTAATGTTATTACTCTTTTCCAGGAATTTTATATTTTTTATGTCATTCTTCCCCTTTGTGACTTGAATGTTTATCTGTTACTGATCACTTTACATGACACATTAGGTTAATGATATCATCCTGGGGCGATCCCATGGATGCTTGATAGGGTGAGGAATAAATTGAAATCAAGTAACGTTAGGATGGCATCAGCTGGTTTTTGCTAGCTTGGAAAAGATGAAGTAAAAGTTTAGAAAATAGAAGGAGAACAGGCAGAAATCATGGAGAAGAGACTATGCCTCTAATATCTGTTCATAACCATATTTTATCAAAATAAATTTTGTATACAATCTGAAAAAAAAAAATTCACCCCTCTATTTTATAAAAATTGTCTGGCTACTTTTTTACTTATTCTAGGGCCACCATGCCCTCCAGGACTTATATAACTAATGTATTTTAACAACCTAGTATGAAGGAACTGTTTAAAAAGTGAAATGCATGAAGGAACTGATTAAGAATGCACATGTGCTTTGGCCACAGAACCTAATATCTGTTCTCACTTCTCTGTCCAATTATATCATTGTCTGCCTCTTTCTAACCATAAATTGATGATAAATATAAAATCCAATTCTATATAATATATTACCGTTGGAGCCACCATATAATCAGACCTCAGGATAGCGACTTTTCATCAGTTTTTATTAGCCATTAGACAGTTTCACTGCTTATTTGTGAAGATGAGCAAAAACACAAAATGATAGCAACCACTAAAATATACCATGAAACATATTACAGAATTTAGAATCTTAACCCTGGTCCAAACTTCTCTGCCTTGCTCCAAGCAAAATGTAAGAATCTAACACCAGGAGAATTAACTTCCCTCATCTTATGGAGGAATTATGATGTATGATGATCAGATTGTCTATATGCATAGTTTTAAGCGCTTCTAGCATCTCTCCCACGATGAAAATGCTATCAACTACTCGTTTGTCTAGGTTATTTTTTGTTTTTTCTCTCAGATGAACTTCTTGTTTCATTGCAATGAAGCGTTGTAGAATTATTTGTTTTTGAAATGGTGAACCACATAAAGCAGGCCTTGTACCTCCTGAAACCATATTGCAGACTCTTCCCCTTTCCATTGCATATTTGCTTTACATGGTATGCAGCACATATTCTCTATGAAAATGAACTTGGCTATATTTTTGTACCTGCTACTATTAGAATCATCAGTGATATCATGCAAATCATCATGGCAATAGCTGGCTACAATGGAGTCTGTACGTCGAGTGAATGTTCCAATGTATACCACCCTTAGGCGTACAACTGTTGTGTTTACAATGATTGTGGAGTATCTACTAACAAGGCAAAAGTACACCCGCCATGTTGTCGGCAGGTAACTAAATTTTTGAAAACTTATTTTTTCTTGAGGCTTAACATTTTATCAAACCAACTAAATGCATGTGTTTTATGGACCACAGTGCTTAAATTTGTAAAGTGATTGTTTCTGAACAGTTTATATATTGAAACATAGATCAACATTCATTTGTGTTTAATATGACCGAAGACTAAGAGTTATTTTGAGGTGCAGCTGGATGCATTTTATTTTTTGCTGACAGTATTCAAGGGCAATGTCCCTAACATTTTTTTTCAAATTGAAACATATAGCACAGTTATTCTCATAGTGGTCTGATCTAATTACTAATATCATAAAAGCATTTTCCATTCATTTTCTTATTTCATTTTTGATGGCATGACCAAGGGTTTTACCAGTGTTACATTGATTGTTCTTGGAGCTTTTGTCACCGGAGCTGAAGACTTAATCTTCCAGTGCTTATGGCTATGGCATGGTTTTTGCTGCTAACATGACAACTGCAATATATCTGGCATCTGTAAACCGTGTTGGTAGTATCCCTACAACACACTTCTTAATTTTCATTCTTTGATTCATCTTCACATTTTTGCTTGATTTCTCTTTTCAAGGAATATCCAGTGGTCTCAATAGCTTTGGTCTCATGTGTTGCAATGGTAATCATGCTGGAACAGCCTCAGTTTAGACCCATTCATTTGACAAAAATTATTAACAATCATTTAACAGAATGAGGTTTATATTTTTTTATCATAGTTGTTTTTCAGGAATAGTGTGTGGACCAATCTTGTTATTATGGACATATTTTCGTGGTGATTTAGGGCTTACAATGAATTTTCCCTATCTTCATTCTGTTGGATTTCAGGTAGGTCTCAGTGTGTGTGCATACGAGCTTGCCCTTGTGTGTTTGCTTGCAAGCATTTGTGGTCTTTCTTCTTTTCTTTTACTTCTTTCCTTTTTTTAATTATATTCTGTTTGTTAGATATAGAGCATAAAGCAAAGCACAAAGTAGCAAAAGATTCAGCTTCTTCACTGAGTCTACACTGTTAGAACAATTGCTGGTTGATTTTTGCAGGTTGTGATGCTACTTTCCTGTATACTGGCATTTTTTTGAACACAAACTTGAATTCTGCACTCACACAGACAATGTGCGGCAAACTGAAGGTTTGATTTCCTTTACAGCTGGCCCTTTTTGTTACTCATTTCTTGCATTTAAATCTTTTTATGTGGAATTCCGTCTGTGTTTCTTTAGGATCTATTTACCATCGGACTTGGCTGGCTGTTGTTTGGTGGGCTTCCTTTTGATGTGGTAAGATCATATTCTCATCCCCATTCTGTGGGCTTTTTCAGTTTCACAGTCCTGAAGTTCTGAGTCACTTCCTCTCCAGCTGAGTGTCACCGGCCAAATTCTTGGTTTTGTGGGCTCTGGTTTCTACGCATACTGTAAAATCAAGGGAAAGTATAATTTCATACAGCTGAGCCAGATATATGACAGGATAAGCCACCGATGAGGTCCTGGATTTCACTCTTATCTCACTTGTGAGATGGAATTAGCACTTGGTGGTGCCAGCTCTCCTCCAGGTATGAATTTTTTGTGGATGTTACATACGCCTCTTGATGATCCATATGCATGCATGTGAAACAGAACCTTCGCTTAGCTGTTGAGGTTATCAATTGCATGTGATTGCATTATTATTTTTTTCCGCTGACCTAGTAGTATGATTATATTTCAGGCTTTGATTAGAAATGAAACTAGTTCTTCTTTTCCCTCTTTGAAACGAAGCATGGTTCATTGAACTGGTTGATTCAAATGTTGACCAATGGGCTCCACATGGCTGACACATCGGAGCCACTTGGTCGATACGTCGACTCCAAGTGGAGGACATATAAGCTCCACGTGGTCAACCTATGGGCTCCACTTGGTTGACACATCTAAGCCACCTGTTCAACACGTTGACTCCTAGTGGATGACACATCATCTCCACATGATCGATAAGTTAGAGTCATTTGGTTGACATGACGGAGCCATCTAGTTGATCATTCATCGTCACCTTAGTGTCACATCCTAGAGAGTAAAGCCATAAGGTTGCATTCGATGAATGCCACGTGGAGAACAATTATGTAATCTTGGGTTCGACATCGGTTTACTGGTGAATATGGTCGAACTTCACGCTCTCATTACTGTATAAACTAGGTGATGAGCGAACGTAATGGTCTCAAGCACCTATTATAAAAAGTGATGTATAGGTACGTTTCAACACAATGACCACCCTAAGTTCGACTTGTCTGATTTATTTGACTTGTTGATTACTTAAGTCTTGGAAGGGTATTGTCAGGAGTGCCCGCAACATAATCTTGTAGGGATCAGATGATACTCAAAGGAGTTTGCCTTGAAATCGACTAGAAAAAAGGAATCAGGTTGGATCTGAGCTAGGACAACCAAAAATTGAACTAACGGGAAGCAACTGCAAAATGACTCTTGGGCCTTATAAGGAGAACCTTGACATTAAAATTATATGGATCTCTCAAGAGAATGCGTATTTCGTTGGTGTAGAGATTTTCTTCGTTCATTGAACTCGAAATCTTATGGAAGGCCAAAGAATATGTATTTGGTTGTTGTAGATTCTGGCATTTATCATTCAAGCTAATCCTTTTCTTTCTCGAGTTGGTATTTTAGAGTCTGTTCTTGAAGACGTACAAGCCACCATTTTCAACCATGTTTCACAATCTCTCACCTAACGCTTCTGTTCTTCAAGTCATAGTCTCTCACCTAATGAAACCGACACGACCTGTTGCTTCCGTCGTTTGTCAAAAAGGCCTTCTCTCCATCCTTCTCCATCAGTCACCGGAACATACTTCCACCTGTTGCTTCCAACAACATTTGACCTTCTTTATCTCAAGGAGATATTTTAATGGTTAAAACTTGATACGTAGAGAATCTGTGGTTCATAAACACAAGGAGATATGCTTATGTAATGTTTGAGTCATGGTAATCAGAACATATTTGACCTTCACTATGGTTCTTCTTTTGTCTTTGCTTATAGAAGTGGCACATCTTTTTGCCTCGGGAACTTCTACTTAGGATCCTCTCGTAACAAAAGCAAACTCTCGATCTGTGTAGAGTCCCACTGAAAGGTTTCCTTGGTTGAGTCCGGCTAAATAGCAAGCCTCCTATTTACTTCATCACTTCTTGTCGTCACTGACGTACGAGGAGAGTGAGGGAGAGTTTGTGAATCCCCAGAAACCAAACAGATTTAGTTCTATTTTTTTTAATATTAAATTTATAGTATGCACATCAACACGTTCTTGTCGTGATACATAAAATTATACGGATAGCTTAGATGGTTAAGGGTGTATTCAGGTCTTTTTCTAAGTGGTTGTGGGTTAAGATCCTCTCGTGACCATCTGTTTCGGCGACAGATGACTGTCTCCATTCATCATATGTGCATGATGCAATATATATATCAGCTCTTCTTTCTCTCTATTCTTTTCCTAGTTAATTTTTCTTCTGAACCAAACCCATGATACACCGAAGGGAAAAGTAAATATCAATGAGCGATAGATGCTCCATGTGGGAGAGAAAGCGTCAGCTGGTCTAATGATTGGTTGGGCAATCCACACATCAATTGGGCCGCCTAGTTTGACTTTGACTTTGTCTTACCTTCTCCTGCATAACCTTTCTGTATCATACATACATAACTTCAGCACTCCCAAGTATTTTTCCATACAAACTCTTAGTTTTGTTATCACATTTCCTAATAATCGATTCATGCACTACTAATGTGCGCGCTGGGAATCATTCTTCTTCACCTTCATCAATCAAGTTTATAATATATACCCAAAAGCCCGAAGTTTAGTGGAGAGTTGGTGGATGGGTGACCAAGCACCAACTGGTAATGGAGAATCGTATTACACACAGCCACCGTTTCTATGTCTGCCGCTATCATCACCAACCATCCTTGTGGGACCTAACGGGGACCCACACCACTCCCACCCCATCGGTGTTGCCCGCCTTACCCGACTCACCACCAACTCTCTCTCTCCCTTTTCCCATTATAAAAGTCTTGGGCTCTCTCCCCTGTCAAACCCAGGCGACGCGGAGAAAGCAGCGGAACCAAATCGGAGAAGGAGAGAGCAATGGCATCGGAGAACCAGAACGGCGACCGCAGGCACCAGGAAGTCGGCCACAAGAGCCTTCTTCAGAGCGATGAGCTCTATCAGGTACATATCTTTGTTCTTGCGATCATCATCTCTCCCCGCGAGTCTTTTACGGTCGTAATCCCGGATTCAAGTTTCTCCTCGATCCTACCGCAGTACATATTGGAGACGACCGTGTACCCTCGTGAGCCTGAGGCCATGAAGGAGCTCAGAGAAATCACTGCCAAACATCCATGGTACGCACGCGCATTCCTGCCATTTCCTCTTGCGTGAAAGACTCCTCTGCCTCCCAGATCTTACATGGTGGTATCTGATGCAACCAGGAACTTGATGACCACCTCGGCCGACGAGGGGCAGTTCCTCAACATGCTCCTCAAACTGATCAACGCCAAGAACACCATGGAGATCGGCGTCTACACGGGGTACTCCCTCCTCGCCACCGCCCTCGCGCTCCCCGACGACGGCAAGATCCTGGCCATGGACATCAACCGGGAGAACTACGAGATCGGCCTCCCCGTGATCCAGAAGGCGGGCGTCGCCCACAAGATCGACTTCCGCGAAGGCCCCGCCCTCCCTGTCCTCGATCAAATGATTGAAGATGTAAGTCGACGTCCTCGATCCAGATCTATCTTTCCGCCATTCGTTTGTAGGTCGATCGACGAGTTATGAAATGGGATCCTGGGAACCGCAGGAGAAGAACCATGGGTCGTTCGACTTCGTCTTCGTGGACGCGGACAAGGACAACTACATCAACTACCACAAGCGACTGCTGGAGCTGGTGAGGGTGGGCGGCGTCATCGCCTACGACAACACGCTGTGGAGCGGGTCGGTGGTGGCGCCGCCGGACGCCCCCATGCGCAAGTACATCCGCTACTACCGGGACTTCGTGCTGGAGCTCAACAACGCGCTGGCGGCGGACCCCCGCATCGAGATCTGCCAGCTCCCCGTCGGCGACGGCGTCACCCTCTGCCGCAGGATCAAGTGATGATGATGATCCGAGGAAGAGGATTCAGATCTGTGTCCGACGCAGTGACTCTTTATGTTTTCCTTTTGCTTCACTTCGTTGTTGCCGGGTCAAGTTTACACAAACATTTACCGTCCTTTTTCATTTTAATTGCCTCATCGAGACTTGTACTATTTTATGCCCATCATTGACCCACTCTTAAAAGTTGTGTTGCAGTATTAAGTTACGGGGTCCTATTTACTTCTCTTGCTACTGGGCTTGTTGATGCTGTCACGGCGTCTTCTTCTTTTTGTGTGTAGCAGCATGTGGTTTAAGAGTTGGGAAGCCGTTGTTGACGGAGTCGGCGAACGGAAAAATAAAAAGGCTTGCAGCAACTAGTGGTCCAGATGGACCACACCAGACACGAGGAATGAGAGGCCAACCACGAAGACACACGTGGCGATGGGATGGCTACAATGTTTGGTACGACTATGATGGATGCGTGTGGACCGTCCGTCGTGTATTGCCACTCGATATTCTCTGGACCCGGTTCATTGAATCGGTTTGGATCAGTTTCAGTGAAAATTTGATTTAGGTGGGCACCTTCTTTCTTTCTCCTTTCATCGATCGCTGCCATATTTGGTAAAAATTAATTTGATTTGATAACTGCATCCATGTTGATGCAGATACAGTAATCATCCGCTGCATCTTATTATCATTAATTAAAATATTAAAATCATTTTTATTTTTTTATTTTTTATTTTTATTTTCGTCGATAAAATCGATAATATTAGATTAAATGAATTTAGATCTCAATATAGATTTAAAATATTAAAAAGATAAAAATAATATGTAAATTAAGCCAAGCATTTGTCTCACATCTTTTACCACTTAAGCACCTTTTTGGTTCTACGTGGCGTAATCCGCGAGAATGAAGCTGGATGACGATATCGATTGTGTGGCTCGGTTGATGCTTCCAATCGGGGCAACAAAAGAAAGCGGTTCACGAGTCGCTCTCGTCCCATCGCAAGCATTCGATTTCAACCAATCCCATCGTGACAGCAGCACCGGAGCGATTCACGGCACAAATAGGAAATAAAGAGATTTTAGTGGTGTAATTGTATCATAGGATTGAAGTCATCATCTTTCTGATCTAAGGATTATTGATGATATAATATTAAGCTATCAGATAGTTATTTTTACGTCGTTATAATACTCATAATTAGTAAATGTTAGGTCAAGCAAAATTGACTGCCACGAGCTCTAGAAGCTACGTTACGAGCTGGCCTGCCCCAAATCCCCCGCACCGCACCGCACCGACACACTTGCCGTAGCGGTCAATTCTTATTTCGAGTCCATTATTTGCCTTTCATTCGCTCCCTCCCTTTGGTCCGCCATAACCATTACCACCATCGCCCTTCTTCTTCTCCTCTCTCTCGTCTCGCATCATCAATTGGGTAGTGGTTGGTGCTTCTCTCTCATTCTGACATCGCCTCCTCTTCCTATTATATTAGATCTGCGCCGTTCTCCTCCTCATTCTCTCTCTTCGCTCTGCTGGATGGGGAAGATGATGGCGCGGCCGGCCACTCTGCTGCTTCTACTAGTAGTAGCTGTGACGGTGGCGGATGCGTCCAAGTCGAAGCAGAAGACGTGCGACAAGGGGTGGGAGTGCAGCGGGAGCGTCTACTGCTGCAACGAGACCATCACCGACTACTTCCAGGTGTACCAGTTCGAGAACCTCTTCAGCAAGCGCAACGCCCCCGTCGCCCACGCCGTCGGCTTCTGGGATTTCCAGTCCTTCATTACCGCCGCCGCCCTCTTTGAGCCGCTTGGTTTCGGTACCACCGGCGACAAGCAGACCAAAATGAAGGAGGTCGCCGCCTTCCTCGGCCACGTCGGCAGCAAGACCTCCTGTAAGTCATCTCTCTCCCCAATTTATTGCTGCACCTAATCGAATCTATTAGTTGCATCCATGAGAAATTGCATCGGTTTAGGAGTGATTTCGGTACCAAATTGTTACGGAATTGTGGGTCAGTGCATTGACTAGTTCTGGAATCATGCGAAACTAAAAGGGGAAAGGAGAAATAAGAGGATTGGCCGTTGTAACCTATGCCAAAGGCAAATCTTTGAGACACCAAAAGCATGGCGGATGATAGAACGATACGAACAGGTCATGCATAATATTAGTTTCTTGGCCAAATCTTTGTGCGTCCATCAACGTATTTAACATCTTTTGTAATGCTGTACGTTTCTGCTTCAGTAGGGAAAGATTTTGGGTCTCTATTTGGTTAGGCATTTCGTCTTTAGAACAAGAGATAACTATCCACCTTGCTTTTATGCGCAGTGCATATCAGGGAGCCACACATCATAGGCATTCATTCTGTCTATTATGCAGATCTGACGAAATATATCAGTCGATGGCTTCTGCTTTAGTTAGATCTATATACATATAGGTTTTGGTTTTCAAGAACAATAGTCTTAGGTAATTGAGCACAGCAAAAAAAAAAAAATGCAGAGACTAATAGCATATATCTAAGACAAGGGAGATAAATTAAGGGAAAAAAACATATGAAAATAATAATCAGGCAACTCAAACAATGCCATTTCTCTCAGCCAATCTCTGATGTCTTTAAATATTTCAACTACAACCCTAAGTGAAATAAACCACATGTAGATTTGAAACAATTGGACAAATTAATATAATAAAAAATGCATCCTAACTGGACTCTTTTGCACTCGTCATCATGTCTGGTCACAATAAACAAGAAATCAAGAATGAAGAAAGAATTAAACCAGACATTTGGAGATATATGAACCTAATAACATTGACACATATTTACTCAGTTAAGACTTTCTAGTTGAAAATGTAAACAAAAGTTGACCGAGGAAAGCTAATTTTGGTGATCCAATAGGTGTGTAATATCACCATTTCCCTGCACAATCAGATTTCTTTGATAGATGGGATTTGAATTTGGCTTCTGCAGAAATAAGATTGAAGGTATTCCTGCAGCTGTTGCTCCCTCTTGAGCTTCTAGCAGCTATGCCCAGACTAAATGTAGTGATGCCTGTTAAGGGACAGACATCTTGTTCAAAGAACTGTTGAAAAAAATGTTAATCTTTATGGAATCCTGATCGTGGAGAGTTATTGACTGTAC
The DNA here is from genome assembly GCF_036884655.1 of Musa acuminata AAA Group. Lineage (NCBI taxonomy): Eukaryota > Viridiplantae > Streptophyta > Magnoliopsida > Zingiberales > Musaceae > Musa > Musa acuminata. The sequence goes on along the minus strand of NC_088354.1, from coordinate 41,438,770 downwards.
CTAATTCTGGGCTGCATTCTGTCTGATGATACCTCAGATATCTAGGAACGACTGTCAATAGCTACTTTAATAATTTTCTTATTACATATATACATTACCGATGATCTTTGTTATAGGTGGGTATGGTGTTGCCACTGGCGGTCCACTAGCGTGGGGATTGTGCTATAACCATGAAATGAGCCCAAGTCAAGACTACTGTGATCCAAACTACCTTTATCCCTGTATCGATGGAGTTCAATATTATGGACGTGGTGCTCTGCCTGTGTACTGGTATGTCAAAGATATGCTTCTAGTTTGTGTTTGGTTTAACGATGGAACGTGGTCATTAAGCTCATTGCTGGATTCAAATAAATCGAAAGCTTCCGAATCTAATCATTGCCTTTCAGGAACTACAACCATGGACTTGTTGCTGATGCTCTAAAGGTAGATCTGTTGAGCCATCCAGAATACCTGGAGCAGAATGCTACCCTGGCTTTCGAAGCTGCCATCTGGAGGTGGATGACCCCGATGAAGAAGAAGCAGCCTTCGGCCCATGATGTGTTTGTTGGAAACTGGAAGCCCACAAAGAATGACACTTTGTCGAAAAGGTTACCTGGCTTTGGGCTTACGATGAATATATTGTATGGAGACAATATTTGCGGCCAGGGCTACATTGATCCCATGAACAATATCATATCTCATTACCAATATTACCTGGACTCGATGGGAGTAGGGCGCCAATTCTCTGGAGACAATGTGGACTGTGCTGAACAGGTGCCTTTCAATCCATCATACAAAGCTGCTACATCCTAAGCCACCATTAGTAAGCTGTGAGAAATACCGGTTGATTCTTCAGCCACAATGCCCCAAATAAAATGTTGTGTCGATTACCGCTCTGCCGTAAGACATGTTTGTTTGAACGCTTGCTGCTAAAGCTCAAGCAAGCATCATGTGTTATTCTTTATAGTAACTGGACTGCATTCAGAATTCATCATATATCATTTGCAATTGTCCGTCGTGCAAGTGGTGTCACTCATTATGTATTCACTCAAATGTATATGATAACTACTCTCGTCTTTGTTGTGGAATTTACAATACATGTATATCTATGTTGTGTTTCAAGGTGATGGTTGCCCTATCGGTCACAAATCCAAATAAGATCTTATGCTTAGAGTTCGTAAAGCCTCTGATCTTAAAAAGTTGCAAGGCAGCTGTGTGCAAAGGCTGTTCCTGTTTTGCTTTCCGTCAATAACTGGTTACTTTTCCATGGTGATACTGAGATTTTATCTGCTATTGTGATGCAGCTAAGTTTGTGCCGGTGGCCATCAGTTTCTTCCAAATGCTTATCTATATATGTCGAATAAACCTCCTTAAATAGAATGCTTATATGTTGGGTTTTGTCTCAGACATGATATAATATATGTTTGCACCAGCTCAAGCAGGGATTTGCTTGCTTGGCATTGTAACTGCGAGACGAGAAAGCCCTTCCGGTGCTTCCATCAACCACCCGCATCGCCTACCGACCTAAACGCCACCCACCTTCCTGCTCCCTTCGCGTTTCTTTCTTCTCTTACGCTGGATCTCTCACGTTCACCGTCTCCATGAAACACGCTTTTAAGTTCTCCATCCAACCAAGCTAGCTGGCCGAGGGCTCGACCTCTCGCCCGTCCCACGTGCTTCCTCCTCCATTCCCCACAGCAACACCCTTCCGCGAAGTCCCACACAAGCCAAAGTGAAACGATGAAGTTGTCGGAGATGCTTCTTCCTCATCAGGGGTTCGAAATCACAGTTCGACGCTTCGGATTCTAAGAAGAATACAATCCAGTCGTTGACCTCCTCTCGTAGCGTCAGTTGTTTGCATGCGTGCATGGAGACTCCCAAGTGAGCACAAAATGAACCGCCAGTGGCTTCCGCGTTGTGTGTAGGAAGACGAAGCCTTCACACGTCGGAACTATTGAGATATCCATACAACCCCAGTCGTGTTGTACTACTTGAGTCAATGCTACATTGATTACTGGAACATGCAGTGTTTTCAGATCAGGCGTCGGAATAAAGTAATGCATGATTCCTGACCTTCTACCTATATAAAAGCACCACCCCTCCCCTCCTCCTCAACATTAACGAGTCCAACAGGAAGCGGCAGTACTGTGCAGCGAATGGGGATCGGCATGACGAGCTTGGTGAAGAAGATGGTAGTCTGCGGTGGCGGCAGGAGCTTCCCGGGCGGGCTGCCGGAAGGCCGTATCTGGGTGTGCGTGGGCACGGAGGGGGCGGCGGTGCAGAGGTTCGAGGTGGAGGCGAACTTCTTGAACCACCCGCTCTTCGAGGACCTGCTGCGGCTGTCGGTGCCGGAGTTCGGCTACGCATACGAGGGGGCGCTGCGGGTCGCGTGCGGCATCGACTTCTTTCTCTACTTGCTCCAGCGGCTGAGGAGCAGCGACCCCTCCGTCCACTACATGGAGCTGCAGGACCTGATGGCCAGCTTCTACGAGTCGGCGGGCGGTAGCGGACAACATCGTCCGAGTTGCCACCACCACCGCCGCCGCCGCCGATTCTAATTTTCCTATAACAAAACTATTCTCTAATTCTTTTTTTTTTCTTCTTCTAAAAAAAAAGAAGAAATATTTGCTCTCTCTGCTTGTAATTAAATATTATTATTGTTTTACTTATATACATACATTCTTGAAAATATTTGGGTCGTAAATTCTAAGAAAAGAGATGTTCTCTGCTCAAAAATAATTATAATGAAGTGTTTTTTAGATAAATTATCAATATATATATATATATATATATATATATATATTCCAAAATAAAATTAATTTATAAATTCAAGGGCCTAATAGGCTAATACATTATAGCATCAACACTCAAAAAAGAGGAGAACGGATTAGGCTAATTCATATTAACAAGTCCAATCTAATTGTCTTGCCAATTAGACCGATTCAAACCCTCACATAATAATAATAATAATAATAATAATAATAATACATATTAACAAGTCCTCCAAGAAAACAAATATAACAAAGGATTGCAAGGACTTGAGCACATGTAAAAGCTCCCAAGCTAAGCTTGCTTTCCAAAGGAGATAATAATATGTATGATATGAAGTAGGACATGGTGGGAACGCCTATAGATAGATAGATAGATAGATAGATAATAATATAAAATGATGATAAAGAGAGCCTATATTAGCGACAAACTACAAAGATGGATTGATCCTTCATTAAAAATAACAAAAGAAATTGATAATAATATGGATTGATCTACAATCATTTCCTTGCGAATCAAATTATGCTGTGTGAAGATTTTGCTAATCATAGACGTCTCGTAAAGAAAGGAAAAAATAAAAAGGAAAGATCACGTATAAATCTAATTCGTTCTCGGAAATAGTAACATAGTTGTGGCCTACGATTCAAAGCTAATTTTTTTTTTAAATACTTACAAGAAATAGATAAAAGAAGGTTAAAAAAATCCTCTATCATTGATCACTACATTAGTATTCATCAAATAAAATATATTTAAAAAATATTTCGTGTTACACTTAATATTCCCTTAGGTTACACACCAATATTAACTTGGGTGTAATAGAGATCATGCTGAGGAGCCCCACTCGTCCTTGGTCTTCCACACTAGATTAGATGTCCAAAATCTTTTAGACCATACTTAAATTTGACAAAAGCCATTAACTTAATTTGTGGTCTCATAATCAACCAAAGTAGACAAAAGCCATCGACCATCTATCGCTATTGCAACATTCAACAAATAAAAACAATTTGCATAGATTTAATCGGACGATGAAAATATACCTAATTTGCGATAAAAATGCCCCCATATAATTATAAAAGATAACAAAAGATAAATTATTATCTTGAAGTTATTGCATAAGGGTTATTACTAGTTGTGAATAAAGACAAGTCAGAAGATCGATCAACTTCGCACCCTTGAGGACTAGTCAACGAGGGCATCATGGTAATATGAGTCGAAGGATAACGTTGGTAAGTTACCTCGATTGCTATTAATAATAAGAGGCTTATTATTTAGAGCACTTTTTTACCATTCGTAATTCCTTAAAAAAATAATACTTTATTATTTATAGCCCACTATTACTAATTTTATATATATTTTTCCTTCCCCACAACCCTTACGATCATCACCATATGTATCCTACCGATATCGATGCACCCCCCCCCCCTAACGATTATTTTCCTATACTTCACCGTTGCTCCCCTCTCCTACGATTATCGCTCTATGCTTTGCTAATGAACTCTCCTCCCATGCTTCCTATGGCTCCACACTTCATCGATGATTCCTTCTTACTAGCTCCCTATGGCTTGCTTCATCAATGCTTCTATCTCCCACACTCTTTGTCACCCTGTGCTTGGTCGATGCTCTCCCCTCCATTGTTGTCGACCTTCTATGGGATCGATCATTGTCACCTTGTTGTTGTGAAGAAAAAAAAGAAGGAAAAGGATCAGGAGGATATTTTCCTTCATTTACGAAGGATTAGTTTAAAAATATTAAAAAAATAAAAATAAGATTATGAAGAGTAATTAGTAAGTTACGAATAGTAATATTGAATAATAATAATACCTTAGCGGCAAAATTTAATCGGAACTAACACAATGCTATACCCCAGTCTATATCTGCCGGGCCCCACCATCTCTTGGGGTTGATCTCACGCATCTCTAGCTCGCACCTGCAAGCAAACACCACAAGTCTGAGGAATGAGGCAAAGAAACAAAAAGAAACGGCATGAAAGGGAACGAGAATGATAGAAAGTGACTGCACCTACGCGGAGAGAGAGTGAGAGAAAGAGGCAGCGCTTAGTCGCGAACTGGAGAGTGGCCGAAGACGGTGGGAGCACACAGCAAACGAGCAGTGACGAAGAGAAGGGGAGAGAGAGAGAGAGAGAGGAGGGACGGCGGGACCTACGGACACTTGTGCTGCTTCTCTTCCTCAGTCCTGACTCGAGCCCGGAACTATAACCCACGCAAAGCAAACTAGCAAAGGCCTCTACTTCTCCTCCTCTTCCGAGTAATCTGATCATCTGCGGAGCAGAGCAGATCCTGCTCGTTCCAGAGACGACAATGTGAGCAGGAGCAGCAGCGGTCGCGGATAGAGAATGGCCGGAAACGGCGGTGGGGGAGCGGCGGCGACTATCAGCGCTGCGGCAGCCACGGGCATTGGCTCCGTGGAACCGAGGCTGGGTCCTCAGGACACAGTACGTATGATGCGCTTCGCTCTCTTCGCTCTCTCGATCTTCGCTTAATAGCTTGCTCTGCTTCTTTTATAGTGAATGGTTAGGTTTAGAGCGACTCTTTGTGCGTTTTGGATTCGGTTTGATAGCAATTGCAGTGCCATGAAAAGAAAAAAACAGATCGGAGACCACGTCGCGCGTCCATTGCTTCGTCGCGGGCGTTGGTGGTCAGATCTAGGGCTTCGATGTACAGATTTTGCTCGTCTTGTGTGGATGACAGCTCTTTTTTGGCATCATCTACCTAAATGCTGCCCCTTTTTTTTTGTTTTTTGGTGGATCAGTAACTTTCTTAAAAAATACATATAGGTATTTCTTTTAGAAAGAAAAAGAAGAACTTCAAAGTGGGGTTTTGGTGCTGGGAATTAGGAAACTGACATCTGATCTCGTGATCAAAAGTGATTAGTCCAAGACTTTTCACGGATCTTATTTACGTTGATCTTTTGAAGGATAAATAAGACAGGTTTTGCCTTAGTATTTGGATCTTCAAACTCTTTTCGTTTACCATTAACTTAGTCCGTGGAGCATCCACCTAATATTCTGGATAATGTTTTGCTAACCAATTTGACGTTTGGGATCCACAAAATTATCTTCGTAAAGGTGCTACTTTGATGGCAAAATACTGCCCTTATATTGTGTGTGTATCTGTGATCACAGACTAATGCAAATTATGCTGATGGTGTGGTGCCTGCCTTTTCTTGTATGAACTGTTGGTTGCGTTCGACCTCACTATCCTACTTAATTAACTGAGGTGTCTACCTGTTCTATTAGACTGTTGCAAAGCCAATCGTCGAGTCATCAAGGCTTTTATGAAGTCTTTGGAACACGAGCGTATATTCAAGTTTCAGATTTCATCATATCTGTAGTTTGGTTCACAAATTCTTGTTGCCTTTCTCCGAAACATTACCCATTATTATTTCCCATTAATCCAAGAAAACAGTGAACAAGATGTCTGCACTGAACAAATGTGTTCTATCAAATGTTTTCTTGAGAAGCAAATATCATCCTATTTCTTTTAGTCCCTCATCGTTGGAACATAAGTAGTTGCTATGTGTTAGTTCTGCTTTTATTGATAAAACATGTGGTTGCTATTTGTTAGTTCTGCTTTTCTTGATAGAATAGAGCAAAATCCATGTTCTCAATTGAAATAGATACTCTTGAATCTCTTTTGGTAAACGAGTTAGAGATGAGATTTATGTTTTTTTTTTCTTGTCAATTGAATGCATTGTTATGTTGTCTCATTCTAGCAATGTGCCACCGAGTATTGGACATGTTTCTTTATATTTGTGGTTGGTCAAACGTTTTAAGAAATACAGCCATTATCTCAACAGAAGGGGGCCTACAAGTTGTGTTTTATCAAGTCCTTAGTCTATAGATTAGGTCATCACTGGACTTGCTTTGTTGGTTCTGGTTGGCTCATTTCCTTTTTTAAGCTTAATCTGTTTGATTTTTAATGTGACTGATTGAAGCCGTACATCTATTTATCATTTGGTTTTTAGTATTTGCAATCTTGCATAATTAACAGTGATTTTACTGTAGTATGAATAGTGATACAATAACTTTATAGTCTTCTTTTGTCCTTTAGCATCCTAAGTGGATCCAAATCCTCCTCCCTACTCAAAATAGTTATTAGATTAGATTGAAAAGTGATAACTGGTGGCTACAAATGCATCTATAGACAGCACATTCTTGTTAGACAACAGGATAATGAAGCAAAGTTAGGGCTATAATTTGTTGTTCGAAGTAAACTATATTAATTCTTTAGATAATCAACATGCATGGTACTTCCGGGTATGATTATCCTCCATTTGGACATTACTTCCCATAATTGATTTAGTTGAAGTTATGCAAATGCATGGTTGGAATACAGGTTTGTTTATTTGCATTATTTTATGTAACTCATGCATGTTTCTCTTTTCTTTTTTTTTTTTTTTTGTGCCAGCTGAGTCGCTGGGGTGGCTGCTTTGGTGGACTGTCCTGTTTTGGATCACGTAAAAGAGGGAAACGGATTGTTCCAGCATCCCGTACTCCAGATGGAAATGCATCAACTACTCGTGCAAGTGGGCCTCAATCTGTTGGAATTTCTAACGAAAATACAACACTGAACTTGTCTATTCTTGCCCCGCCTTCATCACCAGCATCTTTCACGAACTCTGCACTCCAGTCAACTGCCCAATCACCCAACTGTTTCTTGTCAATATCAGCCAATTCTCCTGGAGGACCATCATCAGTCATGTTTGCAACTGGGCCATATGCTCATGAAACTCAATTGGTGTCACCTCCTGTATTCTCTACCTTCACAACGGAGCCATCAACTGCTCCACTAACCCCTCCACCCGAGCTAGCTCACCTTACAACTCCCTCATCTCCAGATGTGCCTTTTGCACGGTTTCTATCTTCATCTCTGGATATTAAAAGTTCTGCAAAAAAGAATGGCGTGCCTTGTTTGCCATCGGGTTATGGGGTTGGCGGTGATCTCCGGTTGAATTATTCGCTTTATCCTGGAAGTCCTTCAAGCAGCCTTATATCACCTGCCTCAGGAACCCCTAGAACTGGGCTATCTTCACCTTTTCCCGAGCAGGATATTTCTACACTGTGGGATGCTTCTGCATCTGCACGTGACTCTCCCTGCTCCACGAATAGATCATCCAAGCTGTTTGGACTTGATTCAGCTACAACTAGAAATTTCATTATGTGTCCTGATTCCAGCTTCTTTTATTCTGCAACATCTGCTCAATTTCATTTGGACCAGGCACAGCAGTCATTTCCTCATGCCGGAGGGAGGCTTAGTTTTTCCAGGGAAGCTGATGTTTACTCCAGTGGCGGAAACAGACACAACAAAACTTGCAAACAAGATGCGGAAGAGATTGAAGCCTACAGAGCATCATTTGGGTTCAGTGCAGATGAGATTATCACGACACAAAACTATGTGGAGCTATCTGATCCACTCGATGAGTCCTTCAGCATGTCTCCATTTGCAAATAGTAAAATCCGAATGGAAGAGTGCCCCATTACTGAGTTTGATGTCAAAGGTAAAATGGTGTCTAATTTGCTGGATCCTATGAGCCCAAAACGAATGACAGCTCAGGTTGCAGTCAAAGTTGATTGCAAATCTGACCGCAACTACATGTATGCAGGTAATCTTAATTATATTGAAGTTGGCAATATAATGAGATTGAAGTTGATTTATATACTGACTAAAAATTAACTCCCCAAATATCACTGTGGAGTGTAGACGATACAAGACAGATGCTACGGAATACCACATCTATTGCATCATCTTTTTTTTTTTTCTGTATAAATCTAATGCGTCCATAACTTTAATGCTGCCCAGGTCCTAAACCAAACTTGCAGTCCGAAGATACCTCTCCTTTGCTGGTTGTCAACCCTGATACAAATGGTGGAGAGGAAAATGACCTGGGGGCCCCAGACCACCATGTTGGAAAGCGAGCTCATCTAGGCCTATCATTCTCAGATGCAGAAATTGATTATCAGAGAGCACGGAGTTTGAGAGAAGCCAATACCCTACTGGTATGGCGGAACTCACTGCATTAACTGAACCGCTGATCTCTCCTAGTTGGTAAGATGTTCGTATTTCTAAGTTATCAAATGTTTCAGCTGGCAAACCTTTCTGTCGATTCTGTTCACGACTGCTAGTTGCAGACAGTGCAGGGTTATGGTGATTGGTGAATTCTACTTCCAATTCCATTTCCATAGCCAAGTCTTTGTCTGGATGAAGACATTAATCCCATTGTTAAATGTTGTATGGAACTGCCAGCTTGTAGGCTATGCTATTTATGAAGTGTAGCTGCTCTTGCTCTCATAAATATGTTGGTTGTAGAATTTGCAGCTTATAATGATGATCCAGCTTTCTGAATTAATCCGGGAACTGAGAGAACCATCCCAAGTCATTTCGGTAGAGGACTATTGCTTAGATTTCGATCTTGCAGAGTGCAGTTGAAGTTGATCTCGCAGGATTCAGTTTGTGGTGCCAAGTCTGTGAGTGTTTTTTTCTTTTACCCTTTTTTGGTTGATTTCATTGCATCACAGATGACTCGAATCTTTCAGCGACGGTGTTTGTTGTATCTATCAAGTGGACTTTTGGTTCTTCTTGTCCAAGCTATGCATTCAATGGATGTGATGTGTACTCCGATCATGGTTGCGTAGTTGCACCTCCTTGCTCTTTGTTATTATATGTGGCATCACAATTGTCTCCTCTCTGCTTGTCCTCGTTAGTTCTTTGGTGTATATTTGCTCCCCGGTAGCCAAGCTGACGTCAAACAACAGGGAAAGAATGAACACGTAAATTTTCGAGTACACAGCAGAGCGCGGTTTAAGGTTTGTGGAGGGAGAGGTGACAGGGCCAGATTACATACATACATGCATGGCTTGCGTGATGTGCTTATTATATTTGTATGCGTGTTGATTGTGTCGAACCAGATTACATGCATGGCCAACGTGATGTGCCCCATCCCATCCTCCATCGTCCTACCACACCATCTTGTTCTTCTCTGTCTCACTTAGCACGCATTCACCAGCCCATCCTCCATCGTCCTACCACCATGCCACACGCTGCCGTCTCAGTGTTTAAGGTTGACTATCTGTTATGTAGATTACGTCGATTTCGGAAGTCTTGGACTCGTGCTTACGAGCGTGTGCAATCGTACCGTGTCACTGCCATTCGGTCTTCACTGCATCCTGGGGGGGCAGAGAAGGCTCGTTTGGGTCTCTATTTTCTTCGACTGGGAGAGAGAGGCTTTCTCCTGCTCCTGTTTTGGAGGAGGGAGGTTGACCACTTGTTTGACTTCAAAGTTTTGACTTTCATCAACCTCAAAACTGCGCACCCTATTTCAGTTCGTCTTTCGTGCTTTACCGCAACTTTGGAAAAGACACTTTGATCGCATATGCTAAACCAGATACTCTTTGCCTCATCAGCTCATCCTTCTTTACATGGGGAGGATTAGAGAATTCGGAGGCTACGTTTGTTGACAAGCAAACAACAAGCAAACAAGTCTACTTTACACATGGTTCAAGCATTAGAGAGAGAGAGAGAGGGGTCCCCATCGATCACTGGCCTGCTTGTGGTGGCTCCTGCATGCGTCTCCACCGAGCCACAGCTCGATGTGATGTACCGGAGCTCGACCGGTGGTTGTGGCACAGTCACACAACATCTGTTGGCTTGGTAGACATCTTGTTCTTCACAGTAGACCTCCTTTCCACCCTATCTCATGAGAGCTTTTAGGTTCAACTCTTTGCAAAGATGTCATCGTGCTCGCTGATTCATCTTCTCTTTAGCCTCAAAGAATCAAACTTTGTATCTCTCGAGATGAACGTATCCTAGTCGATATAAGATGCATGAAGCCCACTTCTTCCTCACACTTCCATTATGTCCAAATAGGAAGGAGAAGAAACTAAGAACCACACACTTTGGTTTCGTTATTCCTATGGTGTTATATATTCACGGTACATATCCACAACCTTAGAATGGAGCCCGATGAGGCACGCCCTTCCGTCGGGATGTCCGGTAGCTGATGACGATGGGAGGAGTCCCGGAAGAGATGCTGCTACCTTCGTTGCCCCATTTCGCTGCAGGGAGCTGGGTGATGCTTCTGCTAATGCCTGAGGTCTTTCGCAGCTTTCGACCGGTCGATGACTCGTCGGATTCAGAGCCATGCATCGGCTCGCGGCGAGGCTTGGGGTGGAGGGTGAAGGTGAGCTCTGGGTCCGTCCTCATACCTTCTAGCTGAGAACACCACCACCACGATATACAGGGGGCGATAGACGTTGAGATTGATTTGGATTAAAGGTGTGAAACGATTCGGAAGAGGAGGAAGAAGCAACCAACCTTGCAGCCGATGGAGCAAAACCGGAAGGAATCCAAGAGGTTGCGGCTGCAGATTTCGCAAGCGTTGGTGACTCCCTTTCCGGGCCTCGACTGCGGCCTCTCGTTGAGGAACACTATCTTGGCGCTGTTGATAATGTAGGTTTGGATGCAAGAGATGTCTATGAATTTGGACACCTCCGACACTCTGATCACATTGTGATACGAAGACCTCCGAATCTACGCAAGAATTACCGACGGATTCAATGGAAATTCTCTTTCCATGAGAATAAAGACAGAGAGCAAGAGAAAGAACCTGAACGACGTTGTGATCCTTGTGGCCCGGGAGGCAGTATGAGCAGAGCGCATTCCCCATGCAATCCAAGCAGTACAAGTTACACTCGCTCTTGTTGGAATCCCCATGGAATTGGCAGGGGACGAAGAAGCTCGCCTTCAGGAGCGGCCGCAGCCATGGCGGACCCGTGTCCTCGTTCCCCAATCGAAACATAGGGCTCATCATCACCTGGAAACTCAAATCCTCATCCGTCAATAAAAGACGAAGAGAAAGCGCGTCAGAAAACATAAAGATGCCGCCTTTACCATGTCTTCCTTCTCTCTGCGTCTAAAAACGCAATCTTTTAGCTACTCTCGATAGCGACCACCAGCTCGGCCTCTGGAGGAGTATTCCAGCGCCTGGCAACGAAACAGAGGACTTCCAAGTCTCAAACCAAAAGACCAAAGAAGACGCACTCAAATGAAGCTTCCTGGTCACCGATGGCCACCGGAGAGATGAGGAAAGCGGCGTTGATGTAGAAAGAGGGGGGGGGGGAAGAGGAAGTTGGTACAGAACACAGAGAAAGCGTGTTATTTATATATGGCTGTTTGCCGAAATGTGCCGAGCATTTTCCTCGCAAGAAACAAAGAAACAAAAGACAAGGAGGAGTTCATATCCAGCGAGTAATTCCACTGCGGTAAACATTTCCCGAGGTATCAATCATTGATCACTACATGCCTATACCGGCTTTCACTTCGCTTGTGTGCATGAATGTGTTCACCAAAGGAAATCCAAAGAGAGAGAGAGAGAGACAGAGAGACAGAGAGTAATTTTCACATACAAAGAAAGAGACTGAATTCACTGCATCTTTCATGCTCTGGTTAAGCTCCTGCTACGGTTCAATGCCGAGAGACGGTCATCGGTAACCTGCAGCTAAGAAAGGACAAAAAGATGAGAGGATGGTTTGAGCATCACAAATCATTTTCCCAGAGGCTGTAGGATGCTCAAAGATTTCTGAAGAACATATGTGGCAGAACCATTGTGTTGGAAATAATGCCAACTAATTATATGACAACGAATGGATGGATGATCTGTTCATCGAGAATTGAAGGCTGAATTATTGGCTGAGCTGTGTGTACATTTGCAAGAAAGCTACATTCGGAGGAGACACCGTCTTCCTATTTTATTTAATCGTAGTAGTTGAGTGAAAAGAAAAAGGGAATCCAGTAGTAGTTGCTCGCCCAATAGAAAATCTTGGGATACTCGGATCGAAATTTCTAAGAGTATGATCAACATATACAATATTATGAACTATGCAATGAGTGGGAGATGTAGCCATCAACATCAATCAAAATGAACCAGTGGTTGGCTTGAAGTGGAGCTCTAACCCCAAAAGAAACCAGTGGTGTAGCCATCGCCGGGACACATAAGAAGAAAAGAAAATTGAACGCTAAAGCAAGGAATCTTAATTTCTTCCCCTCCTTCTTATCATTTCTCCCTTTCAAGTGTGGTTGGAGGTTTGCAATTGAAAGTCAAATCGTGTTCCTTTCTTTGCTAAGTTCCATAGTGTCCTCTTCCCATCATGTATGCCTGCGGATAGAGCGAACACATTCATTCTTCCCCATGCGGAACCAACTCTTCCCTCTGCTTCGGTCGACGAGCGCTTCTACTTGCGATCAACATGACATGGTGGAGCCTTGGAGATTACTTTTACCATCGAGTCATCGCTCTTCTCCCGTTCCTACACCTTTAGGATTCCAGCAAAAGCCATGGCAAAGAGCTCATTCGTACCTTTGCAGCACTCACACGGAAAGCGATGCAAAGATGGAAGAGATGAGACGACAGATATAGAGAGAGTAATAGTTCATGAAAACAGTCAATTCAGAATACCGATTGTGCATCAAAATCTTTTTCTTTTGTTATAGTGTTTTTGGCGACTTCAATAAAACCCACTTGATAATACTGTAAATTATTTAAATAAACTTTTAACCTCAACTCAATTAACTACAAGCCTAAAATATATGATATTATAATTATCTAACAATTAAAGGTTACGAAAACTGATAAAAAAATAAAAAAAAAACATTTTAAGTATTTTTTTACATTTAAAAAATGTTTATTTTAAAAAAGAAAAACTTAAAATGTATTAGAATTGATTATTAGTTTTGTTTGAATTCGAAGATATTTGTTGTATTCAGATTTAGCATATTTCGGTTATAATTTTAATTCAAACAATTGATTTTAATATATTAATAAACTATTATAAATATAATTAAAAGTACTATAAACGAGCCAATCTGTACTAGTGATATAGAAAATAGCGAAAAAACTTTTAAAAGAATATTTTAAGTATTTTTTACATTAAAAATACTATTCAAAAAATAAAAAAAAATGTTATAAGAAAATACTTAAAATGTGAATATTTGTTAGGAAAATCGTGATTGCATTTTACCCTGCTTCGATGTGATTGATCCACCAATGGACACGTACTCCCATCAAATGGAAGACGGAGGAGGGAACCCGCGAGCCGCCAAGTCATCTAGAACCTTCCAGCTATTTCCAACCCCACCTTTTTCTTCTGTTTATTTGAAGTAATGGCACGCCCCCTTCTCCAAGCATCCGCCGCCGTCTCGAGGGTTTACTTCTCTCTCTAGGGTTTTATATTACTCCTCTTCGCCCTCAAGAAACAAACCCCTCCTCCTTCCGCCCCCCATTCTCTTCGAGGCTCTCGACTCTTCTTCGATGGCGATCGGCTCCGTGCTTCTCTCGAGGATGGCCAGATCCAGGTCCAGGTCCAGGTCCTTGGTCTCTGCCGTCACCTCCGCTCTGCCGCAGGTCCTTCGCTACACCCTCCTCTATCGAGTTTCTACTGGAGAACTCCAACCTTTTCTAATCTGATCTATCATTTTTAAACCCAAGACTGGCGAAATGATTTGTTGTTGTTTTGCTTTTGTTTTTCCTTCTGTGAGTGGCATAAGACCGGTCAATCTGTTGTTCGAAACACAATCTTGGCAGTATTCATTTTTCATGACAGGATTATATGTTGTCTTGGGTGTAGAGGTCATTTAGTTTCTAGTTCATACACCCTGTGAGCTCTCGCCATTCCTGTCCTAATCGATATAATTTGTCACCGCCGTGAAAGATTATGTATGAGGTTTTACTGTTTGTGTGGTCGGATCTGGAGGCTTGGTTGACATCAAAATATTGGGCGGGTGATTGGGGTTTCCGAAGGATGCATGAAGCCGTTCAAAATTGGCGATGTTTGTTTGGTTTTCTTTACTCGAGGACATAGTGAGTGTCAATTTGCAGAAATGATTGCAATGATCCTTTATGAACCTTGTAGAATATCAAGCTTAAAGTTTTGAATCTTTCTGGGGCTCAGCTTATCTGTGGTTGTGCAAGTTTTGTTCTGTATGCGTGTTCTTCACCTGTCTACATTTTCACATTGTTGTTCTGTATATCCAGACTTCTAATCTTCTGAAGGCATCACATGGCACTCCATTAACGCAAAGATGGGCTGCTGCTGCAAGAGCATTCAGGTAACGCAATTTGGCCTCTTCACCTTTCGTTAGATCCTCTTTTTTTGTTAATTTGTATGCCTGTCTGATAGTTGTTCCACTGCCTTCTTGCATCTGATCTTTTTAAACTGACTGATTTTTGCAGCTCAAAGCCTGTAAGTTCAGATGTTATCGGGATTGATTTGGGCACCACAAACTCGTGTGTCTCTGTCATGGAGGGAAAGGTACACCTTTGTTTACATGTTTTGTTTTCTATACTGGGCCATTTTAGGGCCTTCTTGATTGTGGAACTAGTACAAGTTATAGTAAGACTTTATTATGTTGTTGAAATTATCACTTGTGCTTAGAACTTTTGCCTGATCCAAAGATTTTCTAATAGAATGAATATATCTTGGATGATTGTATCAGAGTCCAAAGGTGATTGAAAATGCAGAAGGTGCAAGGACCACACCCTCTGTTGTTGCCTTCAATCAGAAGGGTGAACTTTTGGTGGGTACTCCGGCAAAGCGCCAAGCTGTGACAAATCCAACAAACACTTTATTTGGCACCAAGCGGTTGATAGGAAGAAGGTTTGATGACTCCCAGACACAAAAGGAACTGAAAATGGTGCCGTACAAAATCGTCAAGGCACCCAATGGAGATGCTTGGGTTGAAATGAATGGTCAGCAATACTCGCCGAGCCAGATTGGTGCATTCGTCCTCACTAAGATGAAGGAAACAGCAGAGGCTTATCTTGGTAAATCTGTTTCAAAGGCAGTCATCACTGTCCCTGCATACTTTAATGATGCACAGCGTCAGGCAACAAAGGATGCAGGGAGGATTGCTGGGCTCGAGGTCCTGAGGATTATCAACGAGCCCACTGCTGCTGCCCTTTCGTATGGAATGAACAACAAGGAGGGCTTGATTGCCGTCTTTGATTTGGGTGGTGGTACTTTTGATGTCTCCGTCCTGGAAATCTCCAATGGGGTGTTTGAGGTTTGTTCTTGACATGCTTGTCTAAATTCTTTGTTATCATTTTTCATTTTTTATAATGTGATTTTCGGTTTCCAGGTCAAGGCTACCAACGGGGACACATTCCTTGGTGGTGAAGACTTTGACAATGCATTGCTGGACTATCTGGTCAGTGAATTTAAAAGAACCGATAACATCGATTTGTCCAAAGACAGATTGGCATTACAAAGGCTAAGAGAATCAGCTGAGAAAGCAAAAGTGGAGTTGTCATCAACCACCCAGACGGAGATAAACCTTCCTTTTATTACTGCTGATGCTTCTGGAGCAAAGCACTTCAATATCACACTGACACGATCAAAGTTTGAATCTCTTGTTAACCATCTTATTGAGAGAACCCGCATCCCGTGCGGCAATTGTCTGAAAGATGCAGGCATCTCGGCAAAAGAAGTCGATGAAGTACTTTTGGTTGGTGGGATGTCAAGGGTCCCAAAGGTTCAGCAAATCGTCAGCCAGATATTTGGGAAGACACCTAGCAAGGGTGTGAACCCTGATGAGGCTGTTGCCATGGGAGCTGCCATACAAGGTGGCATCCTGAGAGGTGATGTCAAGGAGCTTCTTCTGCTTGATGTCACCCCGCTCTCCCTTGGTCTCGAGACCCTCGGAGGGATCTTTACCAGGCTTATCAACCGAAACACAACCATTCCAACCAAGAAGAGTCAGCTCTTCTCTACTGCAGCTGATAACCAAACCCAGGTCGGCATCCGAGTACTGCAGGGTGAGAGGGAAATGGCTTCGGATAATAAGCTTCTTGGGGAGTTTGAGCTCACTGGAATTCCTCCTGCACCAAGAGGTATGCCCCAAATAGAGGTTACCTTTGACATCGATGCAAACGGGATCGTGAAGGTCTCAGCCAGGGACAAAGCAACAGGCAAGGAACAGGAGATCACTATTAGGTCCTCGGGCGGGCTATCTGAAGAGGAGATAGAAAAAATGGTGAAGGAGGCAGAGCTTCATGCTCAGAAGGACCAGGAGAGAAAGACACTGATCGATGTCAAAAATACAGCAGACACTACGATTTACAGTATCGAGAAGAGCCTTGGGGAGTTCCGAGATAAGATACCAGCAGAAATTGCCAGAGAGATTGAAGATTCTGTGGCTGATTTGAGGGCTGCAATGGGCGAAGACAATGTGGAGAAAATAAAGGAGAAGATGGATGCTGCAAACAAGGCTGTCTCAAAGATCGGGCAGCATATGCAACAAGGCGGAGGAGGTTCTTCTGGTTCTGGATCTGCCGGCAGCAGCGGAGACCAAACTCCTGAAGCCGAATACGAGGACAAGGAAGCTAAGATGTAGGCTCTTGCTGCAGGTTTTCTGCAAGCATATGCTTTGGCTTTTATTTTGGTAGGTAACGGTGATACATTCACTGAAACAAAGAGCTAAGCGATGAATGTGTTGTAATAAGACGAGTCTTTTTAGTATTGTTTAGCTTAGTAGGTATTGGTGATGCATTCACTGAAAACAATTGATGTCACAGAATTACATGAGGAATCGTACTTCATTTATTTGGCTTCTCATGGGTGTAGTGTAATGAGATGGACTAATTTGTCGAGAGTTGTGGCATCGTGCTCTTGATTCAAATGTGAGACGGAGTTCTTGTTCGGCAGTGTTCCTAAGCTGATAAATAGAAATGCTAATTGTAATTGTAAGTGTAATTGGCTGAGAGGAGCAAAAGAGAAGCAAAGCAGCGGCATGGTCATGCCGAAATGCTCGCCTATTGTCGAGCCACGGAGTCGCCGTTCACGGAGTACGTAAGAGCTCGCATGTAAAGATCGATGCACGGACTCTCGGTTGCATTGCGCACCTAATAATTGCTGTTGGGGGGATATGGAGTCACACAATTGCACGGGAAGAGGATAGGAAAAATCGAGGAGGCAACAAAACTGTAAAGAAAGCAAATACCTTCCCTCAAAAGGAGGAAAAAGAATCTAAAAGTGAGACAAGTGGGAGAAATAAGAGGCTTCGATTTCCGCCCTTGTGTTTCCTGTCTTTGGCATGCTGGCTTTTGGAGCTCTCCGTCAAACGGGTCAGCGAAGTTCCGCCCCTTTCTCTTACCAAACTTTGACGTTTTTCCTCCCCGCTTTCTCCTATTTTTCGTAATTAGAGGCAATTTAATGATTTTTCAGCGAAATTGGAAAACAAAAAAGGCTGGAATCTTGGGAAGAATCCAGAGACGATGGTGTGGTAGGGTATTTCCCTGACTTTTTTTTTTTGGGTAGATCCTGATTACTTTTAGGGTTTTTATTATGCTGCCATGGCCTTTCCTTTTTATCTCGTTTAACTCATTATTTGTTGCTTCGTATTTCTTTTGCTTTGTCACTTCTTGCTTTCTACTGTTAATCGAAGCTCGATCCTGTTGCTATTGCTGTAAGTCTAGGTAAAAGATTGGATTTTCTCCATAGCTGTTTACTGCTAGTATTTTCAAGCTTCCTGTTAGTGATTTATTTGGTAAATATTGCTTTCCTGATCTTGTTAGTTCTTGATTTGAACAGTAAAATTTCGTGACTTCGATGGAAATAGACGAAGATTTTGTTTTTCTTTTCTTCTTTTTAGACTGGAAATGGTTGTGGACTGTGATGATCTATCATAATAATGAAGAGTAGAGCTAGAATTCCCAGTGATGGCCTCTGGAGCTGCTGTTTGGTTGCGTTGATGTGAGTTCCAAACCGGGAATCATGGCCTGTAGGGAATCCTTCGACGTCAGCATGCACAAGTGTCCGGGGCAATCCCCACGAGGTGGATTCAGTGCAGGAGGACCTGATGGAATGTCCTCGGCGATGCCTGCACATGTTCTAAACATCAATATGGAGGAGCCTGTGAAACGAAAGCGCAGGGAAATATGGTCCTGATGGTTCAATGGCCCTTGCCCTGACCCCTGTACCGACTGCCGCTCCGTTGCTGCCCGGATCTGGTGGATTCTCACACTCTACAGAGGCTACTAACACCGTGACATCGGTCTCAGCAGATACTATAAAGAAAGCAAGGGGCCTGCCAAAAGGTTTTGGCAAGAAGCTGCAGATGCTTGCTCTGGGTAATCTCAGTTGCTCCACTTTGTTAGCATCGTATTCATCATAATAGACCTCTATGTGCATTTATATGTCTAATCGGTCTTTGAATTTTTTTCCAAACTATCATATCGGTGACATATATGTGCATTTATATGTCTAATCGTATCAGTTGCTCTGATGAACTTTTTCATTATCGTTAATGAAACATGGATAGGATCTCTAATCGGTCTTTGTTGATCTGTGTCATCGGAGTTATACTATTTTTGTTATAGGTTATAAAAACTGAACCTTTTGATGGTGTAGGAAGCATAGGAACTATGTCAAAGGGGTGAGGAGGTTTTTGGGTACTGCCAGGACTTGAGTTTCTGGGGGATCTGACAGTCCAGAAATGACTCATTGGAGAATTACCTCTATGCCTTCTCCCTTCTTGTTATTAATAATGAAGTCTGCCATATACTGAATGATCTTTTCCACACTAAACGGTTGGAAGTTGAAATTTTAAACTGCAAAATATGATTGTATAGCATAAATTTATTTAGTTGTGCATTTCTCGGAAAAAGACGTCGACCTGGTTATTAAATATATGGTAGACTTTAGCTTATAGTCAAGAGTTCCATATGCGATCTATTATTAGGTAATGTCATGTTTATTGTTGAACTTGCTGGATTCATTTTACGAGCGCATTATAATTCATTTTGTTCTCTTGGCAAGCGAAATAATTATCTCTGTCACCATAGGTAATTTATTTTGTTAATTATGATTGTCTAAATTAGATGCACTTTTGCAAAATTTTCAAGCGAGCATGTATAGTCTGTTTGTATTGGCACAGTTTGTGTATATTACATTTTTCTGAGGCTTCTGATGTTTGTTGTGTCTTTGATCATCCATATCAGTTGATCCTGAAATTTTTGGATAGTTTACTTATAATCCAGATTGTTAATTCTTGTAACAAGAAAATAACTTGCAGGATCAGCAGGGGTTGGGTTTACTCCTCATGTGATTACAGTAAAGACTGGAGAGGTATCTTATGTTTTGGATGATAAGCTTGTTTTTTTATTTGGAAATGGGTAAAATGCTAGCAATATTTTCCTTTTAGCTAGCATCACACTGTTCTTGGATGTCTTAACATCCTTTATATAGATTTCTTTTACTACAGTTATTATAAAAAATCATGGAAATGACTGCACTTTTTGGAAGCTCATCCCTGATTCTTTGTTTCTGATCTTATGGGCTATGAACCACACATGTGATATGTTGCATGAGCTTAAACTTCAACCATGCAGATATTTACCTGCCAATTTGCCTCTTAAGACAAGTTGCTCTTACCTAGTTTGTTTGTTTGTTTGTTTGTTTTTTTTTTTTTTGAGTTGAATCAGGCACCAAGAACTGCAGAATCTTGACATTGATTTGATAATTTATTTTATGATTGTTAAATTCTTGAGAACCTTAATGATTATATGTTGTGCTCTAAAACTGGCCCCATTGTTCATAGCAAAAAGCTTGGATGATGGCTATGACAACTTTGAATTTCCTGCTGACTAGTTGCCAAATGCTTCAGATTATTCAGTCGCTTTTATGCATAAAGTACATGAACTGGAGCACAACAATTTAGGCTAGTATTTTCTGTTTTATTTTTAAAATGCCTTTGTTTGGATTTGAGGATGACGATCTTGATTACAAATACCTCACTGAAATTGGATGTCCAAGAAGAAGGTCCATGAACTTCTGCAAGATCTTGATACACAAGGGATGATATAATAATCGTTCTAAATTTTATATTTTCAGGATGTATCATCCAAAATCATGTCCTTTTCTTAGAATGGACGACGTGCCATATGTGTCCTTTCGGCAAATGGTGCTATATCAAATGTAACTCTTTGTCGGGCATCAACATCCGGTGGATCTGTAACTTATGAGGTTTGTTACTTAATAACTGATACGGCTTAGTTTTGAGTAATTTCAAAAGCTATATAACCATTGGCAAGTTATAAGATTTAGTTTCCTTTGATTTGTGTAGATTCATTTCATGACTGTGAATTTAATCCATATACATGACCAGAAAGTGTCCTGGATGCATATGACATTTTGGCCGGCCAAATAGAAAAGAACAGTTTTTTATGCTGAAATAACTATCGATCTTGTTAATTAAACAGTGTTCCTTCATGTCTTTTTAGAATACCAGCCAAAAATGTGATTTTCATTATCAGATCTTGTAATTCAGAGACCTACTCCACCTGAAGGTTTTAAAGACAAACTCATAATCCCGTTGTCTATTGTCTCCCTTTGACATTCAGTATTCAGGATATTTGACTCTCTATTTTCTTTCTCTGGCTTCTCACGTGTGTACACATTCTTATGCAGGGACAATTTGAAATCTTATCATTATCGGGATCATTTCTACTCACGGAGAGTGGTTGGTGGTCAGCATAGTCGAACGGGTGGCTTGAGTGTTTCACTGGCTGGTCCCGATGGACGTGTTTTAGGTGGTGGAGTTGCAGGACTTTTGACGGCTGCATCCCCGGTCCAGGTTTGTCATTGTTTCTATTGCATAATATTTCTCTTATCTTTGGCATACTTCACATTATATGAGCTTCTAAGTCTGGTTTAGATTTGTCTTCATTTCTACTTTGCCCCTTTTTCTCTTGCTTAAAATTCCTATAAAATCAACATTACTGCAATATAAGTTATACATAACTGCTAAGTAATTGCTGATTCCCTCAATTCTACCACCTTTTTGACATTCCATGACAAATTGCTCGGGTCAACCCTTTTCTTTTTCGAAATTGCTTGTAATCTGTCAACTTATTGTTGTTGAGAACTTATCCTGCACCCCAGCTCAGATGCATGTGAAGTTGTCTCTAATTCTACAAACTTTCAGTTAACAGTTTAACCCTTCAATTCTGTCCAATTTTCCTGATCCTTCCCGATAAGATGATTAGTCGGTGGCCATTCAGAAGTTATCCTAGGTTTTTTTATTATTACAAAAAGCGTAGCATAAAAAAACATAGCACGAAACTCCCACCAATACAGGGTCAGAAGAGGGTCAATGTATGCAGCCTTCCCTCATTGTATCCGGCTCGATATATCGTCTGTAAGTCACAAAGGAACAACCTTACGAAAAGCACAGCATATTAAATCTAAATCGCCAATGTGCTGACTTTGCTTGTAAATTCAGTAACGGAAGCAATTCATTGTTCTTTGGCAGGTGGGAAAAAAGAGTCAAAGCAGATTAATGACTTAGATTCGGCATCTGCCCCTGCAAAGCTTTCTCCAGGAGGGAGGTCGCCGGCAGGCAGCGGTCCAACCTCACGGGGCACCTTAAGCGAATCCTCCTGCAGGCCTGCGAGTCCTCTCAATGGGAGCACTGGGACACTCAACAACAGCAACCGGCAAGGCTTCTCCAACATGCACTGGAAATAGCTGACCCTGACACCACCGTGGAATCTTAGTTCTTGGTGAAGAAATTGCTGGTCATTGCCTGCACCACCTCAGATCTTTGCTCAGTACCGTGTTGTAGTTTAGAGGCAAGCAGATCATCTTTGTAGCTACATTATCTAGCTGTTTGTGCTCCTAACAGTGTGTAGATGTTGCATGGAGTTAACCCGTGCATTATTATTTCTCTGGTTTGACTAGCGACTGCTTGTCTCCGTAGTGCAGATTCATTATTTACTAGTGGATGGGCATCAATTTTTTGTTCCATTGTCCATTAAAATTGAATTATACAAAGCAAGAATCATTACCAAATGTCCAAGGCGACAAGATGGGCATCAACCTGCGAATGTCTATAACCCAATAAAAAAGATTTGTTATAATTGATTTATTAACTCTATAAACCATAGATCTCCCAGTGTCACTGAGCTTTATATATATATATATATATATATATATATATATAGAGAGAGAGAGAGAGAGAGAGAGATTTTTATCTATGTACGTTACTTTTAAATTATATTTATATATTTGATAGAAAATATTCTGATTGTCATAAAGGTACTAATATGATTTTTTAATACCAATCTTATTCCCTCGTTTGATTGTCATAAAGGTACTAACATGACAAAATGAGAGTGAGTCATCCTTCACTAGGTGTCGATATGGAGGAAGATATAGCTTGTCGGTCCCGTGGATAATAATCCACGGAGGGCCATTGGACCAACCCAATCAGTCTATGTAAACAATAATCTACGGGTGACCGACTGAGTCTACCCACCCTCCCTTCCTTCGGTCGATTCGCATGGGCAAAACACTAGGGGAATGACTTTACAAATGTTACAAGCTTGTCGCCCCATGGAAGGAACGCCAAAGCAGAGGCGTTACAGTCGTTACAGGCCTGTTGCCACATGGAAGGAATGCTAGAGCAGAGACATTACAGTTGTTACAAGCCTACTACCCCTGTTGAAGGAACATCAAAGGAAAGATGTTACGACCATTACAGGCCTATCGCCCCCATTGACAGAATGTCAGTGGGAAGGCGTTACAAGTGATTCCTCCATCCATGTATAAAAGGCTATAGAATTCTAAATTTTGAGGATGAAATCAATTGATGAAGTTATAAACTAATGAGTGTTTGAGATGAGTAACGCAAGAGAAACTTCGATCATATACTTGAATCATTGAAGCAGGAGAATCAGTCAACATGCCGGAGGATGGACTTCATGCCATGAGTTCAGGCATTAGGCCGGAAGGATCGGGTATTATGCCAAGAAAATCGAATGCTGCGAGAGATCAACATGTCAATGGATTAGGCAATACGCTAAAGAAAAGGATGATACGCCGAAAGTTCGAACAAAGTGCTGGATGAACAAATGATATGTCGGACAATAGAGGCTTCATGATTATAATTATTAAGTCTTGATCAAAGTAGTTTTAGAGTATAATTAAGTTATTTTTTGGTGTAATCATGCCAACATGATTAGGAGCCCATTGGGCCTAAATCAAGGTTGAATTGGGCCTATTGGAACATCAATTCAATGACCTAAAGTTGGGCCAGGCGATAGCACCGGAGAACTATTTCTCTCTCAATTTAAATGACCCTAGCTAAGGATTTGTTTGAGCAAGAATATATAGAATGTTCCTCTCATGATACCGAGAGTAGATGATCATATATCAACACTTAATAATTTTATAAGGTTGGCACCACTCTTGATAATCGGTTGTGCTAGATCTGAAACTTCTATGCCTATAAGTCCGACATTAAAGGGTGGAGTACTCATACAGGACATTCTTAGTGACTCAAGTCTAAGGACCAGAGCAATACTGGATGACGAAATCACTGTCTAATAATGAGGTATCATTAACCATCTAGCATTCTGTGAGCGGATCGATTAGTGAACTCATTTTCAAATGAGCACATGCACTGTATCCCTAGTATCCCCCATATGAGCAATTATGAGACCAGCCACCTCTATTATATGGACGAGTATTCAGCAGATTAGTCTGTCCTGTTATCTCAATGTCCCTCTCGAGTAACATATGATTAGGATTATTTAGAGTCTATGTTTAAAGAAGAATCGATCTTATTATCATGATCTCATCACGATCTGATTCCAAATCAATGGACATTACAATATATGTAATAGGCAACATAACGTGAGAAAAATATTAATAAATAATAATAATTAAAAAGAGTGTGTATCGTGTTACGTGTGTCATCACTCACGTGATTGACTTGCAGGGCATCTATGACTAGCAATTCTGATCGAGTTTAGAAGAATAGGACCAACGCCGAGAAGGGGAGAATGAAGATTAACCCGCCCTTCCGAGACAATATAAACACTCCTTTAGAGATCTAGGGGAGGCAGGATTGGGAGCTCCTAACATCCCAAAAAATTTGGAGCCTAGAGGCCTAGGTATGGAATGAGCCTTACTCCTTAGTGAGCGAGGGATTTAAGGGGGAGTTATCAATCTCTCTCCTCCCACAATCGACACAAGTGTCCCCTCTATAACAAACCTCAAAGGGTCTCAATGGTTGGATAACCCGAAGCCCACCTTAATGAGAGATACCTTGAAAATCGCCATAATGTTATAAGCCTCGAAATCCACCACAGTGGAAAGATCCATGAAATTAACTGTGTTAGAGTGAGGCTTCAAAGCCCACTATGAAGGAAGCTCGAGATCCACTATGATGAAGAAGAAAAAGAAGGCCCGCTATGACGCAAGCTCGAGATTCACTACAACAAAGAAGGGAAGAAGGCCCACTATGATGAAAGCCCGAGATCCATTATAGTGAAGAAGAGAAGAAGGCCCGCTATGATAAAAGCCTAAGATCCACTACGACGGAGAAGGGAAGAAGGCTTGCTATGGCGGAAGCTCGAAATTTGCTATAACGGAGACGCCCGACCAAGTGCACCTAAGGATTGTGAGTTGGGAAAATTTGGTCCATGCCAAATCCGCTATGGCGAAAATGTTGGGCCAAATATATCCGTGGCGAGTGAGTTAAGAAAATTCGACCCACGATAAATCCACTATGATGGAGACATCGAGCCAAATGTGCTAAAGGAGAGTGAGTTGGAAAATCTAACCTATGTCGAATCTGTTATAGTGGAGACAATGAGCCAAACATGCCCGAGAGTGAGTCAAGAAAATCATACCTGCACCAAATCCACTACAATAGGATTGATACGCCAAACGTGCCCGAGGTGTGTGGGTCGAGAAAATCTGACCGACACTAAGATTAATCCGCAACGGACAAAGTATAAAACCAATATGCCAGAGACAATTGAATCGAAAAAACCCAACCCACAAGACAAAACCCGGAATGTTCTCATATCATATGAGCTAAATAATGTGCTTCGAACCCATTTTGTAAGTCCCGAAGCACGCCTTTGGGGAAGGGACAAATGATAGAAAATATTATGGCAACCAATCTTATCCCTCCAGTTGGTCGCCACAAAGGCACTAACATGAAAAAGCAAGGGCCTAGTCATCCTCCACGGGGTATTGATATGAAGGAAGATATTGCCTCTCAACCCCATGGATGATAGTCTATGGGGGGCCATTTGGGCTTGGCCTGATGGCATTCGTAGATAGCAATCTACAAGTGATCGATCGGGTTTGCTCCCTCTCGATTAGTCCCTGCAAGCAAAACGTCAGGGGAATGACATTAGCCCCTACAAGCCTATCGCCCCCGTTGACAGAATATGAAAGGGAAGACGTTATGATCATTACAAGCCTGCCTGCCCCATTGATGGAACGTCAGTGAAAAGACGTTATGACTGTTATATAAGTTATTCCTTTAATTAGGTATAAAAGTTGACCATCAGCTTCAGTCCATGGGGTCGAATCTCTTTGCAACTAACCCTCTTACATTATAAAATTGTCCCAAAGCTAACTTAAACATCGGAGGGATCATATCGAGAAACACCCATAACACTAACACTGATCTTTGTATAAGGACTCATCGATGTGTTGAAATTCACCTTGGCCCACTCTTAGACTTGCCTCGAACACTTTGACTCCATTCAAAAGATCGATGTCACCTCATCCACCTCGAGCTCGATCAATCACCTCGAAGAACTATCTCGTGAGTTTCTACAATTAGGTCAACTCACGATCGATAATACGATCCAACAACTATATATATATATATATATATATATATATACACGTGTGTGTGTTACGTGTACAATACGTTCGTTACTAACTAGCGCAGGGCTTCTTTTGGGCCAAACGATGAGCTCTTTGTCGCTACTTCGTCTCCGCCCTTATCGGCATCCCGACGCCCACGGAACCCTAATTGCCGGCCATGGACGGAGTTCGCTACCTCCAAGGCGGCAGACGCGGCAGGGAATTGTGGCCGCCATACCCACCGGAATCGTCATGAGAGATCGGGCCAAGAACCGAAAGCCCACCCAGAGGGGCCGCTACCTCAGCACCGAGGCCATCCAGGCAGTCCAGGCCCTGAAGCGGGCCCTTGGGACCGTCGGAGGCGGCGGCGGCGGGGACTCTCTGGAGCGCGTTCTCGCTGCAAAGGTCCGGCGGTTGATCAAGGGCGACATGGTCGCCGTCCTCCGCGAGCTCCAGAGCCAGGGTGAAGGCCTCTTGGCGCTTCAGGTTCCGCTTGAAATATCCTTCTTTTCATCGAAAGTTTTGGTTTTTAGCATACATCTTCTTTGAAGATTGATTGAGTACTGAAATGCCTCATTTTTTTCCTTCTAATATCGGGGTTTGCTTTGAATTTGGAGTTATTTTGAACTTCCTTTTGGTCTTTTTGGGTCTTTGAGACTAGTGTGGAGACTCTGCGCCCAGTGGTTATATGAGAGAGATTGTTTCATTGGCTCTGTGGCTTAGTGATTAGAGCAATATCTCTATTTTCTGAGTGCAGGGGGCACACTAACATTTTTTCCACACTGTTCTCCAGTAACTAGACGTTGTGTTCTACCTCTTGTGACTGAACTTTATATGTGGAGGACCTGTGTGATCCTAATATCTGATCTAACAAAATTTGGCTTCACTCATGAAATCCAGAAGAGGGTGATTCTCTAATTTTATATATTTTAATGAAATACAATGTAATATATCTTTGACCTCTATATACCCAACATGCCACTCTAGAAAGGCTGTAGTATTGTTTTCTCAAGGTCAACAAGTATATGACCTTCTTGCCTCTTCAATGGTTGAATCCAGTCAGTTTGAATGGTGCTGATTAATGTAAAATAGGCATAAAGCTTAATTAATTATGATACATATTGTCCTTTTTTGGGTACATTCAACTTCTTTTTAAATATGTCTTATTGGAAGACCACTTTCTAAGGGTGAAAAAGAATATCTTTAGTTTTTGAATGATTTATTAGGTCTGGCATTACAAAGATACATATAGGTTTGGCACTGTAATTACAGATTGATTGGTACATGGACCAAATTGCTGGTTTGCCTACTTTAACTTTCTGCAAGATCTTATGATTCAATTATGTAAGAGTTGAAGTTTAGTTTATGGTAATGAACTTGAGATTACCAAAGTTGTACCTAGTAGCAATAGAGCAAATTCTTGTATAGTATAGCTATGTTTCTGTTAGGTAATTTAATTTACAAATGGAGCTAGATCAATAACCACCACATCCACACTACACAACTATGTTCTTGTCAGCACTGTTTAAATTCTCTGATGCAGATTCTGGAGGCCTGGAGCACCATTAAGATTAAGCTCTCATGTTTGAGTTTGAAGCATATGATTAATCTAGTCTATAGCAGAGCCCAAGGGATATGGATTTGCACATGCAAAATTGTTTGTGGTCGAAGAGATGACCTTAATTTGCTGATGATTTGTTTAAGGAATAGTTCCTTTTTGTCATCATTGGATAGATCTGGTGGCTTGGTCAAATGCCACGATTTCTCTATATGGTGATCGATTAGTTTCCATAACGTTTTACTTTTCTTGTTTTAGTCTTTTTCCAATTCTAATTTTTATCTTTGGCAGTTACTGGTTACTTTTCTTATATGAGTAATATTTCTCAGAATATCTATTCTAGATTGCAATCAAAGTGCTGAGATGATGCTGGACATGCTAATTGCCAACCAGGTTTTTGAGGAGGTTCGAAGGGAGCACTGGTATAAGCCTCAATTATCAGTGTACAATGATATGATCAAAGTGCTGGCATCCTGTGGTTTGCCTGAAAAAGTGGAGAAGGTATGCTCATATCTAAAGATGGAGCATTTGGATGCTGATACTGAAGGTTTTAATTTGGTCTTGAGGACATTATTGGATTTTGGTTTTGTACAAGCTACCATGGACTGCTTTCGGCTAATGAAGCTATGGGAAAGTGAGCCTGACGAGTCAACATATGCAATATTAATCAATGGCCTTAAAGCTGAGGGAGAAGTAGATCTTTCAATTTCGGTAAGAGAGGAAGCAGAGCAACATCTTGGTGGGCCTTTGGTATTCTTAGAGAAGATGGAAGATGAGATGGAATTGACTGGCTATGGCAACGTTCATTCTGAACCCTGAGCTGAACACTTTCAAAGGAATATATGTCAAAACAATGTCCTTATGACACATCATCAGGAATTGTAAGTTTTCTATACCTTTTGCAGTTCAAGTATTCGACTTCATCACTGTAAAATAGGCTATAATCAATTTCACTGATTATGTGATACCTTCTTCTTCCTCAGGTCACTGACCAAGGAGAGTTGCATTGCAGCGTGTAGTCATTTCCGTCTTACGAGATATTACAATGGAGAATCACCACCATAATTTCTTGCTTCCCTTTCTTGTAAGGTTAATCACTCTGCTCTCCTTTCACATAACTATCATGAAAGTGGAGAGAAGGCCAGACCCCAGCACCTGATATCGTCGCTAAAGCTTAACACATGTTTTTCTTTTTCTGCCAGAATTTCCAGTACCTTAGTAATGGCTTCTCTCCTTTTTATCGTTTCTGCTCATCTCAACCTTCTCTCTCGTATGCATATTGTATAACTTGATGATTTGATCATACTCAGGAAGTAGAGAAAGCTCGTGTATCTTTGTTATCTGCATGATGGTTGCACCTGTCATTTTAACGTGTGCTGATTATATTTTGTGAGCAGATAGAACTGTATGAGAGGCAACGCCAAAAACATTCTTTTATTATTCTTAATTCAACTAAAAATTGTATCCTAGATCCATGTAGTGGGTCACAGATATGATGTTTGGAGGGTGGCGAATCTTCTTACGACACGTGTTCCCTTCGAGCCTGTAATTACGATGACCCATATGTAACCGTTCGCAGATGACGACGTGTTGCCGACGAGGTCGCCTGTGCAGACGTGACAAAATCTGTTGCATGGGATGAATGCGATGTACCGCCGGAGGTCTCTAAGCGACACTGTTGCATCGTCCCCGACTAATCAGCGAGGGAACCTATAGATGGAAGAAGGAAAGGTTTGACAGGAGGCAATGAGAATTAGAGAGACGCGTGCTCCCTAACCACGTTAAGACAAAAACTATTCCGGTAGTTGCAACTAAGTTGACTTCAACGCAGCCTCGTGCAAAGCGCACGAGGACGGCACATGTCTCTCGTTTCTCCCTCGCCCCCTCCGGATTCGTTGCAGCGACTCCTCGGACACTTGGGTCAGAGACGAAGCTTCGTTCCGCTCTATACAGCCAACCCCTTCGTGCCCCCTCTCCGACTCGCGCTGCTGCTTCCTCATGGATCCCAACTTCTTCTCGAGCCACAGCTCCTCTCCTCCGGTCATCTCCGATGACTCCTTCCTCTCTCCTCTCTACGAAGTCGTGTTCCCCTTCTCCGCGTCGACCACGGCATCTGCCATCCCATGTAACCCTCGCACTGCCGTTTCTGCCTTTGGTGAACTATCCACGAGGATTCCTGCTGGATCTTTTACCTCCTTTCTCACTTCAGATCATTACGAAGGTTTTACCTCAACTGCGTGCCAGAAGCCCGCCCAAGACAATGCTTCTTCCATGGCGTTTCCTCCTTTTCCTGTTTCGTGCCTTCACCTCCCTTCCTCCACCATGCCGAACTTTTATGATCCCATCAAAGGGGGCCTTGAACTTGAGCTTGGCCTCCAAAGCTCCAGCAGCAGGCCCTTCACACCTTACTTTGACCCAAATCCTCTGGACTTGCCTGATTCAACTTCGGAGCATGCTAAGTACAAGTATAGTTGCGAGGCATGCCAAGTCGGCTTCTGCACATCGCAGGCCTTGGGGGGACACATGAGCTCTCATAGCAAGGAAAGAAAAGGAACGACAGTAGCAACAGCAAAGCCAAATGCAACATCATCTGCCTCAAAAACATCGAATAAGAAGAAGAAGATGAAGAATAAGCAGAAGAAGAAGAAGAAGAACAAGTCCAGCCTTAGTCCGATCTCCAAAAAAATCGACAAGGGCAAGGTGGTTGTGAAACGTGTTCCAGAGATGTCGAGCACCATTAGGCTTGTCGCCAAAAAGAACTCATCTCCAGAGCTTCCTATCGAGAGTCGATCTGTGAAGGAAACCGCGACCGTCGAGCAAGAGAGGCTTAGGAATAGTGCGACAAGTGTTGCAGCGGCTACAAACCCTCCGGAAGAGATCGACAGCTTGAGTTACATGATTGATGCAATATGGCTCAGCGATGTCTGTGACATGGACTTTTCTTCCTTGTTTGACAGTTAGATGATACCAATCCAACGTTATGCTATGGTGTTTCTTCTCTACATGAATAGTTTGGTTTATTTTCATTTCTACCAGAGATGATGCATGTCTCTTTCGCTGGTCCTTAGTCCTATGACGACACCTCTCTATCCTATTCGAAGCCCTCTTATATAAGACTATGAAAACGTGACTAAATTGGCCCAAATCAGACCAACAAAAAAGTGTAATTTTTAATAAGAAAAAAGGTGTAATTTTTGTTATTGTATTCGGTGTGAGTCTAAGATTACTTATTTCGTTATTTTTATTTTTATTTGTTTAAATTCCGAGGAGGAAAAAGAGAACAGTCTCGCTGCTACGCTAAACAAACCCTCTTCTTCTTCCCCGCCTTCCCCGCCTCCAAATCCATTCCCAAATCTGAAACACGCGCCTCAATCTCTGCGCCGAGAAAGAGAGAAATTCCCGCCCTCTCAATCCCGCCCCCCCTTCCCAAATCGGGGACTCCCAACCTTTTTAATCGGAGCCTCCGCTTGGGATCCCTCGATTCGATCATCAGGAGGGGGGTGAGGGCGCTTGGTAGTGTTGTGGCAGTGATTTCCCCATCCATCGATGAAAGCTTCGATCAAGTTCCGGGAGGATCGGGCCCCCTTGGTGCGCGCCAAGGTCCCCGTCGGCGTTCTCGGCCTTCCCTTCGTCTCCGGCGTCACTGCCGCCGCTGGCCGAGGCGGCGACGAAGATGCCCGTGAACTCCGCCTCGACCTCTCCACCGCCTTCCGTGCCGGCCCCTCCGTACGCCTCTCGTACCGCCCCAACGATACCATCAACCCCTTCTCCCTCGTCCTCAAGATCGGCGTCGGTGCCCTCGGCTCCCCCTCCGCCGGCTCCCCTCTCTCCATGGCCGCCGAGTTCGGCCTCCTCGGGTCCCGCCCCACTTTCTCCCTCCTCCTTAAGCCCCGCATCGGCGACTTCTCCTTCCGGAAGTCCGTCTCCGCCGCGGTCCCAGCCACCGCCACGGGCGCCTCCAACGCCGTGGCTGTCACGGTCGCGCCAGTCGGTGACGGTCACGCTATCGGGGCGCCGATTGAGTTCCGCTCCGATAATGGGATCCACCCCGGAAGGAAGTACAGCAGCTTCCCAGTAGACCTCTCCGCGTTCGCGGCCGGCAGCGGAGGCGGGATCGATGGGCTGCTCTCCGGGTACGAGATCAGCGCGAAGAGCGTCCTTCCGCTCCAGAACCGCACGACCGTCCGGTTCAAGTGGGGATTGAAAGTTCCTCCGGAGCTCCGCACTTCGTTTGATGATCCAACTGCCGGGATCTCGCCGAACAAGCTGCCGCTCCTCGTGATGAACAAGATCTCCATCGAACGCTCGACAGATGACAAGAAGGCGAAGGAGAAGAAGCCTTGTGGAATCACTGACGTGAACGATGCGTGTATGTCAGTGAAGCGTGAGGTGGAGACGCTGCAGGTCGAGTGCGGTCTGCTGAGGAGTTCCGTGGATGGGCTCCGGGCAGAGACCGGCAGCCGGAAGCATGCTTCGGTAGCTTCACCGGTGGTACGGAAGAGGGACTGCCGGAGCGATGGGAAGTCGTTGCAGAACACAGGGAAATCTGAGGGCACGACCGAAGAGCTAATGCAGCTTTCGACAGCAAGCACCGCCGCTATGGCACCTTGAGAATGGTAATGAAGGTTTGGTACTTGTGTTTATATATTTGGTGAATCCATGCGACGATAATAGCTATGAGATAGATTATGTGCTATGTTTGCTTTGGCATAGTTTTGGTAGAATAGTACTCGTAAATGATGTCCATGTTTGCTATCGTAATCAGTTCATGCTATTGCATTTAGTCCTCGTTTATATTCAATTAATGACGTTTTGTTCTCAGATAACCGCTCCATTTGACTGTTGATTATCCTTTTGGTATGTTTGTTTGAGAAATTGGCTTGGATTTGTAATGGAGGATGCGTGCCATGCCCTAGTATAAGGAACATGACTGAACAGAGGTGAGATTTTGCTTGATGATGATAGCAATTCAGCATTGTTCTTTATTAGAATTGTTTACATGTGAAGTCAGCATACTGAATGTTACTGGCAATTACGTTTAGTCATTGTTTGTATTCAATCGATGGTGCATTGTTCGTAAATAACTGCTTGATTTGACTGCTGATGATCCTTTGAGAAATTGGCTTGGATGTAATGGAAGATGTGTGCCATGCTCTAGTATAGGGAATATGAACCGAACAGCGGTGAGATTTTGTTTGATGATGATAACAATTCAGCATTGTTCTTCATTAGAATTGTTTACATGTGAAGTCAGCACACTGAATGTTACTGGCAATTGCATTTAGTCATTGTTTGTATTCAATCGATGGTGCATCGTTCGTAAATAACTGCTTGATTTGACTGCTGATGATCCTTTGAGAAATTGGCTTGGATGTAATGGAAGATGTGTGTCATGCTCTAGTATAGGGAATATGAACCGAACAGTGGTGATATTTTGTTTGATGATGATAACAATTCAGTATTGTTCTTCATTCGGATTCCTTGCATGTGGGAGTCAGCCCACTAAATGTTACTTGCAATTGCATTCAGTCAGTGCGTGCTATAGCATTTAGTCATTGTTTGCATTCAATCAATGATGCTTTGTCCATAAATAACTGCTTGATTTGACTGCTGATGATCCTTTGGATACATCTGTTTGAGAAATTGGCTTGGATGTAATGAGATAGGGAGAAATGAGATATTGGCCGATAAGCATGGGGATGTCTTGTAAAGTCAGGACACTGAATGTTGGTTTATGGTTGTGATACCTGCATATAGTGCTAGGCATGATGACAATCTCTTGAGGTCTATCTGCAGGTTAATACATCGAATGGAATAGCTACCTCTGAAATCATGGTATTTCATTATAATTTAGCATGTTGACTCTGATTTTTATTCCGTGTAGAATAAGGTTATGTTTAATGTTCCGTACTCTTTCAACATTACTAAATCGTGTGTAGCTCTGCATTCTTATTGGCACTTGGGATGGCTATCTGCATTCATGTCATTTTATATGGTGCAAATCTAGATGATAATTGGAAGTGTTCTTTGTTTTTATCTTATTGCTTGCATCCAAATTATAGATCCTTTAATTCCTGCTTCATTTGCGTTTTCTTTTGACTGGCTGAGAGATAGTGTTGATGAAAAAGGAAGGTCACCAAAATGATGCTGCAGGCTGTCTTGGTGCATAATATCATCAATGCATTGTGAACATGGAATGAAGCGAGGATTGACGCAATCATGCCTACAGTTTCAAGTCTTGTTTTAACTTATTCACCGGAACTTTTATTTAAATGATTATTTATTTATGAAGATATCGTAGGTAGATTGAGATTCTTTGTAATTTTAGATTTTGATAAGTGTCGAGGGAAGGTGTCGTTGATGCTCGAGTCAATCTGGTTTGGTCTTGACTTGGAGGCATAGAGATGTTCGTGGATCTCATTAGTTAGGTGGCTTTGAAATGATTGAGGTGGTTTTTGTACAACTTTGAGGTGGCTTTGTGGTAGGATTTGACTTCTTGGGGGGTTTTGATATAAAGATCAGTGTTGGAGGGAGAGGTTTTCAATTTGATTTTTTTTAATGCTTAAATTAGTTTTGAGGTTTTTATAGGATGTGAAAGGTTTTTTTAGAAAAAAAAGTATGATTCTTGAGTTGACATCGGAGGGTTAATTTTTATACATGATCGGTTGAGAAAGTTTTTTGAAATGGTCTTAATATCTTTTGCTTTGGTGTTTTGTCCTCTAGGACGACAAAGGGGAGATAAGCTCGAATAATATTATGTGGACTCTTGTCCATAGATATCGATAAGTTATAACCATCTTGATGTTAGCAATAGGGGGAGGATGAGGATGATCAGGTTCCTTTTCTTCACCCAAAACACTCATTAGATTTGGATGGGGTAGATATAGGTTTCTTTTCTTCACCCAAAACACTCATTAGATTTGGATGAGGTAGATATAACAATTGAAAACCGAAGTATATCATAGCCGATGAATATTGAAGATTCTAATTAAGAAAAAAAAAATGGAGGAACGAGTGGATCTATTTCTATTTTTTTTTCTCTTTTACAGATTTTATAGATTTCTTTTATCCTCTCGTTGGGAGTTTTTGAGTTACGAAATTATTATGAAACTTTGAGTTTCTTCTATGTCTTGAATATTATATTTTCATATCTCTTTGGACATTCTCTCCCTGCTTTCTAATCCTTCCAAATTGCTACTTATTTTCATCACTTGCAAGTGCCGACCTTTTTCTTCACGTGGCTGTTTTGGTAATTACGCAGTCCCAAGCACACAGCCATTCGACAATATTACGAGAATGCCATGTGATCTAAATGACCAAAACACCTTCCTCGGTGACGCCCTGTGGCTCTCATCACTCGTCATTTCATTTCAATCTCGTGGTCATTTCGTGGAGATATGGGTCGCCACAGTGCGTTCCAGAGACGCGTGCTGCGGTAAAATGGAAAATATGCGAGCAGCCGACATCTCCGCCGGAGCACCCGCGCCATACACTGGCTTCTAACCCGAGGCAGGGAGGTGAGGGGCCCGCTTCAAAGGACCTTTGTCTTCTCAAGACGTGGCAAGTACGACGGAGGGTAGCGAGCGTGCCATGCCGCCCGCTGCAGCCGCCCAGGCGACGCCCTTCTCTCACGTAAGCGCGCGTACCGTACGTGATGTGCAGCTCCCGGTCTCCACCACGTGTCTCCACCGCCAGCTCGCTCGCACGTGCCAAAACAACGGCCCAAAGAAACCGCACGCGAGAAGAATTTGGAGGACGCTAAGGCCCAAACTCTCTCCTCTTTCCCTCGACTGCTCGACTCCTCCGTCCTCCACATCTATTTCTGGTTCTTCCTTTTTTTAATCTTCTCTCCCACGTTGAAATGGCGGCCACCTCCACTTTGTTTGTAGCCCTCCTCATATCGACGGCGCTCCTCACGTCACCTCGTCTCATCATCGCTTCGCGCTCCAGTACGTACATCCATCCCTATATCTTGGCATCACTCTTCGAACGCAGAATGCATTGGCCATCATCTTTCATGTGTTCATGTGTATGGCAGGTCTCCAAGCTAAGAAGACGGTGACACCAACAAAGTTCTCAAAGGTGAGAGACATCAGAAAGTCGATGAACATACAGAAGAACGATGTTATTTTGTTCGACATGCAGTTGATTATGTACATGAAAGCAGGTCGAAGGGGAGAAGAAGCTGGTGGGCGGAGAGCACCATGCCGGTACGCCGGCGGTGGTGGCGTCGGAAAGGAAAGTGCCCACCGGGCCGGACCCGATTCACCACCACCAATCTCCCATCCGCCATTTCCGTTGATGTTCCCTCGTTGCATGAACCATATTGTCCTCCTCAGGAGGTACTGCTCTGGTCTCCGAGTTTCTTTTGATAGGATACGGGTGGTTTCATTTTCCTCTTCTTTTGTCGGTGGTGGGTGGAGAAGCTTTATCGATTTGCTTTTGAAGATGTGCTCATCGTTGTTGGCCGGACTAAATAGTTTTGATGGTAAAAGTATGTCACTGTATCCAAGAAAGGAAAGGGGGCAACCTGCTATGCCCGTTTCGACCTTTGTTGTTCTTTTGATAGATGATGGTGATGATGATTAGAGTTGCGAGTAGATTTATACGCGCTGTTTTCATAAGAAGTTATCTTTTTCAAATACATAAAACATCATTCGTTCCGTCATATATAATTATTTATATCAAATCTAGACAACTCGAATGTAATGTATTTGAATAAAGTTACGATTTTTATTTCGACGAATCAAATATAATGAGTTACAATGCTTTGTTGAGTACTAGAAAACATTCCAACTTCACTCAAAAACTTTGTAATTCATTTTTTTTTTCTTTCTTCCACAACGAATGAAACAAATATTATAAAATTTTTCAAAATATATAAACATTAGTATAATGCTAAACCAGAAAAAAAAAATTAAAATATTTTTATTGTTTATTTTTGAAATATATAAAGACATTTATAGTCTTTATCAAAATCACTCACTAACCTTAACCCCCATTTGAATGGAATCCTAGAATGGCCCCATACATCTCTGCAAAAGCGTAAACGTATTAACCGAGATTAGAAGCTGAAATTTCACCTCTCCCATCAATAGGTTTAGCCAGCCCATGGTGGATTCACAATCCACTGCCTTGATCCACTTGGCTACGTCCGTCCCCTTTTCTAGCTAAAGGATTTGTCCGTGTCAACAAACAATTCGGAATACCTCGACAGTTTTGGTGCTTTTTACTTTTATTTTTTTTAATTAAAATAATTTAAGATAACAAAAAACATAATTTATCTATTGTTAGAATCGTATTGACAGATAGTGTTTTCGTTAAAATCTCAGTTTGAAATTTTCATTGGATGAAACCATATTAAAAATAAGTTTAAACTTAGAGAGCAAATGAGAATAGTAGATAATTAAATCAATAACTAATAACAATAAAAAAATTAAATAAAATGTACATCGAATTTATAATGGTTCGATCGTCGCGACCTACGTCCACTCTATTAAGACAATCAGTATTCACTAACGATTTTCTTTCAATAAGAAAAGACCAACTATCCTCTTTTTCTCCTTTTCATAGGTTCGGAGAGAACTTTTACATCTTTTTTATATATAAGATCTCACTCCTCCCTTAGAAAACTTCTACCTTTAGGAGGAAAAGTCTCTGAGCCACCTTTTCTATTATATTTTTTTATTATTCCAAGCAAGAATTAGTGGGATATTTATGGCCCCAAATAATTTTAGAAATGAAGAAAAAAAAAACCATCGATGCAAATGAGAAGCGACTTTTTCGTCGCTCTGCATGTACGTCGATACAGACATAGATGCAAAGCGACGAAAGGATCACTTGATAACTATGTTGACGTTAATGTTGATCCAGATGTCACTCGATATTTGTGTCAACATCGATACAGTTGTCGAGTAATGAATGAGCCTACAATACAAATGTCGAGTGATCATTTTGTCGCTCAGTAATTGCATTGACATTGATGCAGATGCAAAGTAATGAAAATATCGTACAGTAACTACATCGATGTTAACAAAGATGTAGAATGATCCTCGTTGCTTTATTCGTCCACAACAATCATCCATGACCATCTACCACACATCATCCGCTACCACCAACTGAAATGTTAAAATTATTATTTTATTTTTAATTACATATTTTCGTTGATAAAACCAATAATTTTACGATAAATATATCTACATACTTCACTTTCGTAACTATAAAAATGTCAATATAATTTTTTTTAAATATAAAAAATAAAATATTAAATATAATTAATCATATAAGCTAATATATAATTAGTCCGGTACAAAAGATTTTTCTCGACTAACTTTTCGTAATGCTTGGAAACCATCCATTTCCCGTGAACACGTTTACTTGATGATATGGCATATGACGACCGCGATTCTACGCCCTTTGCCAACTTTGCAGCATCGACACCACAATGGAATAAATCCCAAGAGCTCGCTTGCAGAAAGAAAGTGACTCTCTGTTCATCAACAAATTCACCGTAACATGCCTGATTATTGCAAATGCAATGCGAGATTAGGATGTACACATGGTTGTACATGCAATTACTGGAGCGAGCCTTTTCAGGCATCAGAACCCCGAAGGAAGGAGGAATATACAGCTCCATGGAGTCCCAAATCCTCCTCTAATGGCGCCACCAGTGGATGCAAAAACGAAGGAAGGGGGTTGTTAGTCGAGACTCGCTCTCACCTAGCCCTAAGCCCAAGCAGAAACTCAGATGGCAGAGGAAGAGCGGATCAGCAGCACCGGTGTCCCGAGACCAAGTAGATCTCAGGAGGAGGTCAAGGTGGTGGCGGTGGTGGGGCACGAGGCAGCCGAGTTGCTGCTGGCTTCATCTCGTCCATCCCATCGCTGTGAAACGAAATATTTCATTCATCGCATCGACATCAGAGTGCGCATGGCCTTCCTCGCAGGCGGCTTCGGCGCCCTCTTCAGGTTATCCAGCACAAGCCTTTCCATCTCCGATATGGTGCTCTGCAGCTTCTTCTCGAATTCAGTCGGCTTCGGATCTTCGGTTGATGGATCGGCGAGAACACGCTCCGTAGTGGAAAGGGGGGTCTCGGAGGAGGATGGGGTGCGGAGTGGCTGTTGGGTTGGAGTAAGGGAGGAAAGGGTGGATGATGCAGCAGGGCTTGGGGAGGCATCAGAAAAAACATCCGACGGGAGGGCTTCACCCACTGGAGTGTGTTCGGAAGCATTCATTTCATCTACCGCAGGATCAGTCACAGGCGACGCCTCAGGGTTGGCGTTCCTCTGCCTGGCTCTTGCGGCCCTCTCACGCATCCTTCTCTCCAAGGCCTGCAAGTTCCCAAAATCCAATCGACTTAGAGATGGAACAAAAGCAACCCAAACCCTATCATAGAATTCACATGTTCTGGGCGAGAAAGTTCACGTTGACGATGATGGTGATGTCACGGAGAGGCGTCCGAGGATACCAACTTGGCAGAGGACTTTTCCTGTTCCTGGGACGGCGTCGAGCTGTCGCCGCCCGTGATGGGTGTATGTTCTCCTTGTCGTCGATTGCAGCCAACAAACTCTGGATTCGCCTTCGTCTTGAACCCGGCATTGCCGCTGGGTAAGCTGCTCTCCGGATCCAAAACCCTCCAGTGAAGTCACCCGTCGTCGCTCGTCTCGCCTCTGGCATTCCTTCCCACCTCTGCGACCACCAATTAGCACGAGGGCTTCAAGATCATTTGCCCGGCAATTTATAGAGAAATAGAATTGGACGTTCAAGCTACCGGATCTTTCGTACATGACGAGCTTACTGTTTACCTAAGAACGGTTCGGATTCTTCCCGATCCTTTTCCTACTTCAACATCCAGAGGAAAAAGAGAAGAAGAAAAAAGAAAATGGAGATTTCCACTTCAAGATTACTTGAAGCAAGAAAATGCAAATCGGCGCCCAGATGAATTCATAGAGAAAAGGTTCTTGGAAAGAAAAAGATGATCCCATGTTCTACCAATATAACATTCAAGATCATCTATGTCTTTGTTCCCTTGTAACTCCAAAAGAAGAAGAATTGAATGCGGATAAGCTAAAGACAGACTAAAACACATGCAGTCGGTATCATACCCTGCTTCAATCGGCAACAGCAGTTTAAAGATCCAAAGGAAAATAGTTAAGGGAAAAAAAGAGTTAATCAATGCAACATTCAAGAAAATGGATCATTGCAATGTAAAGATAAGTTTCTTGCCGAAAAAGATTCAGATTCTTTTCACAGGTCGTCGACGACTCCAATAATCGAAGAAAAAGAGCAAACCCTGTATCGAAACGATGAATAAGTCGGCGAGAAGAAAGATAAAGCAAAAACAAGCTCCTCTCCGTTTAACTGAAAATTGGTTCTTACCGAAAACAGCTTCGGATTCTTCTCTTCTGCTACAATTCCCGATCTATGATCGACTGAATCAAGCAAATACAATCCGAGGTCAAGAGAAAAAAATAGAAAGATTGCGAGAACTGGTCTTCCGAATATATGCCTGTTTTCTTACTAAGACAACCCTCAAGATCTTCTTTTCTTCTTGTTCTTCCTTCCGAAATAACGAGGAAACCCTACGTCAGAATCGAAGTTTAGAAAGACGCGTCAAGAAAATAGGCATTGTTACTCAAAGCAAGCAGCATTTCTTACCGCAAAAGGCTTCAGATTCTTCTCCTTGTCACGCCAACATCAGATCACAGATTCAACAAAGAAGAACCAAATCAGAGCCACAACTCTCGGGAAAAAAGCAAAAAAAGTACCAAGAAGGCGAAGTCTGTTGCACTACAATCCCATTGTTTACCCAAGCAAAGCTTCAGATCTCTCTCTGTGTGTTCTTCTTCTACGGCTTCTTTGACCTCTTCCTCCACGTCGTGTTCGCCTCCAGAAAGAGCGAGGGATACGGGATTGGGAATCGGCGGCTGGAAGCGAGGAAAAAGGACGAGGGTGTTCGACTTAAGTAGCGTTTAGGGGGGAAAGAGGCGGTGACGGGACTCATAACCGCTTGGGCCGCAGAGTCTGGAAAGACGCTGGTGTTGCGGTCGAGGGATCACCCCGGTAAAAAGTTTCGCCCTGTTTCAAAATTTCAAATTTTTGGAAAATGGGCGGTCAAAAGATGTCTGGTGTGCCGCAGGCACAATTTACTTAACTTGTTCACTCTGCATAATGCATGAAACTCCAAATCTGAAACTGTTGCGTAAAAGAATCTCACTTTCGTCATTTGCTTTGCTCTGTATAGGAATATGTTATTAACAATATCTAATGTCACTTACGATTGCATCCTTTAGGAAAACAACTTTATCCTCAACCATTGTGTCTTTGGACTATATACAAATGTATATATAGATATATACATATGTATATGTAGATATTATACGCCTTCCTTATTAGGGGAAAGATTCACCATTTTAAGCTTGATTTGCTGAGCCAAAT
The DNA here is from genome assembly GCF_036884655.1 of Musa acuminata AAA Group. Lineage (NCBI taxonomy): Eukaryota > Viridiplantae > Streptophyta > Magnoliopsida > Zingiberales > Musaceae > Musa > Musa acuminata. The sequence continues at coordinate 41,397,349 of NC_088354.1, read as the reverse complement.
ACCAATCTACATTCACAATTAATAGTAGTCAACCGATCGCAACATCGGCTTCCTTTTGCTCTTATTTCTTTCTTTGAGGGGAACTAATGATTCGTTCTTATCTCGCTTATCAACTTGCAAATCTTGAGAACACTATATATTCATCAATTTGCACATTGACTTAGATGATGCATCAGAGATTCCTAAAATGTCCTCATCAAGAGGTTGACCCTGGAATTTGAATAGCACAAGGGATTAGGGATTTATGTCTCCAGGCTGATGCCACAGATCTGGAAGAACCAGCCAGGCATCATATACTTCGATGCCATGTTCCTTCAAAATATATACCATATATTCGTAAAGTGCTTGCTTTAGAGAGCATAATCACAATCCATTTCAGCTGTGCCTCTCTCATCACATTCTTCGAGTTTGATGTCGATCGAGATTTCCAACAAGTAAGATAGCGATAATGTTGCTGCAGAGTTGTCATGCTTCGTAGCTTCCTTCACGCGGTCTGCAAGTTCATCTTGATCAGAAAAGTCAGCTTCTTAATGTCATGAACCTATCCATTGGAAGCTATTTGCAGTGGCGTTAGAGATGATAAGATGGAATCGATCTCTTACAGTTTGTCATCATCTGATCTTAATCGGGAGATGTGACGGTACTCTCTCGTCTTTGTTAGCTGCATGCTGCATATTATTTTCTGTGTGCCATTTGTTCTTACTTGTAACAAAAATATTTCTTCTCTTATCTTTACTGCAGATTCGATTCCCAATCTGGTGATTGTATGCTTCTGTCCTTCTCATGTCTCAATGTGCTTCAGCAGGTGGGCGTGATGGTCTCCTGTGCTTCGAGCTGAAGGCACTTTGTTCCCGAGACAGGAAGGTGCAAATCCAAGGAGAAGGCCAAGCTTCCCTGCAAGAAGAGAGAGAGAGAGAGAGAGAGAGAGAGCTGAGTTTTTACCAAATGATATTATAACTCCAACACTGACTGCAACATGGGATGACAACTCGAATGAGAAGCTTCCCCAATAGATGTCCTCCCATGCAAATTTGATGGACAACCAAGTTGTTGGTTTACATAAATGACAAGAACAAAAGAAGCCTATACTCAAAATAATTGAACTGATACATAAAAAAATATTTTCTTTGTGGACTCTCATATGTGATTTTTTTTTTTAATTTTTTATATAAAAAATAAAATGAGATTTCAAACTCTCAATTAAATAATTTTTATTTTGTGCATGCTTGATTTCTAACAAATTCTTATTTATGGAGTTCGAAGCCTGTTCAGTTATTACGGGAGAACCTTTCCTTTGGTTCCATATAGCATCTCAGCCGTCGATGTCTACACCTGAAGTGAGATGCGAAACGTGGCAGAATGTGGACGGTCGCGATATTGAATTGCAGGCTTCCAAATCTCCCTGCTAGTTGGAGAGGATCCGTCACTGACTTCAAATTCTTTACACGAATAATTTTGCCGGTTACTTTCTCTACTCATTTCGTTTACCTTGTTTTCTATTGGAGAATTAGGGTGGCGTCTAATAGGTACGTCAGACTTGTGACATGCTTTTTTCCCACCACGACGTCGGGGAAGTCATTATCGCGTCCAACAAGTAAATACTCGTTAGCTCTTGAATCGCCGATTTGCTCATTGCCACATCGGCTTAGAAGGCCGGAAGCGATCTACAAAGGCAAAAGCCAGAGTTTTATGGTTCGATGCAATCGCTTGCTCAACGCTGAAGCGAAGAATTCGAGTTCACCATGGCGTGGGAGCTCCTCCTTTGGCTCCTCGCCTTCGCTGCTGTGATCGCTCTCATCGGGTTGAGCGCCTATCAGGTAAACCCTAAAATCCAAACCCTAGCTAATCCTCTCTCAAGAACATCCCACGCCGTACTCGGTTTTTGGCTTTGTTCCGTAAATTTTGGCGCCTTCTACTTCAGACGGCTGCGCTTCTGTCGTCTTTAGTTTTTGTTGTTGATATTTGGCCTGTGTTGAGATTTTCCATGAAGAATTGCCTTCTTTATGCTGTTCACACTGGTGCTTAGATTATGGTGTACGCTGCTTGCTCGAGTAGTGAATGCTGGTTTTAAGGGGAAAAAAAGATCTTGATTCCTACTTATTTCTTGTGCTCCACCATGAACATTGCATTTGTTCATCATGGCAATGATGAAGTCCTTTGTGGGGACTCTGTTGTGGTGATCCAAGGCACTAGTTTATCGATTTCTCTGACGAAATTCCCTTTAACCACTTTATTGTTATACTGCAAAATAAGAGTAGTCAATTAGGTAATTGGCTGCACCATGAAAGTTAATGCCCTTAAACTAATGCTGTTTTAGATTATTTTTCATCCTAGTGCATTATCTTTATCAATTCTTCCCTGAGCAGCTGAAAATTGTATTTAAGTGAAAGAATGATATAATGATTCGTATACAGGTAGCTCTATGTTTACAAATATCATGTAAGACTCTTGCAAGTCTTTTGGCCGTTTGCTGGAGCTCAATGTTGAGCATGATCTTCTGATGCTATGCGTTAAACCATTCTGCAAGGCATCAAATTGGAAGTCTAGAACACATTCTGACTAGAAATTGTAGGGGTAAGAAAGTAAGAATGTAGAACAAAATAGAAGAATTTTTAAAATCATATGAAGCATATAATACACTTTGAATTGTTCAAGGCATTGAAGTTGACAAAACAAACATCATTAGGGCATCTTTATTGAAACTGCATGATGATGATTGGAAATAGAAACTGGTAGCGTGTCGGAGAAGATGTCGGAAATGGAACTATGTTGGGAAGACATGTTGTGGGCATATGCTAGCCTAGAGATCAAGTCCACAGGTCCTAAGTCCTCATCCATCAGAATAGTTACAGGAAAGTGATCATGGTTACCCCAAGATATCATCTGTGTTTAACTTCCCATAGGCCCAACAAGGAACTTGGTGTACGTGATCACTAAAACCATCATGGAGTGAAACCGTCAAGGAATGCCTTGTCATGTATCAGACCCATACTTGTTGCTAGCCAGATTGGTACGTACCAATTGGCACATGATACACTGTACATATTGGTGTTTCAAAGACGAAGGAGAAAAGGAGTGCACAATGGAGGAGGAAGGAGGAAGAAAAGGGAAGAAGAAGAAAGAAGAGGAAGCAATGGAAGAGGAGGAAGAAGAAAGAAGAGGAGAAGGACGAGAAGAGGAGGGAGCGTACTGAGGAGGTAGGAAGTGGCAACGGCCATGATGACGGTGGCATCGGTTCCACAGGCCAAGTGAGAAGAGGACTCTCTTTCGTGAGCTCTAATAGGTGTTTAAGTTTTTTTTTTTGTTTTATATTAAGTTGGATCGGGCTGTTTGAAATGGATGGTCCAGGTCTTGTAAGTATGGCCTGTTTCGCACCAATCCAGGCAAGACTGACTTCCTTCACGACTGTGACCATTTTTTTACCAAGGTAGTATGAGGCTCTTTGTTTGCTGCTTGTTGATTTACTTGATTGGCTTTGCTGCAAGCCTGCAACATTTAAGTTCTAGTTTTCAAGAAATAGGTCAAGATTTCCCAACACATGAAGGTGGCCAAAAGCAAAGTCAAATGGGAGCTGAGTACACTGTGAGCATATTCCTCTCCATGATAACAAAGCAACCAAGTGAGAGTGCAAGTGCATGGGATAATGGAAAATTTAATGCATGTGATTTTAACCTTAAATAGAAGATTACAAATTGATCTTAAACTTCTCTGTGATTGTTAATCTGAAGGCTGCTGCAGAAAGAACTGTATGATAAATGAAATGGACTCTATGCCAAATTAGCAGATAGATCATAATTGGATAGTTTTGGGGTTTGTTCAGTTTAATATCCCGCAAAAAGATGTGTAGTGAAATACAGGGAAGAGGTTGCTGCTAGTGAAAACAGCATGTGTACAACTGAACTACGGAAAAGAAAAAGATGAATGGGAACCAATTAGATTTGACAGGGCCATACTTGATTGGACCATATAAATAACAGAAACGACTGGAAGATTGATATATAAGTGACCCAAAAAGGAAAAAAAATACAGATAAGGTATTTATAGAAAGAGAAGAGAAAGACCCATCCAAGCCAATTTTCATTGTTCATGTGTCATTATTAAAAGAAAATTCTTCTAAAATTATAAAGAAACATATTATACCTGCTAGAAAGCCTATGAGCCATATTGTCCTACCTAAAGATTTAACTAATGTCGTAGGGCTTAACGTCTTCAACCTGATATATACCTAAATAAGTTCCATAGATATCAGTCCTACTCAAAGTAGAATTCTAGAAGCACATCTAGTATTGCATGAAAAATAATGGCTAAAGTCCATTAGAGTCCTTCTAAGAGAAGGATAAGCTTGTCCGAATGATTCAATTAAATACTCGGAAGTGTTTCAGCTTAGACTTATTTTATTTTTCGTGCATCAAAACTTAGGCAAACTGATTTCCGTGATATAATTTACCTTTATGACACACTTGCTTTATCACCTTTATAATCGATAACTAAAACAAGTTCCATAGATACCAGTCCTACTCAAAGTAGAATTCTAGAAGAACATCTAGTATTATATGAAAAAAGAATGGCTGAAGTCCATTAGAGTCCTTCTAAGAAAAGGATAAGCATGTCCAAATGATTCAATTAAAGACTCAAAGTTTCTCAGCTTAGAATTATTCTATTTTTCGTGCATCAAAACTTAGGCAAGCTGATTTCCGTGATATGATACCTTTATGACACAGTTGCTTTATCACCTTTCTGTTTCTTTTGGTTGATTGAAGTAGTGATTTTGGTGTATTGTTGGTTTATTTTGTCGATATTCTTCAGTTTGATCGATTTTTTGAACTACCTTTTTGTTTCTTTGTTTTCCAGATGTGTTCCTTGCAGTTTCTACAGCCTGTGGTTACCATGATGATATGAGTTTCTAACTATGCTATTTTTTCTCTCTTCTAACCTCTTTTTGGTTGTCCTTATGAAACAGCTAATTTGCTTATCTGATTTGGAATTTGACTATATCAACCCATATGATTCATCATCGCGTATCAATGCTGTCGTGATTCCAGAGTTCTTGGTGCAAGGAATTTTATGCATTTTATTCCTCCTGACGTGGCATTGGTTTCCATTTCTAATAATGGCTCCCATCACTTATTACCATATAAAACTGTATGTATATATCTTGCCTATTGTTATATATCTATTTTTGTTTCTGATGTGTTTTTTAGTTTACTTGAAAATTCTTGGAGCTACCAAGATGTTCATATATGATATCTTTGCTGCATAAGTGGCATCATTATCTGCTGACCCCATGCTAATGTTCAGTTATCAAACTTCTAAGATGTATTCTGGTCTTTCCATGATCTGAATCTGAACACGTCATTATGCCTGATTTATCTGCTTGATGTTTGTGAAACACCTCAATAGTTAAACAAAGTTCTAATACTTCATGCATGTCAGTCTTTTTTGTCACAATTCAGATTTGTTGATCACACATAGAATGGGCTTGGTTCTGACTTAGCAAAGTTTGGATCTATGTACATCCGCTGCATCGTGCTTAGTGGAGGTTTTTGCCTGTACATCTATGTATGGGTTCAAGCACTTACAAAATTATATAGACATCATTTGTTTTTTGTTTATTATGGGTCTTGCACTCTAAAAAGAAGCCTCAGAAACTGAATTTGGTCCCATATCAAGACTTAGCAAACAAAAAAGAGAGAAAGTGTACCTTGATTTATTGTCAATTAAACTTGAATATATACTTATCATACATATTACAAATGAAACTTGTGGAATGGTCATCTTTCACTAGTATGTTATCTTACTGTTGAGTGATCTTTTGCATGTCTTGAACATGTTAATGTGCATGTTCTAATAAAGTGGTTGGCTTTTCATTATTTATCTCATGCAACTCATGACATCTTTTGTTTTCTAAATTCAGAGAAATGGAAGTAACTTTACATATGATGCATTTTTTACCACAGGTATATGAAAGGGAAGCATCTAATTGATGTTACTGAGATATTTAGATTGCTGAGTGGAGAGAAGAAATACCGAGTAATCAAGCTTGCTTTCTATTGCAGCATTTTTATTGTAGTTATTTACAGGTATGCTGCTAGGTGACAATTGTTTGTCTTTCATGTTCAGAAAAGCAAATCATGTGCTATTGTTAGAATTCATGTATGTTTGATTCCTTAAATAACAACTTATCACATCCTATTGATCATGGGGCCATACTTCTGCAATCTGCCAGTTAAAGTGGAGCAAAAAGTATAAAAAATGTTTAACTTCTTCCTCCATCCAACCAAGCCATGAACAAAGACCTAAACAATAGGAACATTTGTTGAACCCCAATTTTTTGCTGTTCTCGAATCTTCACATGAACAATTATTACTTAGCTCAAGGATAATAGTAAAACAATCTAATACAAAGCTGAATTTTACTTAAAGCTGTGAATTGCAACAGTAAACTGTGGTCAAGTGTCTCCATTGACTAAACTATTGCTGTACTGTGCTTAGTCATTGGGTTTCATGGTGTTATTTCTGCATCATTATCATGTTTATTAAAAATCTTAGGATGTTAAAATTTCTGGTCATTGGTAAGGCTAAGATAACGAAGAACATTTATGATTACATGGAAAATATCTTTAATTTCCTTGTGTGATACATGTACTAACATTCTCCAACTCTCATGGGTTTCTTTTTCCTCATTTCTTCTTGTTTCTGCTATTAGTTCTAGTATTGCTATTATCAAAATTGATGTCCTCACATTCATGCAACCCTTCTTGCAGGCTTGTTACAACTTCTGTTCTTTTACTTATAGAAGAAGATGATCAGGCTTTGGAATCTGGGATATTTTAGTATTTGCTTCTAAAGGTACACAGTAATTCTTTGTCCCTAGATTCTTGATGGATGTTGTCAGCTAAATCATTGAAAAATCTTCTGCTTGCCTGAAGGTGCAGAGCATGAATACTTTTGTCATGATCAGCATCTGAAATCTAATGGACTTGTTTACGCTTCACTAGATCAAATCCTCCATTATCGATCTGATCTTCATACTATGCTGTTCAGATGATCTAAGTTCATGTGTCAAAAGTGCTACTTCACTAGATAATCCATATACGTCTGAACTTTCTCGTTTAATGTCATAAAGAGTCAGGGTTACCTTAAATTTGATCCTTCATGCCGTGTGGGTGACTAGGTAGCAATAGTGAATTTTGTGATCAAGAATATCATACAGGCTTTGCTGCTTTAATGTTAGAGAACAATATTTGTCTTAGATGTTGTTAGATTCAGTTTCAGGGGAAGGAGAAGCCTCCAAAGTGATTTAAGCTGCTAAATTGAACTAATATTATCGCTGGAAAATACAAGAAAAAATGATGAGAAAAGTCTTCACATACTTATAGGTCCACAGAGGCCTCTTGTCACATTATCTTAGTATTTTCATCTCTAACTAGACTAGAAAACTTATCAAAGACCAATTTAGCCCATAAACCAAGTCATTTTTCTAGTCTTCTGTAGGAAACACATGATATATGATAAGGCTAGAGACATATGAAAGGTTAAGGTTTGCTTCAAGTTCTAAATTGTATTGTTCCTGTTCCTTGCACCTTGACACCCATTAGTTCCGATGCATCAAATGACCATAGTTGGTTAATAATGAGGGAGTTTTTCTGATTCACTAGTTGCATTTTTAGATCTGTCAAATTTGAGGTGCATTTAACTCGATTGCCAGCTTCAAGAAGTTACTCTTCTGAAACTCCAGGCAACTTCAAGAAGTAAATCGATTAAAAGGTGCTTTGTTACCGGTGAAGCTGCTGTCATCTGGTGTTGGATAATAGGAGGATGCATTTGAGATGATTTGAGCGTTTACTTTTTTTTTTTTTCTCTGACACTGGTTTCATCGATCTTTCACTCTCATTTGACCAAGATATATTATTGTGTATTAACATGATGCTGCAAATTGTTAAGCGTAAATCTCATGTTGTCGACTCTTTTATCTTGTGGTTGCCGTATTGGAGGATTCGCATGTTTTGTGTTGTTGTTTTAACTTTCAAGCTGCTTGCTTAAACTTGTAGTTATCTGGAGAGTCAAAGAGGAATACGTACACCAATTGCTATCAAGTCGATTTATGAGATTGCAGATAAAACTAGAGAATAAGCCACCACGAATAGCGTTCGCTGCTGGTGAATTGAGTGCGAATGATTATGATCAGCTGGAAGAAAAAGGAAGGTACCTCTCTAGTGAGCTTACCGAGTGTCCCAATGCAATTCGGATTCGGGTTGCTTGTGCTTACCGTCGGTGAGCAGCATCTAAATTTGTAACCGGCCTTCCGAATGTGCCCGAACGGCAGCGGGTATGGTCCATGAAGTCCAAAAACTCGCTGTCTGTTTACCTGATGTCAGTCGATACGAGAAAAGTCGTCCCCAGAATAATCTTGGCCCGAGAAATGGTTGTCGAGCGGGTGCCTTATTCCCACCGTCCGTGAATAGAATCTAGATTAGTAACGGGCTTAAATGGGCCCGAGAAGTGTAGATACTCTCTGGTGAGTTTACCAGGCAGGCGTCACCGTTACCAGAAAAATTTGTGTTGCTCCAAATCCTTCGAGTTTGGCTTCCCTTTTCGCACATGCGGTGGGCAGAACACAGACTCGAGTGGCCCCCGGTCGAGATGAGCAATTCGGGACTCTTCTTATATTTGCTCCGTGGCTCAACACATCTCCTTGGTATGTGCAAAAGTAGACAGAGCCAAGTCACCACGTTTTCGGTATCCTAAAGGCCAAAAATCTTCATTGAAACTATAGCTGTGACAACATCAACGTTAATTAAAGGACTTTAAACCTAGTCGACACAAGTCACGTTAAGCATCATCACTCGCAAGTGCAATCAAGGATTGACTCACCTTCGTTATGCTCCACAATGGTACAACAAGATGCACGGTCCTGATTCAACCACGTCGACTCCTTTGACACTTCGCTTATAAATAGGGAGGGTGTAGGCGAAAGGCACTGACGACCACTTTACTCACACCTCTCTTCTCCATTCTCTCCACGCATGCAGTACCACCATGCCCGTTTCTCCACATCCCATGCAGCGCATGGAGGTGAAGCATCAAAAGGGAGAGTGGGAGATGCCACTGATCCATTCGAGTAATGGTCTCCTCCAGTAACAAGTTCGGCGATGTCCTACCTGAGCTTTTTCCTCCCTTCCTTGGTCTTTGTGCGCCCGGAGGCCGAGGAGGAGCCTTCTCTGGCCTGCAAGTCGTGCTGCATTCTTGACCTTGCAAGGCCATATCTCCAAGTGGCAGGTCTTGTTTCTGCTCAAGGTCCGCATGATGGGTCAAAGTAGCTCCGTTTATCTCCAGCACTGTCTATCCCTTCTGAGCTCTATCGACAACTCCCACATCTTTCCTCGTCTTCTTTTCTGCCAAATGAAGTTGCAGGAGAAGGCCACTCATCCCTTAAACTTACTCGTCACGTATCTTGTCGTTGTAACCTGTTTACTACGGCTGTTTAAGGCTCTTATCTGGTCCCAGATGATTGATTCTCCTTTATGATGAGATATAGTGACTGACCGGAGCACTTGTCTTCTGCATGATTTACTACTTAGAAGCCTATACTTGAACCGTGAAAAGGTCGAAAAGTCAAACAGATGCAGTTTATGTGCATGTCAGGTGACGACGTGTTCTCATATGTGAACCATCTCTTAGCTTTTGTTTGGAATCTTGAGTTGTGATGAAGCTCGTGGTTAAAAAGAGAGCTTGATAGAATTATAAATGGCTTCCAGTCCATGCTCACATGCTTGCATGATATGATCCCTAGTGGTGCACACTTTTTAGGGTTAGAACATAGGTATCTTTAACAAAGTTTTTGTTAGGGGTTAGGCCATAGGCTCCTTTCTCCAATCAGCTGTGCGATGGCCCCTCCACCAATTTGTGTTGGGGTCACTGGGATTCCCATTCCCGTGTTTAAGTTGGCAAATGATATGATTTTAGCTCACTTGCTCGTTCATATATATATCTATATATATGCACAATGGCCATTAGTTGAGCTATCCTGCAACGAATTGCCTTCCGTTTGGTCATCTTGAGATATTGATCGACGACGTACTATTGTTTCGATGAACAAGGAAAAGATTTTTAGCAACAGATATTATATGTTTGATGTTGCATGTCGAATCACAAATGAACTCCAAACAAATCCCACCAGGATCTTTCTTTCAAACCAAACCAATGTAGAATGAATGGAAGAAAGAAAAATACAAATAGGAATAAGACAATATCACAAGCAATTATTCGTTCCCGGAACTGTGGGTTCCTTCTTCCTTTCTCCTCATGAAGCTACTGCAAGTAGAAGGCGAAGAAGGAGAGGACGGAGGCCCCGATGACGGCTCCGACGGCGGGGGTGACCGCGAAGGACGCGCTGGCGGGGCCAGGAGCCGGGGCCTCAGCGGCCAGGGCGCCGGTGGCCGAGGCCGCGGCGACGAGGACGGCACAGGCAACCTTTCTCATCTCCATCGCTAGCGGTGGGCGGCGAGGAAGACTTGGGTTGGGGACCGCCCTTTAAGCCGCGGAAGAGATGAGGAAGAGGGACTTGTTGCTTGTGCAGGCCTGAGGAGGAATGCGGAGGGGATGGGAGGGGATTTATAGCGTGTTTCGGTGGCTTCGATGGCTCTTCGGAGACGGTAAAAGCTTGGTGGTGATGCGTTGCAACGAAGGCGGGTTTCACGTACGTGCTGGCATGTGGATGGGAATTGGTCCATGGTCAACGCTATTGACCGAGCCCTTCGTGAGAGGTTACAGGCATGGTTGTGGAAGCAAAAAAGCTTTCTGCTATTGCAGATTCATGAGGACGATATCTGAATGAATGCCCTTCGAAGAACCAAAACCCTAAACGTTATAAATATCTGATCATAGTTTCAGAGAGAATGTTAGCGCAGAGTTCGGAATGCACTCTGAAGAACCGAAATCCAAACAAGAGAAGATGGCAGTGGCAAAGATGTTGGACATCATCCTAGCTACGAGCATGCATGAGGAATAGAGTGGGTAGGGTTCATGTAGGTGCTCATTTGCTGTTCATTCTCTCCTGTGTGCCAGATGACAAAGTCCTTTGATTTAGCCAGTCTGCCAGTGTGGATTTGTTTGGGAGTGACCTGCGAATCTCTATGCTTCACATCATGTCAAGCAGTTGGAACCAAGCTTTCCATGACATATGGCTAGTGTGCAATGATCGACCGGAGCACGGAATACTAAAGTCACAATACTCGATTGTGGCCATCACAAGCACTGAGAAATCAGCTGCCGACACACATTATGGAGGAAATGATTCATTTGCATGCTGTAGTATGGCGGTAGATCAAAGGAGAGTAAATGGCAATATGAAACACCAAGGAAGTATAAGCTGCATTCTGATGCTGGCTAACCAAAAACATACTTTGGATCTGAAGAAACTTAAGCTTAGTTGCGGAAGAATTGACTTAGCATATCCATTCACCCCTACAACATATGATAACAGTTCAATCATCATTAGGGCAGCTGTGCAGTTTTTGAGTGGGGTTGGGGCATATCTTATGAAGAGAGGAGGAATTGAAGTGTTTATTGGTTTCGGACTGGCGCATTTCTGGGACATGCACTCCACCAAAGATGACAAGTTGTCAACCTATATTAATACAACATATTTTAATTATTCTTCCTGGAATAATAATAATAATAATAATAATAATAATAATAATAATAATAATAATAATAATAATAATAATAATAAAATTTTCGTATTGCTACAGATCCAAAACTTTTTCCAGTCCTCATATTTAAGTTCATATTGGCCTATGAATCAAAGTGATTTTGTGATGTTAGTCCTATAGTCGACACAACACTTTGAGATACTCATCATGAAAGAGCTTTCAACACAAAATTTTATAATTAATTTGGACTTTTAATCTGAAAGGCTTCATATTTTCCATGAAAAATGACTATATTTGATAAACCACATGTCTACATGTGTTTGTATTGAAAAAAATAATGTGTCATAAGTTTGTGACTTAAGACTACTATATATGTATGTATATGTATATATATGTATCATCATCATCCGGAAACGATGGATCGAAACAAGTGTAGATAAGCATAGCCAAAGAACTCAACATTTGAAGATACTAATGCTATCTAATATGGAAAATGAATATGTTCGATAAAGAATAGTACTAAAAGGCATTCATTGGATTTTACATGTGTATAATACATAGAGTTAAAAATAATTTGTAACAAGTCAATGACTTTGCAATACTATTTATATATGCATCATTACCTGTAAACTAAACTACAGACTCAAACAAATCTAAACAACCTTGGCAAGAAACTCAAGATTCTGTGATGCCAAGGCTACCTAATCTAGCAATTCGATTGTAATCTATGTATAGGCATCTAGACGGTGGCCAATGACCCTTCATCTCACCGATCGTTGTCATCTCTTGGGTGTTCATATTATAGCAAACCAATATTCTTTTCCGTAGAGAATTCGATAACATCTCCATATAAATCCTATCTCCACCTGTGAATGGGAGGGGTTCAAATAGTTTGAATTCGGATGATACTGTGGGTATGTTCTCCGAATAATATTTCTTGATCCAGTCTCCATCCTTGCTCATCATCCATATTGTTATTGTATTATTTTGCGAGAATCGAGTGCTCGTCAAAACTCCATCATCTGTCACCCCAAGCACATGTTGGGACACCGAATTTTCAGCCTGTGGAAGCAGTGTGTAACCTGCGACATCCTCATCCACGTCAAACCACAGTGCATAGGGATTGCAATTCCAATATATGATTCGTCCTGCACAAAAAATATCCCACGATATTCTTTTGCCTTGGGGGATCATAATCTTGTGATTAGACATAGTCCACTTCCTAGTGCGAGAGGAGTAAATCTCAAAGGAGAACTCTTCTTGGAGCCCTTTTCGTTGTTGTACAAGATTTACTAGTCGATAACAAGCTGGAGTGATCGAAGGATCAAAAGCAAGTCCAACAAACCAACCACGATAGTCATCTTCGGGGATGATATGGCCTTCTTTCGTTACAAAATTCCACACGTAATGGAATTCGTAAATCGCGTCTTGATATTTAGTAGAGCACATACTATCATTTTGCTCATCTCTTTTTCTTTGCACGAATAGCAAGAGGAGGCCATTGACGGCGGCAGTAATCCTTATGCGCTCTGTGCCATTGGGAAGGGGGAAAAAGGATGAGCTGGTGATGCGTACGTTGAGCTCCCCGGGGATGTCGATGGGGATGAAGTTGATGCTATGTTTGTATTGGTAAACGCTGCCGAAGGAGATGGGAGACCCATGGCGCGACTGCTCATGCGCAAATATGACGTCGTTCGAGATGAGGTGATGCCACTTCTTGCAGATACACTTGAATCTAGAGAGAGACTTGTAGGGGAGTCGTGGGAGGATTTTATAGTCGACAACATCACTGGGGATCATCGCCACAATAACATCATCACGATCGCTAGCCATGCTTCTTTTCAAAGGCGATGAAATGACATACGAGAATCTTGAATTTTTAATGATATTTATACGAACGAAGATTACAAAATTGGTAAAGTTCACAAAATTTTGACTATCAAGAATAAAATGTAAAACATACATTCCAATAATACCGTGTTACTATGATTGAGAGAATTATTCTTTATAATATCCTCTCTTTCTTAATATCGAATTTGCTCTGCAAGTTATTGCTCTCATCGATCTTGGACTGAAGTAGAAAAAATCATTGGGAAGAAAAATGATTCGAAAGGAAGGGACTTAGCAAATGAGGGTAACTTGGACATCAAGAAAGTGGGAATAACAAAATTTTTATGAATAATTGGGACCTTTACTTCGACTATTTATCATCAAAAAGAATAAATTCTATAAACTACAAGAACTAACATCTTAATATCTTCATTCCTATTAACCTTTTCTTTTACCACCAAAAACACATGCAAAAATAAATGCCACAGAAGTAGGCAAAACGTGATCAAGAAGCAATAAGAAATATTTTTTTATTTTTATTTTTATTTTTAAGGTGGGTTTACATGAGAAGAGATTGTAGTCAGCCAAAGGTAGGCTTCCTGAGTTTAAGCTGCATTCTTATTATGTTGGTTATGTGCATAAATAGCTATCAAAGTTTACTATTTAAATGAACTCTGTAATTACATCTCATATTTTATCATGGAATCAGAATCGTTTGCAGCAAGCTCTCTTCTTGTTGTCTAACTCCTCACACAACCTCGTTAGTGGAGGTGATCGATGCAGATGCTGCCACTTTGCGTTGGTGCCTCTAGTGCTGTAGACACTGGTGCTTCTTCCCTCACCGACGTTGCTGCTCCATCCTCGCCATCATCCTCGCTAGCAATAGCAAACCACCTCCCTGCAATCGCTGCTGATCCGATCTCTAGATCTGATTCCGATGAGACTCTATCATCGACCACCGAATCACTACTAGTAGATCTCCCTATTGCAGGCCTTGTTCACGCCGGACTTATACTGTTTCGCTGGTCTGCTCGATGGCCTATTCTCTTCGCTGTCAACCAAATCACAGCTTCATTCACCGCTACCAATGTTCTCCTACCTGAGCCAGCGGTCGCCTGTCATTTCCTCTGCCTCGACGCACCTCTGGTAGCATTAATCTAAAGCAACAAAGGTCCTTCTTCCTCTCTACGGCGCATCCGCTTCTTCCTCTCTATGCTGGTTCCTGCAGACTGACGGAGCGATAACCACTACTTCACGGTGCAAAAATCTCTCCTGCATCGCTGTAGAAATCGCTGCAACTCTCTCCAGCATCGCTCCAACACTGCAGATTTCTCCAGCATCGTTGGAGAAATCGTTGCAACTCTCTCCAGCATCGCTGCAGCTTTCTCCAGCATCGCTGTAGAAGCTCTCTCCAGCGCTGCTAACACTACTGCAACTCTCTCACACACTGGTGCAACCATACCTCTCGAAGAAGCAGTGCAGCATTGTAAACAGTTTTGTCGTCTTCCAGCAGATCTATAACACTGTAGCAACTTAGCCTCCGTGTGTATATATATATATATATATATCTTCATCGTCTGCAGCACTTATTTCCTTCAAATTATCTAAAGACGGCAACTACTCATATTAACGGGCATAAGTTTCTAATCTTCTATTTGGATATGATCTCCTAGGCTATGTTGATGATTCTCTCTAGTATCCACATGCAATGGTCAACATCCCAAGAGAACCTAATCCAGTATCAAATCCAGCCCACAAATTGTGGTTACGATAAGATCGCCTCATCCTCCAAGCAATTCAAGCCTTAGCTGTTGGATCTGTTTTTCCACTGATATCTTCATGTACGACTGCTGCAGAAGCATGGTATAAGTTGCAAACCACCTTGGCAAATCGCTCGCGTACTTGCATGCTCGGCCTTCTCTCCAATCGGATGAAAACGAAACAAGAGGGAAGTACTATTGCTGATTATTTACATAATATCAAAGTTATCATTGATGACTTGGCTTTGATAGATCATTCCCTTAGTGATGAAGAAGTTCTAATTCATACCCTCAATGACCTAGGAGGCGAGTACAAAGAACTAATAGCAACACTTCGGGCACGCGACTTACCAATATCATTCGAAGAATTTTATGACAAGTTGACAAACTATGAGATATACTTGAAGCATGATGATAGGTTGCTTGGACCACATATTACAGCTCAGGTCAGTTAAAACTTCAAGAGGAAGAGCAACCAGTACACTTTGAGATACTCATCATGAAAGAGCTTTCAACACAAAATTTATAATTAATTTGGACTTTTAATCTGAAAGGTTTCATATATTCCATGAAAAATGACTAAATTTGATAAACCACATGTCTACATGTGTTTGTGTTGAAAAAAAAAAATGTGTAATAAGTTAGTGACTTAAGACTACTATATATGTATTTTATGTATATGCATCATCATCCGTAAATGATGAATTGAAACAAGTGTCGATAAGCATAGCCAAAGAACTCAACATTTTAAGATACTAATGCTATCTAATATTGAAAATGAATATATTCGAGAAAGAATAGTACTAAAAGGCATTCATTGGATTTTACATGTGTATAATACATAGAGTTAAAAATAATTTGTAACAAGCCAACGACTTTGCGATACTATTTATATATGCATCATTACCTGTAAACTAAACTACAGACTCAGTAATACCAAGGCTACCTAATCTAGCAATTCGATTGTAATCTATGTATAAGCATTTGGATGGTGGCCACGCATCCTTCATCTCACTGATCATTGTCATCTCTCGGGTGCTCATATTATAACAAACCAGTATTCTTTTCCATAGAGAATTCGATAACATCTCTATATAAATCCTATCTCCTCCTGTGAACGGGAGGGGTTCGAATAGGTTGAATTCGGATGATACTGTGGGTACCTTCTCCAAGTAAAATTTCTTGACCCAGTCTCCATCCTTTCCCATCATCCATATTGTTATTGTATCATTTTGCGAGAATCGAGTGCTTGTCAAAACTCCATCATCTGTCACCCCAAGCACATGTTGGGACCCCGAATTTTCAGCCTGTGGTAGGAGTGTGTAACCTGCGACATCCTTATCCACGTCAAACCACAGTGCATAGGGATTGCAATTCCAATATATGATTCGTCCTGCACAAAAAATATCCCACGATATTCTTTTGCCTTGGGGGATCATAATCTTGTGATTAGACATAGTCCACTTCCTAGTGCGAGAGGAGTAAATCTCAAAGGAGAACTCTTCTTGGAGCCCTTTTTGTTGTTGTACGAGATTTACTAGTCTATAACAAGCTGGAGTGATCGAAGGATCAAAAGCAAGTCCAACAAACCAACCACGATGATCATTTTCAGGGATGATATGGCCTTCTTTCGTCACAAAATTCCACACGTAATGGAATTCGCAAATCGCATCTTGATATTTAGTAGAGCACATACTATCATTTTGCTCATCTCTTTTTCTTTGCACGAATAGCAAGAGGAGGCCATTGACAGCGGCAGTAATCCTTATGCGCTCTGTGCCATTGGGAAGGGAGAAAAAGGATGAGCTGGTGATGCATACGTTGAGCTCCCCGGGGGTGTCGATGGGGATGAAGTTGATGCTATGTTTGTATTGGTAAACACAGCCGAAGGAGATGGGAGACCCATGGCACGACTGCTCATGCGCAAATATGACGTCGTGCGAGATGAGGTGATGCCACTTCTTGCAGATACACTTGAATCTAGAGAGAGACTTGTAGGGGAGTCGTGGGAGGATATTATAGTGTACAACATCACTGGGAATCATTGCCACAGAAACATCATCACGATCGCTAGCCATGCTTCTTTTGAAAGCCAATGAAATGACATACGAGAATCCTGAATTTTTAATGATATTTACACGAACAAAGATTACAAAATTGGGAAAGTTCACAAAATTTTGACTATCAAGAATAAATGTAAAACATACATTCCAATAATACCGTGTTACTATGATTGAGAGAATTATTCTTTATAATATCCTCTCTTTCTTAATATCGAATTTGCTCCGCAAGTTATTGCTCTCGTCCATGATGTCGATCTTAGACTGAAGTAGAAAAAACCATTGGGAAGAAAAATGATTCGAAAGGAAGGGACTTAGCAAATGAGGGTAACTTGGACATCAATCAAGAAAGTGGGGATAACAAAAATTTTATGAATAATTGGGACCTTTAGATTGAAAGGTCGACTATTTATCATGAAAAACGAATAAATTCTATAAACGACAAGAACTAATATCTTAATATCTTCATTCCTAATATCTTTTTCTTTTACCACCAAACATACACACAAAAATAAATGCCACAGAAGTAGGCAAAACGTGATCAAGAAGCAATAAAAAATGTTTTTTTTAATTTTTTATTATTAAAGGTGGGTTTACATGGAGAAGAGATGGTAGTCAGCCAAAGTAGGCTTCCTGAGTTTAAGCTGAATTCTTATTATGTTGGTTAAGCAGAAAGAATATGGTCGAGGAAACAAAATATATTCACATTTCTGCACGTAATTTTGATCTCCAGAAACTTATGCTTAGTTGAAGTATAATAGTTTAATCATCATCATCATTCAAGAATTAGAAGAGAGGAGGAATTGAAGTATTGGTTTTCATACACCGCACCAAAGATGACTATAAATAGAATGCATTTTAATATCTTCAATTGGTCGGCACAAGTAATCGATTCTTTTGTTAACCAATCGATGATGAATTGTTCTTCCGTGGAAAAAGATAAAGGATTCATATAATAATAATTATTATTATGAAAGAATAATTTGATAATTTAGATAGTATTACTCTTGTAAATGATGATAGAATAAGAAAATTTGACATAGATGGGTAAGTCATTTAAATTTCATATATCTTATCTGATAGATAGAGTTTGGTTCTTTAAACATTCTTATAAACCTACATATGAAGAGATGAGATCAATGGAAGGGGTGTTTTCTTTTCACCTTCGCTTCTTCTCGTTTAACCAAAATTTGGGGTCGAATGAGTTGTTCTATGGTGGGTGTACACAAATTTTGATTCATTCTATTATTTCCTTTATAAAAATGTCTTCTGGATTCCTTATCCTCCAATAATATTTGTTTTAGAATCCTAAAATACTTATTAATCTAAACACAATGTCCAAATATTTATCTATCTCGAGTTCCTTTCAAGCTTGTATTTTCAACTTGATTTGTTTGTTCATTCAATGTTTTTGCTAAACAACATCTTCTCCTCCTTATTTTTCATAAGGTGAAATTGTTTCTTTCACCAAACTTTTCTATAGAAACAACCACTGACATCTTTGTTGAATCTCTAATCACTTTTGGGACTTTGGGCTCTAACACAACAAAGGACACTCCACTCCACTCCACTCCACTCCAAAGATCAACAATTAAATACAAGTTCTTATCTAAAATCAAATCAAAATATAAGCACATGAGTTAAAGAAGTCAATATTTTGAGATACTAATGCTGTCTAATATGGAAAAATGAATACATTTGAGAAAGAACAAGTCTAATACTAAAGAAAAAGAGTCAAAAATAATTTGTAACAAGTCAATGACGTTCCAATACTGTAAACTAAATTACAGACTCAAACAAGTGTAGATTAAGCCTGGACAAGAAACTCAACATTCTGTAACACCAAGGCTACCTAATCTAGCAATACGATTGTAATCTATGTGTAAGCATTTGGATGGTGGCCAGACATCCTTCATCTCACCGATCATCGTCATCTCTCGGGTGCTCATATTATAACAAACCAATATTCTTTTACTCATGCAATACGATAACATCTCCATATAAATCCTATCACCTCCCGTGAATGGGAGGGGTATGAATAGCTTGAATTCGGATGATACTGTGGGCACATTCTCTAAGGAAACTTTCTTGACCCAATCTCCATCCTCGCTCATCATCCATATTGTTATTGCACTGTGTTGCAACATTTGAGTGCTCGTCAAAATTCCATCATTCGTCGCCCCAAGCACATGTCGGGACCCCCCCAAAGCTTCGAGCTGCGGTAGCAGTGTGTAACCTGCAACATCCTTCTCCACGTCAAACCACAGTACGTAGGGATTGCTAGCCCAATATATGATTCGTCCTGCAGAAAATATATTCCACAGTGTTCTTGTGCCTTTAGGGATGACAAACTTGTGATCGGACATAGTCCACTTTCCAGTGCGAGAGGAGTAAACATCGAAAGAGAACTCTTCTCGGATCCCTTTTCGTTGTTGTACGAGATTTACTAGTTTGTAACAAGCTGGAGTGATCCAAGGATCAAAGGCAAGTCCGACAAACCAGCAATGACGATCGGTTTTCGGGATGACATGGCCTTCTTTGGTTACTAAATTCCACACATAATGGAATTTGCCGATCGCATCCGGATAATTGATAGAGCACATACTATCATTTTGCTCGTCACTTTTTCTTTGCAAAAATAGCAAGAGGAGGCCATCGACGACGGCAGTAATCCTTATGCACTCTGCGCCGATGGGAAGGGAGAAAAAGGATGAGTTCGTGATGCACACGTTGAGCTCCCCGGGGATGTCGATGGGGATGAAGTCGATGCTTTGTTTGTGTTGGTAAACGTAGCCGAAGGAGATGGGTGACCCATGGCGTGACTGCTCATGCGCAAATACGATGTCGTGTGAGATGAGGTGATACCACTTCTTACATATAGATTTGAATCTAGAGAGAGACTTGTAGGGGAGTCGTGGGAGGATTTTATAGTCGACAACATCACTGGGGATCCTTGCCACGATAACATCATCGCGATCGCTAGCCATGCTTCTTTTGAAAGACAATGAAATGACATATGAGAATCTTGAATTTTTAATGATATATATACAAACAAAGATTACAAAATGGGAAAGTTCACAAAATTTTGACTATCAAGAATAAATGTAAAATATACATTCCAATAATACTGCGTTACTATGATTGAGAGAATTATTCTTTATAGCATCCTCTCTTTCTTAATATCTTCATTGCGAATTTGATCCGTAAGTTATTGCTCCTGTCGATGATGTCGATCTTGGACTGAAGTAAAAGAAATTATTGGAAAGAAAAATGATGTGAAAGGAATGAGGAAATGAGGGTAACTTGGACATCAAGAAAGTGGGGATAACAAAAATTTTATGAATAAATTGGGACTTTTACATTGAAAGATCGACTATTTATCATGAAAAATGAATAAATTCTATAAACGACAATAACTAACACCTTCATTCCTAATAGCCTTTTCTACTACGAGAGACACAGGGAATGAGGAATGGGCGTTGATTCGAACCGGGTCCATTATCGGATCGGGTCTACTTGAATCCTACCCGATCCATCCATTGAAAAGAAGTCCACTAAGGATAAGATGAGCTGTGTACTATGAAGCGCTTTCTTCCCCTCTCTTCCTCTCGTCTCCTCGCAAACACAACGAAAACGTGATGGCTTCGACGACGTCGCTTTTCCTTTCCTTCTCTTCTCTCTACAACCGACCCAAAATTGCGCAACTCCGAACCCTAATCCCATCGCTGAGAAATCCAAGCCTCCGTCCTCCAAGACTGAAGGCGTTCAGCCGAAGATGGCGCTCCTTGACGATCTCCGCAGCTCTCCCTCCTCTCGATCTGACGGAGGAGAACATCCGGCAGGTCCTAATTGACGCCAGGTCGGAGGCAAGTGCCGCTTTCTTTTAGTAATCTAAAGCAGGAAGAAAGAAAAATCATTTCTTTTTAGGTTTTTGCAGATTGTTTATGTGGTGCTAATGCCGAATTTCTTTAACTGATGGATCAAATTGTTCCTTTTTTAAAGAAATCCAAAGCAAAATATATCACATTTTGAAAATCTGGACCGGGTTTATTTAGGGAAATGAGAATTCCTGACAGATGATTATCTTCTTGTATTACTGAGTTGAGCATGACTCACGTAGTGATGCGTTGCTTAGGGAATGCTGGTAGTCTTGTCTTTGGCAGGGGAAATCTTCTTCGCCAATAGCAGCTCGTCACATGGCAGTACAGTCAACGGTGAGGAGCAGGATCTGCCGAATGATCGGGCCAAGTGGACCTTAGTCCAAAAAGATGGTTAGGGAATGTTCCGTCCCAGAACATTCTGCGAAATATTCCTCTTTTTAAGCTGCCTTTGACACAATAATCGAGATTAGTTATTCTTTACTAAATTTACTCTACCATCGTCGGGACTGACTTAAGCATCAGATAGATCGAGTTGGAATATCCATTTGGCCTTAATCTTCATTTAGGTCATCTTTGGAGTGCATACCCGAGTCTTCCTCAACCTCCTAAGGCACCGTTGGCCACCTCATCCATCTTGTGCATATAGTAGCCATTGGCCCCCTTGCACAGTCAGAAGCAAGCAAGGAATAACTTGCAGATCAAGGTTATGCTGGCATGGCAGTTCAATCTTTATTTGACTCACTCTTTTTACTTGACTCAGTCCAAAAAGGCGATAAGGGAATGTTTTATCCAAAAACATTCCATGGAATATTTCTCCTTTTTAACCCACTATAAAAAGCTATCTTTGACACAATAATAGGGGTCAGTTATTCTTTACTAAATTTACTCTAGTCTCGTCGAGACTGACATGAGTGTCAGAGAGACTAGGTCGGGCCACCTAACTTCGATCTTCATGCAGATCATCCTTGGAGCATACACCTGAGTCTTCCTCAGCCTCCCAAGGAGTGCTCAAGCCACCTCATCCCTCTTGCCCACATGGGCCCGAACCGCATCGGGTTGATTGAGACATCACTGACTTTTTCCCTAACAATCTTGTCATGACATTTTGTCATGTTAGATATAATTTGGATTTCTAAGTGAATTTGTTTTGACATGACAAGTAGTGACAAATTCAAACGTATATATACTAACATTTTTCTTCTTTTAACATGATTCAGTTTGCACAGCTCTTTGACACATCAGTTGGCATAACAGGTGAGCTAAATAATTGAAAGTTAAGTGTATTCTGTTGGTGTTTTTTATATATAGTTGGAGTGACTCTTAAATGTATATCAGGTCAGGTGGATCTTGCTGAACTGGATGGTCCTTTTGTGAAGATTAGACTGAAGGGTCGATTTTGGCACATGCGAAACACAGTTTTAGAACGGATCAGTAATTATCTTAAGAATCGAATCCCCGTAAGTTACCTTATAATTTATGTGTCCATCTGGAAGCTATATATTTTTCTTTGAACCAGATATTAAAATGACAACGACTCATGATTGGTTCTAATAGGAAATTCTTGAGGTGGATATTGAAGATGAGAAACAGTTAGATGACAGCCCGGAAAACTTTTGAGGTACTTAACTCTTTTTGACAACTCTCATCATATCTACAAACAGTTTAGTCTCTCCGGTTGGGAATAAATTAGTAACTATAATGGTATAATCCCTGCTATCACTCCAGAGACAACAGAAAACCCATCTGGCATTGCATTGGTCAAAAAATTGATCAACACCACAGAACTTGATAAATCTCACTTTTTAGCAGATACCAGTAGACATTTACACATAGTTTGTTCCATTAAAAGTGAAAATTAGTTTGTAGCTTCTACTACGAAAGAAAGTCGAGTACCCAGAAGATCCAGTTCCAATGAGTTTGGTTATTGGTGGTATAGTGGAAACAAATTGGATTCCATTTGTTGTATTGGTTTAGGTGGACCTGAATTGCATTTAATTTATCAGATTAAATACATAGGTTAGCTCGGATCTAGAATCCTCTGGTTGAATTGGGTTATGTAAGGAAAAGTTTGATTGATTTAAATGTGTGAAACCAAATTATCTTAAGTTGTCTTTGAAAAAGATCATATCGATACAATAAACACGCACCCTTAGTTGGAGTTATTTAGTTAATTCTTGAAAGTGGGTTCTTTTGGAACTTATGTCTTAACACAGCCCCATATCCAGAGTGCCAACACTTGTTTTGCCCACTTGTAATCAAAGTGCTGTTTGGGCAACCCACTGCCAGCAAAGCAAATTGCCTGTGTTAGAATTTTTCCAGTTATCATCAAGAATTTAAATCCTCACCAATTATACTTTTCCATCCCTTGACTGATAATATAAGATCACGCTGACCTTACACTGTGATCGCAGAGACAGTAGTTGATTGTTTGTATTAGAATTATAATTTGATAGTTTTGATTGAACCTGCCATGAGATTGATTGACTCTTGAAATTTGAAGTCAGTCTGAGCTTATGTTTCTCACACCACATGATTTGTTCCTCGTTGCTATTATGTTCTCATTTTAAGACTAATTCTTACTGCTTATTCAATTTTTTACTTGTCTCATTTGATATGGAGTGGATCATTCAACTTTCGCTGCAGTTGATCGTCGGTGGAGAAACTTATGAACACCTGGTACATAATCAGCTTAACGAGACGCATGGTGTTCAAGTCCGTGAATACCAGTAATATCCACTTTTATATGTCTGAGATCCACATCTATTAACTGAGTAATCAACTCTTCGACAAGCTGCTCTACAATGTTAGGACATCCTCTGTATTCTCGATACCCAACTTATGATAAAGTTAAAAATTAGGCCAATTATGGTTGTATATAAGTTTCTTATGTATCGAATAATCAAAAATTGATTTAACATATTAGTACTAGTAGAAGAATGACATGACATGATCTCGTGGTTAATGGCCAATTGGGAAGGACGATGTTGTACCTCACAAGAATGTCTGACCTAAGAAAATACTAATCTTGGAAGGAGATTCATCATATTCAACAAACGTGCACCAAATTGCAAACATCTATTTTATAAAAGTTTAAAATTTGATTGAATAAAAAGTTCATAGCCCCATTACATGTTAAGCTCACAGGCAAAAAGAGAGGGGATTCTCGACGACAAAAAAGAAAAAGAAAGAAAGAAAACAAATTTAAAGTGGCTATGAAGGCAGGCACGGACGGGCTCGAGTGCCTCCACCTCCTTGGTTGAAGTCATCGACCACAACAATTGCCTCAGACGTCGAGATAAGTTCAATGCCTTAGGTCTCCTCGGCATCAACAGAAACTTCAGTTGGAGTCACTCCACCCACCAAATTGGGGACCTTCGTGATGACCATGTCTCGGTGCTCCATTGACCTCAGGTCACCCGCTTTTAAAGCATCATCTCCCAAAAGTTAATAGCACATGCCACACACAAAATGATGAGGTATGAACAACATGATCGAATCTAGCCACAACGCTTCAACTTAATAATGATGCGATCAAATTCAATCATGAAGTGTCCTTTGATCCACAAGGCATCGCTTAATAACGTGACCGAATTCGATTACTAAGCATCCCCAATCACGATGCAATAGAATTTGGTCATAAAGTATTACTCAACAATAAAGCAATTAGATTATCTAATCATGAAATACTTCCCTCGATCATAATGCAATCGTTTTCGGCCTTAAAATATCACTCGATAATGATGTGATCGAATATGGCCTTAAAGTATCCCTAAACCATGATGGTTAACCAAATATAGCCATGAGGCATCATTCGACATGATACGATCATATCCGATCATGATGCGACTAACTCTAGCCATGAAGCATCGCACGTAAACAACATAGTCAAAGTCTACCATAAAGCATCTACCAAACGATCAGAAGTCAACATATCCGTATACACAATGGATGACATGGCCGGATAGCCTACCAAATAAGGCATTGTGTGCTGACTCCTAATGGGGAGGTTGATAATACGAGAGTTCTAACAAGTAACAATATAATGACATATCATACATATTAGTTACAAGTGCCCTATAAGTTAATCACGTGAGTTGATGACACGTATGACACACTACACAATCTTTTTAGTTATTATTATTATTATTATATATATATTTTACTTTATATTATGTAATAAATATATATTATGATGTCCTTGGATCTGTGAAGAGAATTGAATTATGATAAGATCATGCTAATAAGACCAATTTACCCATAAATATAAACCCTAAATTTTCTCAATTATAGGTGCCTTACAAGCTAATTACGTAAATAATGACACGTGTGACGTGCTGTACAATCTCTTCACTTATTATTATTAGTATTTTTTCACTTTATGTTATATGTTACATATATTATGATGACTATAGATCTGTGTAATGAGAATCGATCATAGGTGCTAATTATAGGTGCCTTACAAGCTAATTACGTAAATAATTGCACGCGTGATGTACTGCACAATCTTTTTATTTATTATTATTAGTATTTTTTTTACTTTATGTTATATGTTACATATATTGTGATGTCCATGGATCTATGCAATAAGAATCGGATCATGATAATGAGATTGATTCGCTTTTGAACACAAACCCTAAATAATCTCAATCATAGGTTACTCGAAAGGGACATCGAGATACTCGGACAGACTAGTACATTGTATACCCATCCATATGATGGAGGCGATTGGTCTCATAGTTGCTCATGTAGGGACACTAGGGATACAATGTAAGTGCTCGTTAGAGAATGAGTGTGCATGGAGAGGAACATCATTTAGTAATTTGAGGAGCATCGTCGCCCCATCTACCATGTTGATCACTATTAAAGAGGATGATAATTAATTTCCTTCATCTTCTCTTACAGATCTAAAATTTTTTAGGGATATATGATCTCCCTATATAACACATCTCACATGATACGCATGATTTTTTAGTTTTATAATTTTTAGTACACCAATCATTGCATGACGATAAGATATTTTCTAGGAAATATATTTTTTCTATTCTTCTATTGCGCATGTGATGCTCTGATCAGATTTTCTAATAATAGGTACTCGATAGGGACATTGAGATAACCCGATAGACTAGTGTGCTATGCATTCGTTCATATCATGGAGGCAACTAGTCTAAGAGTTGCTTATGTGGGGACACTAGGGATATAGTGCGAGTGCTCATTGGAGAATGAGTTTACTGAATGATCCACTTATGAAATGCTAGTTGGTTAATAATACCTCATCGATAGACAATAATTTCGTAGTCCCAATTATGCGTTTGATCCTTGGACTTATGACACCAAGGATTCCCTGTATGAGTACTTCGCTCTTTGATATCAGACTTATAGGTCTAAAGGTTCTAGATCTGACACAACCTTATGAGGGTAATTGAGTATCAATAGAGGATCATCCATTCTCGATATCATAAGAGAAATATCTCATGTGTTCTCACTCAAGCAAATCTCTAGTTATGGTCAATCGGATCACGATGAATTCGATAAGTGTGAGATTCAGATTGAAAGAGAAAGAGTTCTCTAGAAGAATTCAATTAAAGTGAGACTCAGATAGATTTCATATGGGTCTGACAACGTGATGCTCGGTATATGATCTCTAGGATGTTAGATAGATGAGGGACTATAGATGCATGTCAGCTAAGGGTCAATAGGTCTAATAGATTAGATTTCTCTATATCATCTAAGGACTATGACGCAGTGGCCTATAGTTGATAAATTGAGTGAATTATTATGAAAATAATAATTAACTAAGTCAGAAAGAGTCAGGTCTAAAGGGTCACACATATATAATGAATTTGTTCCGTAAAGCACAATAAGAACTTAGAGTAGATATTTGGAGACTAAGACTTACAATAATTTATAATGTTCTCATGCATGTATCATTATGAACTTCAACTTAAAGTGAATCCGTTCCCGTGAAACCCAATAAAAACTTAGAGTAGATATTTGGAGACTAAGACTTATAATAATTTATAATGTTCTCATGCATGTATTGAACTTAACTTAAATATTTTAGATTGTTGACTTAAGTTTAACAAAATTAACAAATTAGTTATCTTAAGCTAGGTCATGACAATCTTTCTCCAAACTAATTCTTACTCGGGCCAAGCGGTTAGGACGACAACTTAAAAATAATCATGATATAAGTTAATTTAAATTTTTATTCACTTTCAAATTATAAAAATAAATGAGGATGTTATATTCATTGATGTTATAAGGTGTATCACAAAAAAAGATTATCTCATTTGGACTGTTACTCTCTGATCTGTTTTACCGTGGAAAGGGTATGGGACATCATTAGTCTTCTCTCGGAGAAAACTGATCCCCAACCTGTCTGCAATTCTTATCTATCATCTCATCAGAGTCAAAGCATGTCACATCACGATCCTGCTGTTTCAGTGATGTGCATAACATCTGCACGATACAAGTCATGCGTCAAGTGGTTGCGATGTCAAGCTCAGCTGACAGAGCAAGGCAGCTGAACATTCCTTGTGAAGTCGATTGGCCTTAGCCGACCCATGTCACAAGCTACTCGTAAGAGCAGGCTACGGGTGCAGCTAGCTCTATAGTATGACCTCACATCACAGTAATGCTGATGCAGCTCGACAGCTTCGTCCTCTCGGTGGAGTAATGCATTTGTTGGCAGGAAAGAACACAAAGAAGTCTCGATGTTCCATTAGAACTCTTGTTTGCAAAGGAAGACGGAAAGGAGATTCTATGAATCTGATCTCATCTCAAAGATGAACCTTTTCTTCTTGTTTTCCTACATGTCTCTCTTTGTGCTTGTATGTCTTGAATGCTACGAACTAGCGAAAACAATTATGAACTATTTACATTAAATATTCCTCCATTTCTATTTTTCTGTGTGCTACTGTTTGTATTAAACGAGGAAAAGAGGTCATTTTAGCCCAACTTTATGCTCACCCAATATTGGCAAGTAATCTTTATGCCTTGGCCCTTCAAATAATCTTTTTTTCATGTCTCTTCTGTTAGATTGTTTCACCAACTAAAAGAAGAATAAATATTGATATTGAGATCAACAAGGCTGAGACCACTTTTGCTCCAAAAGAAGAGGTTTTCTGTGCCAGATAGAGGCTTGGCACGCCATTCTGGATCAAGATTCAAAGATTTCTCCAGTAACTCTTGCAGAGCTTCCAAGTAATCTTCAATATTAATACAAGAACTAATTGTTAATTCTAAAAACTCAACACCGATTGCTTATCATCTTAGCCTTGTTTAGCTGCTTTCACTTGCTTTCTCTAGGATTTATGTCAGTTGGCCGAGAAATATCTTTGTCCAGATTGTCTTGGACATGTCTTGAATCCAAACACTTCAGCAAGGCCATGGATACTGTGACATCCCGTTAGGCCAACCAATTCTTCTGCCTCATAAAATTGCTAGATTCACCTTCATCTGTTAATTTTAGACGCCAAACCAGCACAGGAATCCTTGTTTTGGGTTGCCGGTCTTTCGCCTGCAACTGGTGGTGCTTCATGTAATCCAAGTCTTTGATGAATCGTCTGTTGGTGATAATTTGACAGTGATATCTAGCTAACTGATGGCAACACAATTGTCTAAATCAATGCTCATCTTCAACTTGTGATTCCTATCTTCCTTTCCCTACTTCGAGCATTTGCATGCCAACAAGTACATCTCGGTAACAATTTCTGCCCTGACTGACCATCGGTCGGCTGCATGCATGGATCGGTCAGTAACAAATGTCTTCTTTGAGAACTCATTCTCACATCATGACTATGTTTGTTTTCACCATTCTTCATCGTCGTTTAGCTTTCGATTGGTATCACAGTTACAATCACCTACTTATAAACATGATTTTGTACATACCATTCAGTGTTCTTTTCCTGCCAAAGAAACAATTCTTTCCCTGCAATAACCATGAAGCATTTACTCACGGATTGGATGAAACTAAATGGTGATAGTTTGGTGATCTGTGAGAGGATAATTTATTTTGTCACTTCAGATTCGATCAGGTATCCACCAAACATTTCACATGGATTGGTTCCTGCTTCAGATACCTATCGAATTTTACGAAATCTTTACGACTGATGCATGAAATGGATAATTTCACCAAATGCAGTAAGCAATTTGGAAATATAATGATGCATGCCTAGGCATATGGTATCAAACTTTATTTCCAGATTGTAGAATGGCAAAGTTACCTGATATTTTCATTTCAGAATCCAAGCATGTCGAAACAAATGGATCCTTTCAGGGACTCCAAGCAGAGGAGTCAGACAGGTCAGTGATGAAATCTAAAGAAAGTGGACTTGCTTGTAAGGTTCATAAGATCCAAAAGATTGATACAAACAAGTGCAACTTGGTTTGCTTTATTTAGTCTGCAATCAAGTCGATGAAGATGCCGAAATGAAAAGGTCACCTCACCGAGCTTCTTCTCCATCTTTTGAACCTTAATTTGTCCATGAATATGGAGTGTGGACAATGGCCACTTGAATGTGGTAGCAATTACTGTGTAGAGTGGCGGTAGATGGGTGCATTTAATTGCTAATCAGTTGGGTGTTAAGTTGGTGAATTCATTGATCACCTTTCTATGCCAAACTTCTTGTGAGGGAGAAAGAATCTTGTGGGTTCTCCAAAAAGGATTTTTGTTTTCCTTTTCCTTTTCCTTTTCCTTTTTTTTTTCTTCTCTTCTGGAATAATGTGGGATCTTTCAAATTTTCTTTTCTTTGTATTTTTTGGGTTTCTAGGATACGACAGTCGAGCTACAATTGGGTGGGTGTCACCACCATCCACCTCAATTTTCAGATGGTGTTGAAGTTCCACCCACTTCTTCTTTTTCAAGAGTTGAAAGCTACTTTTCTCAGGCTCTCACCACCACCACCACCACCAAAGAAGTACCTCGTGCTACCTTGGAATCCCTATATAGAGCCCACAATGTCCGAGCACCAAAGTACCTTCCGGTGTCCAGGTCTTAGGAGAGATGGGATTGCTTCTCTGTCTACCTTTCTACCTCCTGCTCTCAGCAGCATCATCTCCCTTGAACGATGTTCCCAACAGCTCCTGCTCTGCCAACTTCATGGGTACTCTCTCTCTCTCTCTCTCACAATATATACATATATATATATAATCCACTCTGGCAAAAAAGTTTATGATGGTGTTGAACATATTATGTTGATCAGTCAACTTTTAGATGAGATGAATTGTCAAGAAAACTCAATACAGGTTCTTATCGAGGTAGGAAGTTTCAGAAATGTCTTCCAACGTTTTGATGCCTGATTACTTTCCATCTGCTTTATTTTCTTTTGCTTTACGAACCGAGAGGAATTAGATAATTCAGAAGAAGCTCAAACATCATTTTGATCATTGTAGTATTAGAAAGGAAGAGAGAGAACTTTTCTCGTCACATACTTCTTCCCTCGGTCCTCTGTTCCTTGCAATACTTTGGCAATTGGCATTCCATTCATAACAAGCGATTGATGAAGCTGTCTCTTGATCAGGCTGTTGACCAGGAAGCATTCAAGACTGGTCAACAGATAAGCTTCACATGGTTATGTGGAAACGACCAAATGGTGGCAAGTGCAAGTAATGGGTCCACGGTCAACCACCATATATATTCTTGTGTTGTCGACAACCAAGTCTAAAAAAGTCAACAAAAGAAGAGAGAGAACGAAATAAAAGTCATAGTAGTGTTTCTTCTATCCTCTGAACACATTTACACCTATCATATGCGACTCGACCGTTTTTATGATTGCTTGTGTTGACTAACATGGTACATGTAATGCGTTGACTTACTTGCCACACGCAGGTCCACTCCGCAACCTCAACAGCTCGGGCCTCCACCTCACTCTCCATCACCCCAGGAGCCCCTGCTCCCCGGCCCCCTTCCCCGACCTTCCCTTCTCCGCCATCCTCTCCCACGACGAGGCCCGCGTCCGATCGCTCGCCGCCCGGCTGACCAAGTCCATGCCCAAGCCCGTGTCCTCTCTCCTCCGGCCAGCCGCCATCTCCGTCCCCCTCTCCCCTGGCAATTCCATCGGCGTCGGCAACTACATCACCCGTATCGACCTCGGCACGCCTGCCAAGTCCTACGTCATGTTGGTCGACACCGGGTCCTCCCTCTCCTGGCTCCAGTGCTCCCCTTGCAGCGTGTCCTGCCACGCCCAGGTGGGCTCCGTATTCAACCCCGCGTCTTCCGCCACCTACCGCGCCGTCTCCTGCTCCGCGTCCGAGTGCGACAGCCTCGAGTCCGCCACTCTCAACCCTTCCGCGTGCTCCCAGTCCAATGTCTGCATTTACCAGGCCAGCTACGGTGACAGCTCCTTCTCCGTCGGTTACCTGAGCAAGGACACGCTCTCCTTAGGCTCCGGCCATAGAGTGGCTAACTTCGTCTTCGGCTGCGGCCAGGACAACGAGGGCCTCTTCGGGCAGTCCGCCGGCCTCATCGGCCTGGCGCGTAACAGGCTCTCCCTGCTATCTCAGCTTGCGCCAAGCTTGGGCTACTCTTTCTCTTACTGCCTCCCCACCACCGGATCCACCGGATACCTGTCGATCGGCTCCTACGAACCGGGGCAGTACTCATACACCCCCATGCAGTCGAGCTCGTTGGACGACACCTTGTACTTCGTCAGGCTCACCAGCATTACCGTCGGCGGGCGAGGTCTGCCGGTGTCGTCCTCGGCCTACACCGGTACGCCGACGGTCATCGACTCGGGGACGGTCATCACGCGGCTCCCGTCGGACGTTTACGACGCATTGAGCAGCGCGGTGGCAGCAGCGCTGAGGGGCTACCCGCGGGCGCCGGCGTACTCGATACTCGACACCTGCTTCAAGGGGGGCCTAAGTAGGCTGGCGGTGCCGGCGGTGGAGATGGTGTTCCAGGGGGGCGCCACGCTAAGACTGGCGCCCAGGAACGTGATGATCGACGTGGATAGCTCGACGACGTGCCTGGCGTTCGCGCCCTCCGGGAGGGTGGCGATCGTCGGCAACAAGCAGCAGGAGACGTACAGCGTGGTTTACGATGTGGGCAGGTTGAGGATTGGGTTCGCCGCCGGTGGCTGCGGCTAAGATTGTGGCTGTGGTGCTTGCAGTGTGATATGATGTACGGTGGTGTGCTATGGTATAAAAATGCTAAAGCTGGGAGGTTGGGTGATGTATAACTGGACAGTAGAAATACTTGTTTGGTGCATCCTGATGGAATCTAGCGTTCCACAATAATACGATTGTGGGGATTGAGTCACCGCCACGTCTACGCTAAGGAAGTCAGACGTGGCCGTGACAGTATTAAATAAATGGATCTCGTTGTTTCATATCTCGCAACGTTTATTATAGACAGAGCACCTTGTGGTCACAGTGAGACCACCGGCGTGGCAGTGACCTCCCAGTTGTCGCATTCGGACTACTTGTAGATGCCGTTGGTCAATGTTATTCATGATCATGGTAATGTGGCCCATTTATGCTACGGCACACACAAGGCCCATTGCTGCATTGTTACTGAGCAACAGTGTCAGGATCACATCATGTGCACCGTGTCATTTCCTACGTGTCCGAAAGCACAAGTAAATATGATACATTTCTCCTAGAATAAATTTACTGCTTTATGTAATTGTCGCTATCTAGATATCCACTGCACATTGAAGAGATGACAAAACAACCATCACAGGAGGAATAGCAACTCATGATATATATATATATCAGTATAAAAGAAGAACAAGTTATAAGATGGTGGTAAATATCATGGTTTGTATCCAAAGTTGGTTCACCAATTAAGGTATAGCTTATCATTGTAATTCTAATATTACGCAGGGTGGACATCATGTACTGCTAATTGCCCAGCAAAGTTTCCAAGTCTTCTTTCTCCTTATTGCAGCAAGCCTACCTAGTCTTGCTATTACCAGTGAGGAGTAGCGAGTAGCAACCCTTGGTCATCAGCTAGAGGATTCTTATCCCATGGCATATTTCTGGGTCCAAGATCGGGCGGTTGCCTCATACTTGACGCGATCAGTCTTGTACATGTGAGCAATTTCAGGAACCAATGGATCATCAGGGTTAGGATCTGTCAAAAGTGAACTGATGGATAGGAGCACCTGCATAACATCGTGTAACATGCATGTATCAGTGTTGATTACCAAACTTCCTTAATTAAAGCGTCAAGAAGCAAAACTGTAAGATGGCAATCTCACATCTTGCCAACTCAAGTGACTCTCTTACAATACTGACAATGCAGAACTAGCTCTAATATAAAATTTACTCGCTGCTACGACCTATATCCATTTACAGTATTCATGTCCCCCCTGAGTTTGATATAATCCATTCTTACCACTGGCCTTCTCCATTCCAAACAATATAAAGCATTATTACTTCACTCATGACGTGTCCATTTACATTCATGTTCGCAAATTTGACATAACCCATTCTTCCCATTGGCCTTCTTCTCCATTCCAAACAATACAAAGCATTATTGCCTTGAACTTCGACTGATACCACTGTAAACCTCTAGGATAACCCATGGTTTAACATATTCAATGTCATAGTCAACATAAGTTGCTACCTGTTTTACCTACCCAAAAATCATTATATCTACAAGAGGATACCCAATGTTGTGACATAAGTCAGAGCACAGATTGACAAAAACATTTTTCGTAAACCGACTTAGAAGGCCATAACCACCATTACTTAACCCTAAACTTAGCCACAGGCAGTTTATATTCCAAAAATCTAACTAACCTGGAACTTCAAAGCAAAATTGATGGGAAAGTACATACAACTTGAGAGAGGCAACAATATCTGAAAGAAGTGCTCAAACAAATTAGAATCACCTTGGATATTGTCA
This sequence comes from Musa acuminata AAA Group, assembly GCF_036884655.1. NCBI lineage: Eukaryota > Viridiplantae > Streptophyta > Magnoliopsida > Zingiberales > Musaceae > Musa > Musa acuminata. The sequence continues at coordinate 41,363,312 of NC_088354.1, read as the reverse complement.
GAGCAGGACTCCACTGCTCCTTTAAGATGTCAAGGCAGATGCTTCCATTGCTGTTGATATTCGGATGATAAACTTTGGTGCGAAACGAGACCTGAAAATTATTATATGACCAAATTTCCCAATGTGATATGTGGCATTGCTATCATAAAGAGACTAGACTTCATTCAATATTAACCACATAAAACAAGTATCGCTTCTGTTTAGATTACATGTTTCACACTCAATTTGTCAAGATTCTGTAGACCAATGTTAAGTTACATGCACATGCCCAGATTAGTTAACATCACATAATAAATTAGCATATATAATTACTACTTTGGCAAAGCAGTGAATGGTAAACCAGATTCTAATTAGCATTCCAAAAACACACATAAAATTGCAAGATGATTAAAGATCAGCCAATGCCAAAATGGATTTGACCACATTCCTATTAGAAAACAAAAGCCATCCTTCATCTGGCTGTAAAGTTTAACCTCAGGTTATGAGCTGGCACAACACAATCAAATATGACTTAGCCAATATCTACATGACGGTAACAGTAATGGCCGATCACTGATATCCAATTATTATGGGGTTCATTAATCTTCTAGGCCTCCAGCAAACCCAGTAAGAACTCTTGGGCTAAAGACGCATCAGTTAGTAGGCTATTCTTGGCCAAACAAAACCAGGGTCTTACAGTAGATAGTGATTGACATAGGACAACCCATAAGAATGCTGAGATCAAGGAATCCCCTTTTCACATTTATGCTCTGCCACAATACTCTCCACTTAGTCTTGTTGGGACTGAACTGTCTTCATCTTCATCATTAATTACATCTTTTACAAGGCTTTTTATATTCCCTTTAATGATGTCTCAATATTCTTATGTCATTATTTATTTATAATGGACTTCACATAAAAAGGGGAAAAAGCAAGAAGTGAGAAAATATAGAAAACCAAAAATATTGCACAAACTGCCACTATTTCTAACTACTCGAAGCTAGGGAAACAGGCGTAGAATCTCCACTATCACAGGAAGTAAAGATATTGCAATATGGATGTCTCATAAAAAAATCTAGAGACAATTCAGGGAAATGCACCATTTGAAGCAATCACTATAAGGATTAGAGGACAAGCATTTATTCCATAGGTAACAACCAACAACAAGCTGTAAAGTCGCAATTATTTGTGTCAAGTACATGGACCACCACTAAACTTAATGTAGAGCGATATCACTATTTAACGACAAGCAATCAAACCTCTTTTTGTGATTCCAGTGAACTTTTCTTAGGTCTTCATATCCTAGTTTCTCAAAACTAACCTTAATCGGAAATGCTCATCCAACTGCGCTAACCATTGGTATCCTTTGAACATGTTTAAAATGGATTTACCTTATTTTATCCTCCAGAGGAGCTATAACTAGTTGTTAGTGAATACAAAATATTTCTTATTCTATACTTTCTCGAGTACAAATTCAGCTTAACAGTTTCATTTCAATGACAACCTTTTTTAACATGTTTCCTATTCAATCAACATACCAGTTCATAAAGCATGGCTGGCCTATGTTATATGATTTATGTTAATTAACAGGGACAAGATCACAAAAATTCCCAAAGTAGAGAATAGCTAGTACTTTAACTGTCTCATAGGATTTTCCTTTTAATTCAAGAAAACTCAACAATCACACAAAACTGTCAAAGCCTATATCCTTTAACCATATTGCTTTACTCTGTTAGATAGTAAAAGTAATGGTCATTATGAAGGCAATGTCTCCATGCATAAGATAACCACATAGAGAAATTAGATAGGTACACAGATTATGCTGAAGTAGTTACCTTGGGTGGCTTGAATGGGTAATCAGGTGGAAAGTGAATATTCACAAGAAATATACCACCTGCAAATGGGCTATCAGCTGGTCCCATGATGGTCGCCTGCCAGTGGAATATGTCCTCAGCCACAGGGCCTATAAAATCAACAAATATGTAAGACAAACCTCTCATTAATAGATTCCTAACAGCTTGCAAAGAAAATGTGGTGATTCACATATCATGCTAAAGACCTTAAAAGAAAGTCGAATGTCTATATCACATTTTGAGGGAAAAGGATCAGAGGCATGGAACTATAAGAACAGGAATTCAATATTTCATCATATTGCTGCTAACTAGACCGAGATTTAGTGACAATTTATCTAAAATTGCTAATAAAACTGAACAGTCCTATGTCGGAATAAGGGCTAATTTTATGTTTCAATGAGCCCCAAAGAGTGAGTTATTTGTGGTCACCATGGCTTTCACTATATTATTTTTTCCATTAGGGACAACAGCGAATGTCAAGCTGCTGATTTGCAGCTCATTTACCAGAAAACATGCTTATAAAACATAATTGTAAGTCTAGATACACATAAGATTGTATAAAAGCAAAGAATATATGAATGTATGTTTTGAATAATATAAAAAGATTGTGCTGATCCATGTTACTAAATTTTGAACAGGCTTCAAGAACATGGAAATGACAGCAAGAACGTGCTCAAGAATAAAATAATTACATTTACAAAAGCTTGATATACCATAGTGAAAATTATGGTCATATCTCATGATAAATATTTATAAGTAATTCACCAGAATTCCTAATCTGTTCATCAAAAGATATTATATTTTAGTCACATACTGCTTGAATATAGAGAGGTTCAAGGTAATAATAATGTATGAAAAATGAATATAGTTAATTAATTAGTAATAATAATTTTTGTTACAAATAATGTATCCAATCATATATTCATCTCATCTAATTCATAAGTAGCATCATTATTAAAAAAAAAATTCTCCCAAAGAAGTATTCATAAAGTGTCCCCCTAAGTGAACAATATCAATTCCTTTCAATAATTAACAAAATTAGGATAATTAAAGAAAACATATACATGTATCCAAGAAATATCCAAGGAATATTATATCCAACATATAACCAATACACAGAGCAAGTAATTAGAAGTATCCATGTTCCAATAAGTGTATAAAAAGCCATGAGAAGCAAAGGATTACCAACATATCATTTGATATTCAATTTATGTAACTAACTAATAAGTAGGAACTGTGACTTTAGTGCCTGCCAAACAGTAACATAACACCTACTGATGGGCATGATATTCAAGATGCTTAATGCATTCACATTATCATCTACGAGATCACTTAGCTATGTAAAAATGAATAGACCACGACATAAGTACCTTTATATGCTGGATAAATTACAAAATGTTAATATTGCTTTCTCACGGTTAACAACACGTTTGAGCTAAAGACTTTCCCTAGAAAATGCTTATGCAACAAGAGAACACAGCAACGCTGTATATACAAACAAGAATACAAAATGTATGCAATGAACAAACAACAATAGAACACGTGGAGAGAGAGAATCATCTACATGAAAAATCAAGAAAAGCATGATGACCAAACGGAGTAGAATTGCTACAGAAGAGAAGCTAACAACAGAAAGAAATTGCAAATAAAACTAACAAAAGGAATCATAAAATTAATTGCACAATTAGCTGAACAGGAAACCAACCCGCGCTGCAAGATGCAGGAGGGTCCTTCTCCAGGTCCTTCAACTCCTTCATGATCCTCTTGGAAGCCATCAGTATCCGATCAAATCACGAACTAAGACAAGACCTGCAACGGCAAGACAAAAGGAACGAACAGAAACAACATTCAGCACAAAGCAACATACACCCGCGAAATAGGACAAGCACGAAAAAGAAGAAAAAAAAAAAGGATTTTACGAGACAAGAAGCATCTGGAAACCGCTGCAGAAAAATCGAAAGAACGCGCACAAGACGATCCAGGGAAGAAAACCCTCGAATGCAATCAACGAACGCAAGGGGGGAAATAGAGCAAGACCAATAAATCAGCCACAGGAACACGAGAAAGATCGACCGCCACAATATTAAATTGGAGAGGGATTCGTACGGTATAGAGGCAAAGGGTCCGCGTCTTAGGGTTTCCTTCCGTCACCTGCGGAGTTCGCCGTCTCCCCCAAATAAACGAGGCCTGTTATTAATAGCGCAAAGGAGTCACAATTCTAATTTCTGTCAAAATCGATTTCCAGTGAACTTGATGATTTCATCTTGGCCGTCTGACGTGTGTTCGGTTAGCGTTCTAATTAGAGGTCAACAGCAAATGAAGGCATGAAACCTTTAGTAGTGAGATAGCAGGCATCTCCCCCGCAATCGCAGTCAATCGCCACGTCAAAGCTGACATGGCATATCGGGAGCTCACATGGTGCACACATGCGATCGTGACACCTCGGACTTGTACGAGACAGTCACCTACACCCGCACTATCAACACACACCCATACGAGACAGCCAACTACACTCGTGTCGCCCAAGGTTGTACGAGACAACACCATAGTACAGAGCCGCTCGAGAACATGTGAAGCGACATCGCGTGGCATAGAGTCGTGCAGGTCGGTCAACGTTGTGCGAAGTATACGGACCAATCGCCCAAGGCATCGACGACTATTAACGGACCGTGAACGACCGGCCCTCGATTACAAGTATAAAAGCTGAACTCCTAGCCAGCGTTGAGGGTCGGATCTTTGACACTCAAATCCACTACATCACTACCATACTAACTTAAGCTTCGGAGGTGTCAAGTCGAGATTCCTTCTCCCGACTTCAGCCTATGTGCAAAAGCCCAGCAAGGAAGGAAAAACAATGCCCAGCTCTATCTTGGATTGGCTCGACAGACAACGTCCTGATCCGACCTAACGCCGACTCTCTCCAGTTAGGAAGCCATGTTGACAACCTTGCACACTCGGATCAGATCGAACCATGCTGACAACTCGGGCACGACGTGAAGTTGCATAATATTTTTTGGCACTAGAAAGAAGACCCGATGTCATAAGAGCATCTACCACCGAACAACCCCAACGAACGCCCTCGCAAGGGGGCACCCGCCACCATCTTCACCTTCGGCCTAGAGGGTAGCTCCCCACTCTCCTGCATGTGGACGAAAGCGCATCAACTCAGACTCCCGGGTGCTATTGGTGTTTGTTCAATGATCCTGGGCTCTCGCCTCCTAGGGCTGGCGTGGGGTAGTTGGTCGTCTTCGCTGAGGCGTTCCTTAACTTCACCCACCAGGTGCAAGCATTGGTTAAGATGATGCAGACCATCACACCCCTCATACCCTATCTAGCTGTACAGACGACTCTCCCCCCACGGTTATTGCCCGTGATCTAACCTACGCTTATCCCTACATGATGCCACCCTAGTTGACTAAGCACCTCTGCTCCATATGCCCATCCCCTAACTAGGGAGCAATCGGGAGACCCGAGGCCAATGGCAGAGCGTAGTGCCCATGTGCCTAGATGTGCTACCTCGACCTTCCCCAAAGCTGACACCCTATTGTTCGACTCGACAAACAACTCATTCCGGGCTTAGTTACAATTGGTGAATCGACGCCTAAACGAGGTTCAAAGGGAATTCCACAAGTCTAAGGAGGAGCTCGAGAAAAGTACCTCGATTGGGTCTCCCTTTGCCCAAGAAATTCAAGACAAGCCTATCCCCCTCAATTTCCACCTCCTGACATCGGAGGCCTATGATGGTGGCTCCGATCCAATGGAGCACATCGCTGCCTTCTGGGCCCAAATGGCCTTATACGACACTTTTAATGCCTTGATGTATCTAGCATTTCCTACCACCCTTCGAGGCCCGGCTTGGATGTAGTACAACTGATCGAGGTTGTTCTCGATCTCGTTTTTTGATCATCTTGCAAGGGAATTTGAGTTTCACTTCATGGCCAAGGGAATTTCCTACCACCCTTTGAGGCTCGTGGCCATGCTCCTCGGGCTAAGGTAGAAGGAGTACGAATCCCTCTCCCTCTTCGCCACTCGCTTTGCTAATGTGATCCGAGGGGTTCCAGATGCCCACCCCTTATTAGTTATACAGGCGTTCCTAATGGATTACAACCTTCAAGGTTATTTTGGTCACTGGTCTAGAGGCCACCAGTAACTATTCCCCAGATGCTCCAGTGGGCTAGCTAATATGTTGCTGCTGAGGCACTAGTGATAGGAAAGCATGAGGAGTCGCACAAGAGGCCCCGGTAGGAGCTACCCTAATGAACAGACTAGGGAAAGAAGAAGGCCCGCCATAACGAGGATGGAAGTAGATGAGTCTGAGGCGTGGAGATTAAAAAAAAAGGCCTACTATGGCAAAACATGGGCCCAAGTCGTGCGTCTCGGCTAATCATGAGCTTGAGTTACGTATCTCGACCATTCAAGAGCCTTAGTTACGTATCTCGACCAATTATGAGTATGAGTCATGCACCTCGGCCAAATAGTGTCCGAATCATGCACCTTGGCCAAGAAGTGTCTTAGTCATGCATCTCGACTAGTCAGGAGCCCGAGTTACACATCTCGGCGAGTCAAGAGTCCGAGTCATGCATCTCGGCCAAACATTGTCTAAATCATACACCTCGGCCAAACAATACCCGAGTCATCAGCCAAATAGTGTTCGAGTCATGCACCTCAACCAAACAGTGCCCGAGTCATGCACCTCGGCCAAACAATGCCTAAGTCTTGCATCTTAATCAGTCATGAGTCCGAGTCGTACACCTTGGCCAAACAGTGTCCGAATCATACACCTTGGCCAAACAGTGTCCAAGTCGTGCACCTTGACCAAACAGTGCTCGAGTCATGCACCTCGGCCAATTAGTGTCTGAATCATGCACCTCGACCAAACAGTACCCGAGTCATGTATCTTGGCCAGTCATAAGTATGAGTCGTGCACCTTAGCCAAATAGTGTCTAAATCATGCACCTTGGCTAAATAGTGTCCAAGTCATGCACCTTGGCAAAACAGTGTCCGAGTCGTGCACCTCGACCAAACAGTGCTCAAGTCGTGCATCTTAGCCAGTCATGAACCCGAGTTACATATCTCGACCAGTCAAGAGCCCGAGTTACACATCTTGGCTAGTCAAGAGCCCGAGTTACACATTTTGGCTAGTCATGAGTCTAAGTCATGCACCTCGGCCAAACAATGTCCGAATCAAGCATCTCAATCAATTAGTGCTCGAGTTATGCATCTTCGCCAATCACGAGCTTGAGTTACGAATCTCGGCTAGTCATAAGCTTGAGTTATGCATCTCGGCCTATAATGAGCCCGAGTTACGAATCTCGACTAGTCATGTGCTCGAGTTACGAATATCGGCCAATCATAAGCTCGAGTTATGAATCTTAACCGGTCATGGGCGTGAGTCATGCATCTCGATTAGTCATGAGCTTGAGCTACATGTCTTTACCAATCAGTGCCCAAGTTATGCATCTCATCGGGTCAGCGCCAGAGTCGCTGAGTCATGCGTCTTGTCCAAACATGGCCCGAACTACGAATCTCTACCAGACAAAAGGCTTGCGGTGGTAGGTAAAGGAAATAAAGGCAAGCCTCTTGGTTCGAAGGGGGTCTACAATAAAGGAACCCACACACACAGTGAAGCTGTGGGTTTGACCAGAGAAAGCACCAAGCCGTACCTCAGGCCCCTCCATGAGGAACTCAAGGCACGCCTCTTTGAGGGGGGAGAGAATATGACAGGGCATATTCTGGCATCTCCCTCGCAATCGCAATCAACCGCCACGTCAGAGCCGACATGGTGCCTCGGAGCTGACATGGCACGCACACGCCAACGTGTTAAGTCCACATGCACTCAGACATTCGACTTGATAAGTGTATTGTATATTGTATTTGTAACCTGCACAACCAATCAGAAAACCTGATAACTGATTAACGATAAATAACAAAGAGAACAAGCCTAGCACAGATAAAAAGCATACGGCACTCGGGATAAATGCGTCTGAATCTAAACAGAAATTTTCAGCAGGAAAACAAGATTGATGAGGTGTGAGCACAAGTGGAAGGCTAGAACTGTCAAATACACCCAGTTAACCATATTCTAGATTGCAGATCCAGTTGCTGACATGTATCACCTGGATGCTGGATAGAACTGAGGAGGTGGTTTCCTAAATCTCTAGGGAGAACATATTGTCACCTAATAAAACAGAGGGGGAGTCAGCTGATATTCTTAGGGGGAGGAACATGATTCTGATACCAGGTAGCTAGCAATCTGCTCATCACACTACTTCAGCTGCAAAAAACTGCAGTTAGGGAACCTAAAATCTTATAAGAAAAGAGTAAATTTTATGTATCAAGTTATTGTCTGTCCTCTGGGATTCTTATGTGGGTAGATTCTGCTAGGTCAATCAGCAAATCCTCATTTGACAAAGGAGGAAAGAGAGAGGGGGCGACCTGCTACTATGACAATTGACAAATAGCTTCAATGATACTTAAGCAGGAGAAGCTTTCGAATTACCCACAGACTCATGATGAAAATTTATTTTGAAGCTCTGAAAGTTGCCAGACTAGGCAGCACCTCTGTGATTGATCCTTCATTCTTATATTTATTTACCTGAACAAAGACATTATAAGCTTTCACCTTAAATGGCTTTGACTATTTATATATAAAAAAATAAAGCAAATTCTAAGAAGTAAAACTACTATATAGTATATACAACTTACTAATCCCTAAAACTACTAAAAGAAAACAAAACAACTATAAGAAAACAACATGTAAAAGGCTCTTTAGTTTCCGTACCAGCTCCTTGTGGAAAGATATACAGCTCTGATTAGACTTGACAAAGCACATAATGGACCAGGTTTCAGATATATAACATATTCCTAACCCCTAAAAGGGCATTTTAAAATCATGCCAACCTACTCTTGAAGTACGAGAGAGATGAATTGTGAAATACAGTACAGGCAATTTATACCATCAACATCCTTTTCCCAGATCTAAGATCAAGGTTTCACAATGCGCAAGAAGCTTACTCTTAAGTTTACTCAAGAAGATCTTAAGAGTCTTAACAAGCCTCATGGCCAAAGATACATAATCTAAAACTGTTCCATTATAGCGGCATTAATGCAACATGAACTATAGAAAGACAAAACTATTTGCATGAGAATTATAAAAGAAATTCCGAGGAACATCAATGATTAAAGCATAAGGATATAAGAGAGAGAAAAATAGAGACCCTTACCTTCAAGGATGGTATTAGAGCATAAACTTCATCAACGGTCTCAGGACAAATGTTTCCGATCATGCATATCTGTATTAAGGTCAAAAGAAAACTAATATAGATGTGCCACTGAGTCAAAACAAGTAATTAAATAACAGTTGCACTTCAAACCTCGGCTTCAGCAACCCCGTTCAGCTTCAAAGTTCTATCACCTAAGTTATGGGCCAACAAGAAGTTTTGTCCAATAGAGCAAATGACAGAATACACAAGCTAACTGATATATGTTAATAATTAAAGGATACCCTAAGACCGGTTTCATGGACTGGACATTTGTGCAGTGACCATTGATCTTGGAGTACTGCAACGCTTTGCTAAATGACCTGAAAGAGAAAAAAGACATCATTGATCCAAATACCTAATTATTTCAAAAATAAACCAATTAATCGGAAAAAAATACAAAATATAATTCCTAGGCAATTTGATCTTTGGATCCATAGACAGAACAGTCATGTGTTGCTGCATTTCTTGTAAAATTTCTGCTGCTTCACAATTCATTGACAATCTAGAGCCCTTTGGAAGTTCAAAAAGAAAATAATGGAAAAAAATCGCCAAATTAAGATATAATCTAGACTTGTCTAGCTGAGAATGAGATGCTATGGTATATGATACCAACGTTGAGGTTTTGAACTAAAATCATGTGAGATTATGTCAGAAGTTCATAAGGAAAACATAACTGTTTCCCTTGGTTTAATATCTCCTCGGTCCTGCTTGCTTCTTATTAAAAGTGATCATTCTAGAAACATATTTTGTCAGCTTACTAATAAGTAAAATTATGGAACCAAATGTTCAATCTTACAAGCATCATTATATTTTCATCAACAAAAACACATATAGAACATAACAACATCAAAGCCACCTACCACAAAAGAAAATTCTGAAGAAACCCTTTCCTCAAGATAGATAAAATATATTAAGTTGCTAAAGTAAAGTGGTAATATGGCAACCTTCATTGCTTTCCATAAATAGCATTAAGTAACAAACTAATAGTTACCGTCCTATTTGACATGGCAACATATAAGCTGTCAATTACTTACTAAACGTCATCATCTTGTAAGTAACATGGCATTAGCACTGAAGGATGTAGACAAGAAACAAGTTGGCTTATGTAATAAAGCAAGTCAAAGAAGGGAAGCATGCAAAGAACTGATCAATATGAATACCTAGCACCAAAAAATGTCAAAAAGTTGCACAAAGTTAATGGTTCTTAACAACCAAACCACTGCATCAAACAGTATGTGTGATAAGTTTTGGATCTTCGACACTGTTTTAACTTTTAAGCACATACAATTGTTGGAAATGTCTAATATTGGAAGATACAAAGCTAAAACCAAGATTAATAAGTTAGCCGTAACTCATAAGAATTGGATAGACTTACGCAAACATGGAAGCACAAATTATGTGGTTAGCATTGCATGAACTATTCACAACATGCTATCAAATGCTTATTCTAATGCAGAATTTCAGAACATGGGACTACAAGAAAGATGCCACTGGATAAAAAAGTTTGATTTTCGCAAATAAGTGCTCGACGGTGAAAATAATTTTGGATTTAGGCGCTGATGGAAGTCGGAAAAGGAAGTTTCCAGGTTTACCTAACGAACAATGGTTGTACGAGGCATTTACTCGGTTGTTTGAACTTGAGTAACGTGTTAAGCTCATAGTAACCATCGAAATGCTACACATATCATGTTTCTACCTCAAGGGGAAGGCAGACGATCGAAAAAACTACAACATTTCCCCTAAGTCATTCTTAGATTTCAATCAACAAATCCGACTTTTAAAACGTATACTAGACGTTACCTACAGAGAGATGGAAGTATAATCAAGGAAATCTAAACCTTGCTTTGGGGACGCTGATTTGGGAGCAGCTTTCCCTCTCGGGAAGGAAGACACCTTACCTCCTTTCTCTGCCATTGACGGGCGTGGACCCAAGACGACTCCCGGTGGAGAGTAGGGGCTTCTCCAGCAACAACCCTGGCGCTCCATCTTTCTGAAGGGGGGATTCAGAACCAACACAAACTGCGAGCAGACCAATGTGGGGATCGATTCGCACCGCCTACCGTCCGATGCCGAGGCTTCCCTGTCGCCACCCACTGCGAACCCCGTCGTCTCCTCAAACCGAAATGGACACTCTCGATCTTACCATCGCGAGAGCGGTTGCTCTTCCAAGTCATCGCAAGATCGTGATGGAACTTATGATACCATCTCGACCGTTCAATTGTCCTTTCAAATCTTGGCCGTTCAATTTCCTATTCAGAGCCTCTTCTTTCCTGACATCAGTATCGACACGCGATACGATAACGCGAACATAGATAGCATTCTACAGTCTCAAAAAAGTGACCTTTCTTCTCTGCAAACAGGCATAGAGCTGCTTCCTCTCGATGTAGTCCTTTGGTTATGGTTTCTTACATCAGCCTAAGGCCATGCTAAGCTGCTTTCTTCGATATAGTCCTTTGTTCATGGTTTCTTTGATCACCCCAAAGCTATTTCGTGTCGTATATATATGAAGAAATATTACCATGTGAATTCACATATGTATTCCAAGGACTAAACCAGAACACAAAGTTTGAGCTTCCTTGGTTGGTAGGCAAACCTGCAGATTTGAAACAGGTGACATCAATAGCATGCTTGGCTTCATGGATTGTTACACCTTCATTTTCTGGTTCTAAACCCCTAACATCTCCACTTATCAACAGGCAGCAGGAGACCTAAGAAGGTGCCACTACAAATTAACTAGCAAAAGTATTTAAGATAATGGAGATGACAGTATAAAGAAAGGAGCCATTTTCCTTGGAGAACTGGTGCAACTCACTATCTCTAGTAGATTCTTAGGATATCAGGGTGGACTAGAAATAACCTTGGAGTCACTGTAAGATCAGCAACACTTGCTCAATCAGCTGTGATGTCGATCTGTAGACAAAATTTCCCAGATTTCGGAATGTCTTGCAAAGTTTGGGAATAAGAAGACATGTGACTGCAATGAATTAGAACTCAGTTAATCGAAGCAAAAGATTTAATGATTCAGAATTCAGTCCTGAAGTAGTGCATGAAGACTAAGCCTATCCAAGCATTGATGTTTTCTGGAGCAGAGAGCAGCCTTTCACCCTTCTAGTGCAATATGTTTGCTTATTATGGAAAGCTCACCACCAATAATTGCCACCATCCGTAAGAGATCTCAAGTCTCAACTGGGTGTCGCCGCCTTTTCTTCCAAGATCCTGTTGCATGACGAATCTGATATGTGCAGCCACTGTATGCTACAGTCCTTACTCTGTCCTCATCTGTCTAATTATATGATGTAAGCATCATATTCCATAAAGAGATGAAGTGTTGCATTTTGCTGACTCCTTCAACTTATGCGTGCATTCAACTTGGTTAAGTTTAATGTTCTTCGAATGATTAGTGCTCACAAAAAAGGCCATAGGGAGAGCCAGTTCATATATAATTTTACCAACAAGATATCTAGATTTAATACTGCGTTCTTTTTTGTCTATCAAACTTGTTGTGACTGCAATCAAAATGGTATTCCAAGAATTAATTGATTGAACACCAGAAGGAGTGCAGTCATATATGTTTCAGAAACTAAAAGTTTATCCTTCTGCATGGAGCCTTCATTAGATGGAATTCTGACTGACAGTTCAAGCTGAATCATGTTGCAGAGAGAGCAGAGGGATGAGGAAGTGAAGGAAGAACACTAAACTCTCTCCCTCAGTGAAACATGCCAACAGATTCATGGAGTCCCATAAACTCTGAATCCAACTCTCATCTGAGCAGATTTCTTCTTGATTTTGCGGAACACAATTTATCTTCGGCTTGTATGTTCTTCAACTTGTTCTGAAGCTTGGTTTCTTCATCTCTAAGTTGGGCATTCTCATGGAGGACCTGATCGTGCTCTCTAATGACGCGGTTTAGATCATCAAGAAGCTTCTGGTTCGTGGACCGGAGATGGACAACCAGCGACCACAGCTCGCTGAGTTGGTTCTGCTTTCGCATGCGCGACCGGCGTGCGGACTCTCTGTTGGATATCATCCTCCTCTTCCTCCTCTCCTCTGCCAGGTTCAGCTGGTACTCCTCGGCCTCGACGATCACCATGTGAGAGTTGAGACCAGAGTTTGAAAGACTGAGCTCTTGCAATGGCATGCTTTGGACTTGGTTTGAAGAGTAACATCCGAAGATATTGCCGAAGTAGAAAGAGGGGACGTCGCTGTGAGCCATGTGGTAGTCAGTCTGGAAAGAAGGCAGATCTGAGGGTGAAAGGTATCTAATGCTGGCAATTTCACCTCGATGCATGGCTGCAACAATACAAGATGGAAGAGAAATCTTTGGAGGGGTTAAGAGAGCTGCTGGACTGAGATGTTTTAGTGAAGAGGAAGGAAGAATGAGGGGAATTCAGGTTAATTTATAGTGAGGGCGTGCTCAGCATTCTGGTATTTTAAGTTCCTACTCTTGTTAAAGAGAGCACAAACACACACATCAGTGAGGTCACCTTCCGGTTTGATGGATGCCAAGCAACGCATGCATGCATTTGATTCATGTCTTTGACATGCATGCAATTTCACATTAACAGCTAAAACTTACCATTTAAGTTTGCTGCTGGTTGGCTTGCGTCCACTTCAAGAAAATAAAGAACAGAAAAGTTATTTGGATGATGGATGACAGGATGATAGGCATCTGAAACAAGAAGCTATGAGAGCACTGTGGGTGTGGGTCAGACCCTCATGCAATGTGGGAAATGCTTTATAGAGGAGCAAGTCGAAAAGGAAAAGGAAAGAAGAGGTGAGAGGAACGTGTTATTAGTTTATTCTTGTTCTGAGCATGGCTTAATTCTGGCTGAGGGACGCAATTGAGGTCACTTTCTGTAAAGGAGAGAAATTAGTCTATCAATTAGAAAGTGATCCATTGCTATGGACCCCCTAACTTTGAATGGGATGCATGATTAAGCGCCTAAAAGCTTATTGCTCAGTAAGTTATTGCATCTTCCAAGTACTTCAAAGGGATTTCATCATATATATGTATATCTTGGGTTTTTTTTGGTTCATTAGAAGATCTCCTTATCTTTGCAGTTGATTATTCCTAAGTTCTTGCATCTTTGAACATTCAGTCAAAAGCCTGCTTTATCTTCTTCTTTCTAGACTTTCTAGATTCTTATTAGCTTCATGACATGCAAACCGCCCTTCCCCACATCCAAGTCAAGATCCTATCTGTAGCCTCTGAGTCTGTTTCTCTATTGGTTTTATTAGCTTTGCTTTCAAGCTTGCTCAGTAATCACTTCATAACATCTAGCATTTGCTACGGCCACTCTGAGTGTGGTGCATAATCTTTATCATTTTATGGATGCTTTTGTCCCTTTAGATTGGAATCTTTACATTGCTGCATTTGTCTGGTATCGTCTCTCGGGAGTATCTTGACATTTCTCACAGTTTATCCTACCAGCACGAACAGATGGCCACTCTCGAGTCTTTTCTTCCTCTGTTCAATGTTACATGAAAAGGTACCGGAAGAATGGTGTTTGATTGCCTTAGGCCTTAGCTGACATGACATTCTTCATCCTGATACAATACACCTGCCCTTTCTTTGTTTAGTTGTTTGACTGGATCTGCTGTAGTTAATGAAGAAAAAGAAGAGGAGCTTTTGATCCTAGGTCTGCTCATCTTGTAATCATCATGTGTAATGCAGCTCAGTTGGCAGTCACTAGTCTTTCAAAGCATCTAAGAATGAACAGCAAATAGAAGCATTCTATCAGCTGAGATAATTTTGACAACATGGATATATTGTGGTTTAAGAAACTCGAAAAAAAGAATGGCATACCAATTTTGATCTTCACTTATCGGTTTCAGACTGGTATAGGGACGTAAACCAGTCTTCCAAACAGTTCATATCTGGTCTAGATCTACTCAACTTTTGACTATGTAGGAAAAGGATGCTGATTTGACAAGTGTAAATTATACATGAATTCTGAGCTTTCAAGCTGGCTAATATTGCATAAAACCATGCTTGTTGATCTGAAGTTCTTAGCTGAATTGAGTAACTGATATTCTAGGTTGATAAACTTGATGGGAGTATCTCTTGCAAGAGACAGTAGTTGTTTGGAAAAGAAGAGGCGACAGCACTCTTCCTGATCATACTTGAAATGCTGGCGTGTTCATTTTCGATTGCAGTTGCTATTACCACTTCATAGTGTTCATAATTCAATCATAAATGATAAATGTCCTCCTCCTAGAGGCTCTTCAAATTTTTGACTTCAGCATGCAGCTGCTTGCTTGCTCTGATGTCATATGCATCAAAGATTCTTGTTTTTTTTTTGTGTTTCAGCTATAAATCTCTGCAGTTGCCCAAAAAACTTCACTTTCATTCTCAATTTAGTTTGAAGGTATATACTGATTTCATCCTTGTGTGGTAAATAATTCTCCAGCAAGCAAAACTCCAATGAAGAATCACAGTCTTTTGAATAGAAATGGTTAGCATCCAAATTCAATTCAAAAGATTCAGTGTACAAAATAATCACATCATAGCAACATCGAAGAACAGCTAAAGGAGACAAGGTTTCAAGGTCAAAGGCCTACCCCTGCAGCCTTTGTTTCTTTAGAAGACAGGAAAATCTTTGGAATGTTTTAGCTTGATTTAAACCAAAGTGTTTCATTCCATGTCCTCCAACAACATGAAACAACAGAAACAATCTCTTGTCTTGTTCTTAGACACCAGCATCTTTAAGTCTTTTTC